>NC_142514.1:38727500-39049166 GCF_057876585.1 Rhinolophus sinicus | reverse complement strand
CACATCATCCTCTCCAAGCCTCTTTGCAGCAGGGTCTCCTGGTTCTTGGGGCTGGTGTGTGGGGGAGAGAAGGGGGTAGCGAGAGGAGACATATCCAGCGTGCCATCAGAAGGGTCCTGTGGGGGATTCTGGGTGAAGGGAATCTGCTATTGGTTTTCTCCCCACAGAGGTAGAGGTTGGGATTGTGGGAAATAGAAGAATAAAGGTAACTAACATTGAGTGAGCGCCTTGATGTGCCAGGCTTCATATTTTTAAAACATATTTTCATCCAGTCTGTGAAACAGGAATTCATCCCCATCTCACAGATGAGGAAACTGAGGCTCAGAAAGGGGATCGTGGAGCTGAGATTCCACTTCACTTTTCCACTATGCCACTTGGCCCTCCTGCTATAGTCCATGGCAGGCTCCTGCTGGGCCTGGACCCAAACTGCTCTCCAGGAGAGACAGTAGTTCTGCTGGTACAGTTGCCAAAGTTGTGACTGCACAAGGACTCCAGGCAAAATCCAGCCTGGGACTCACTTTCCAAACAGTGATCTTCGAGGAGGGAAGACCTTTCTAATTTGTACCATGACTGTCTGCTGGCCAAGCCTCGCACCCAAAGGGAGGCATCCACCCAGGTGCCAAAAGGGGTTGTAGCTTCCTTCCAAGGGTAGGAAGCACACTGGAGAGTATATAGAGCCCCAGCAACAGGCCTAGTTGTGCCAGGGCACGTTACCTATGAACATGACTGAGACCTTCCGGAGGGAAGGCCGGGAATTCTTGGCGAACTCCAGGCTCTGGCTGAGGAATGTGAAGGCGTTGTCTCTGTGGGTGTTCACCTGGGACAAAGAGAACCCCTGAGAGTGCTGGGCCCTCAGAGGGATTCATTATCCATCCACCCCTCCCGAAGCTAGGAATGGTGACCCTATCAGGCAGCCAAGCCCTGGCCGTTGCTTCCTAAACTTCTCTGCCACCCATCCTGGCCCCCAGAAGCCAGGCCTCATCTTCTCTTAGCTGATGACAATAATCGCTTCAGTGGTCTCCTGCCTTGGAGATCTCCTATTCCAACCCAGCCCCTCCTGCAGCTGGAAGGAAAAGTTCTAAAATGCAAGTCCAACCAGAGGGGAGAATAGACATGGCATTCTGTGAGGGACAGAATCGATAGGGAGACAGGTCTGACCAGGTAAAGGATTCAAGTTGCAGAGTAGTTGGGAATAAAATGGAGCGTTAGGAGGGTCTTAAAACCCCGAAAAGTAAGACAGAAATACGGCTTACATGTGGGTTAGAAAACAGGAAGTCAGCATTCATTCTTGATAGGGCAATGGCAAAGCAATGTTTGGGGCAAAAGAATCTGACAGTGGTGTTTAGGATGAGTTTGATCAAGTAGAATCTAGGGGGCAGGCATCCTGCTAAGAGGCTGTTGAGGGAGATGAAGATAAATCTCATCTGACCACTCTTCTGTTGACAAGCTGCATGTCAGGGAGTAAAATCCTGGGTCTGGCATGGGCCCTCATGTCATGTTCCTTCTCAGCCTCAACTTCCACCACTGTCTTCACCCACCGCTCACACTATGGTCCGGTCCCAGGATGTGGCCCAGCTCTCCCCAGATCTGAGCCTGGGGGACAAGCAAGTGCTCCTGATTGCAGCGCCCTTTCCTCTTGTCTTCACTTGATGAATTCCCTCTCATCCCTGAGGCTCTCAGCTCAGAAGCCACCTCCTCCCTGAAGCCTTCCACAACCCTCAGTCAGAGCTGATCCCACCACCCTTATGTTTCTGCAGCATCTTGCACAGTCTTTGTCACAGCACCTATGACATTGTGCTGTGATTATTTATACCTGTCTCTCCCACTGGATCCAGAGCTCCCCCCAAAAGAAGGAGCCATCTTACTCAGCTCAGAGTCCTCAGCACCCTGGACAGGGCTTTGGCATGATGCAGGTGCCTAGAAAGTGGGTGGGTGGATGGATGGATGGATGAATGAATGAATGAATGAATGAATGAATAGGTTATCAACCCCTTCTTAAAGCTAAGGCTACAAGTTGACCTTCATATGAGCAAAGCTGTTGACACCTAGAAAGCAGAAACTGAGAATCCAGAGGGGTCTAATGCAGAGGTCACAAGCTTGCAGCCCATGGGCCACAAGTGGCCTGTCAAGCGATGACCAGCACAGTGTTTTAAGCAAGTTAAATTGATTACTAACTAATGTCTTATAAAAATCTGGGTTTTTAGTGTTGTTTTTTGTGAAACCAGACAACCTGGCAAGAGTGTCTGCACCCTGAGCCGGAAAGCTCCATCTATGTTTTTAACAGGAGTGGGCCCTCCAGGTTGCCACAGGCACTACCACTTCCACGTCACTCATGATTATTCTCTGCCCAGTCACCAGTCATTGTAGGTATTTGAGTAGTGCCCTGGCCAAACACTTCCTCCAGGCCTTATTCTCGCTCTGTAAAATGATGCTAATATCAGACACTGGATTGAGGAGCTTTTGAGCATCACTGATAATGGTGGTGTTGAGCCCTTTCCTCAATCCTACCAGCAACCTGTTACGTTGTATGTTTTTCTTAGGTTGGTGTAGGGGATGCTGGCATGCCAGGCCAAGATCTCCCTTTGGGGTTGAAACATTTATTCCCCCAGCTATGGAGATTGCCTCAGCTGAAGAGAACTGCTGGCTCCAGGTCACAACCCTTCCCAGGGTGGCTGGCACCCAGCGGACTGGAAAGACCTGACTCCTGGCCCCAATTTGGGGAATCTCACGTAGTGCTGGCTGAGACCGCCCCTGAAATTACACTGTGCCTTGACTTCACCCTCTGCACTCCTGCTCCCAGCCCTCCTTCCACTCCTAATAAACCTCCTGCATGCGTATCTCTGTCTCAGACTCTACATCCTGGAGAACTCAGTGCATGACAACAGGGAAGGTAGATGCGACTAGATGGCAAAGCTTCCCCAATGTTACAATGAGGAACTGGGTTGTGTCTGGCACTGTGTGTTTGTGGCTCTCTCCTACGTTAGGATGTTCTCAGGTGTTACCTAGAAAGGAGGTTCTATGGTTAAATAAGTTTGGGAAACCTTGAATTCAACAACCATGAAACATTTCCTCAGCACAGAAAATCTCAGAGCCTTTCACAAGCTGATGACATTGCAAATCTCCAAGAAGAAGATGACAACGCAATATTTCCCAAACTTATTTGTTTTACAACTTCTTTTCTCCTCTGTGGGGCATATCTTATAGGACTGGTGTCATAGACAATACCCCTGGGAATTACTGTTGTAGAAAAGGGAGCCAATGAAGTCCTTCGAGGAGGAATATAACACAGACAGACGCGCATTTTAACCAGATCACTGTGGTGACCTGGGTGGCCAATGGAGATGAAATTAAAGGCTGGGAGACCCAGTGGTTGGCAGGACCCATGGCCCAGCTGAGAGACATCCATGACCTGAACGAAAGGCAATGATGATGCGGAGGGGGAGGGCAAAACAGATTCAGAGATATTTAGGACATTTAAGATTGATCCAATATGGAAGGTGAGGGGGACGAAGGAGTCCAGGATGAGTCTAGGTTTCAGCTTTGGATATCTAAAGGGACAGAGCAGAATTGAAATGGGAAGGCCATAGTTCAGACGAGACATGCTGAGCTTGCAGTGCATGTGGGTCAATGGAGCAGGTGTCAGTAGGCTCCTGGAGAGGGCATGCTAGGAATGAGAAGAGAAGTCAGAGACGGAGATGAACACTCAGAAGCCAATAACTTGTGGGCGGTCGTGGAATTGATAGTCAGGATGTAAAAAGAAAGAAAAGAAAAGGAAAGAATTGCCCACCTCCAACATACGCATAGGGAACCACTATAGTCTTGGGATCACTCACAAGGTACTTGCAAATTTTGGCCACTGTCTGCAGCTGGTTGTCCCAGGGCTTCCGGCTATAAGCTCTTTTTGGCAATTCCCAAGCCATGAAGCAAGAACAGCGGAACAGGGTCTTCACACAGTTCTGGGGACCAACAGGAAGAGAATACCCGAGCTGTGGCATTCCAGGACAGCCAGAACATGTTCCAGAAAATAAGTTACGTGGAACGGGAGTTTGGAAAATCAATCCTATTTGAAATGTACAAGTGAAGTTGACTGTTTTGAGGAGGAATCCTGACATGGGTGCTTTTGGAAAACAGACTTCCCACAACAGATCGTTAGTGACTCTGGATCAGTGTCCATAAAGGGAGGTGCACCCACAAGGCCCAGTGCCTACGCGCACTCACCTGGCCCACCTTGGCGCTGCCCTCTTGCATGATCAGCAGCAGAGGCACCAAGGCGTTGACCAGCTGCTCCGCCATGGCTGGAGTGTGGGGTGACCGCAGCTTCTGGACCACCTTGCCGTACAGGCTGATGCAGGAGGAGCGCACGTCCTCCCGTGACTAGGAAAGACCCAGAGGCTCAGGCACGCTCCCTCCTCCAAAAGGCTGCCTGGGCCTTTGAGCTCCATGTGAAGACACCGTGACCTTCCTGCCACTCATTCTATGGGGCACTCCAGGCCCAAGAGGCACAGAGGCAGAGAACAGTGGAGGCCACCTGGGGGGGGGGCTGATCTGAGGCTGGCATCCCCCTCACTAGGGCCTAGGTCTGAAGCTCCACCCACTCTTGCCAGCCAGGGCTCCTGCTCACCTGGAAGGTGCCTTCGTGCCAAGTGGAAAAATGCCCCCTCTGCCAGGACCAATAAAAAAAAACTCCCCCTGGAAAACTTGATTACAAAAGAGCTCCCTCTGTGAGAACCAATTAGAAAAGGAAATTTCTCTGTGCCAACCAGTTACAAGAAGACATGGACCAGTTGGAGCACGGTGCCCCTTCCCCTGCGCTGACTCAGCCTTGCCCAGGTCCCAACGGGTCATGGCAGCTATTGCAGCCCCCAGGGTAGTAAAAAAGCAGCCTATACATGCTGACCCCACCCCTCCCAATCCCAACCCCCATAGGGTTCCTTACATCAGTGAAGTGTGGCAGCAGCACTTGCAGCACCTCCACATAGACCGAGCTGTCTTTCAGTTTCCGTTCCTGCCCCTTGAAGATGGCCTTGAGGTTGTGGCCTGCCTCCACCACCAGCAGCCCATCCATGCACTTCAGGCCCTTCACCATGGAGGGCAGGAGCGCCTGCACCTTGGCCGTCTGCGAGGCAGGAGCATTTGGGATGGGGGCGCCTACCTGGGCTAACAGGTGGGAGACCCAGCCTCTGATGCACTGAGAACTTGGTGAAATAAGTCCGATCTCCAGGCCTTTGCTTACGCCATCCCACCTGCCTGGAATGCCCACATTCAAGCTCTTGCTTTCCCCAAAGCCCTCTTTGGCCTCGCTGGCTCCTTCCTGGCCTGGATACCTGAGGCCCTTCGCTGTCTACTCCCTTCCTTGTATTGTTAGTTAGTTTTGTGTCCTGTCCTTTCATCCTGCTGCCAAATATAAGCTGTAACAGTGGCTGGTAGACAAAAACAAAGCACTTTTTAAAATGCTAATGATGCCACAACAATCCTGGCCTTGTTTTTCTCATCTGTAAAACAGGAATAATTACTGCCACCCCCAGGCTCACCTACACACACTGCCTTTAGGGTCATTGTGAAAAATCTGGATTAGAAACGATTTTAAAAAACATAAAGTATGTAGGGAATTATTAAGGGATATCCATTTTACAGATGGGACAACTGAAGCAGGGACAGAAAAGGGTTCTGATTCCAGCCACCAACATCTGAGAGTTGATGATGGCCAGCTCCATCCTTCTACCTGCCCAAGGCCTGGCTGGGCCGGGCTCTCCTCTGCCCTCTGCTCACCTTCTCAGTTCTGCGGGCCAGGATGACCAGGCCTCGGATGGACAGCACCTTAATGATGGGGTCACGATGGTTCAGGCCTTCTGCCATCCGGCCCAGAGAGTACTCCTCGGGAATCCGACGCACCTGCTCCATCTGGAGGAGCTGAAGAGTACCGGTAATTAATCCCTGGGCCAAAGGGGCAGGTAGCCCCCTTCCAGGCTCCCCATGCACTGGCAGTACACGCTAGGTAACCAGGGGCTGAGTGCGGGGCATGAGCGAGTGCTGTCTGGTCAGTGCTGTCCAATGCAAGCCGCATGCAGAAGTTTACATTTTCTAGTAGCCACATTAAAAAAGAAATAGGTACAATTAATTTTAATAACACATCTTATTTAACCCAATATATCTAAAATATTATCATTTCAGCATGTAACCAATATAAAAATTGATATATTTAATGCTTAAAAATTTTTTCGAACCAAGCCCGAAACCTGGTGTGAATTTTATGCTTACAACACATTTCAGTTCAGACAGCTACATTTCAAGGGCCCAATAGGCCCCGTGTGTTTGGTGGCCATCGTACTGGCCAGTGCAGGTCTGGTTAATGATAGCCGGTGGCTCCTCTGTTTCCACCCAGCACTCGGGGATGGCGGCCCTGGTCCCTATCTTCTCTGCTCACTCTCCTGGTTAGTCCCCCCCAACTCAGGATTTTAACTGCTGTCCCTAGGCTAATAACTCCCAAGTCTCTATTTCTGACTCAGCCTCTGTCCAGAGCTAACAACTTGGAAAACCAATAGTTCACCAGACATCTCCACCCAATGTCCATCGGCACCTCATGTCACTGAACGTGTCACTCTCCAGCTCAGAGCCCCCCATTTCCACATTGCCTGCTTGTTCTGGAGTCTGGTTCACACCTTCTAACCAAGCCGCTCATTGTTTGTGCAATGACACAGGCTGTTTTGTCCCTTCAGTGCGGGCACGATGCCCTTCTGCTGGGGCACCCACCTCCACTCTAGCCCCCACCCCCACCTTACATGGCCCCATCCAAAATTCGACCCGCGCCCATGAAGCCATGTTTAACTGCTCCCAGGCTTCACCTAGGGTGATGGCCCCCATCTTGGTATCTGGGAGCCCTGACCAGGGAGACCTTAGTGCCCCCATCTGCTTATGCATCTGCCTCCCCTATCCCACTCGGGGTTTCCTTGAGGACACAAATGAGTGTTTTTCCTTGGGTCCCCATTACCTAATGCAAGCTGTGATATGGAATATGTGCTTCATTAACACTATTGCACAAAACATGAAATTTGGTTCCTTTCCTCCGTAGAATTGCCCTTCCTCCTGGTCCCCATTGCAGGATTAGCACCACCAGCACCCTGCCCATCGTCCCAGTCCCAAAACAGGCATCACTTTCATCTTCCTTGTCACCCTTCCCCCCCATCGCAGCCATAGGTCTTCCATTTCTGCCTCGCCGTCCTCACAATCACCTCTCCCTTCTATTCCAGTGCCCTACATTTACTGTAACTGTTGAGACCATGTGTCTGCATGATGAGAAGAGAGAACTGGGGAGAAGGAACAGGAAAGGCAGGGCCCCGCCCATAGCCGACCCTCCACCCATCCATACAAGAGATACTCAGGTCTGCTCTGCACCAGGTTCTGGGCACAGGGCCATGGGCACTATTGACACATTAAAGGGTAACGATAATACTAACATTAGCAACAGAGCTGACTCGCAGAGACCACTTCTTATGTGCTAGCACTGTTCTGAGTGCTTTACATGAACTCACTGAATCCTCATCAAAACCCTACGAGATGGGCAATGCATTATCCCCATATTATAGGTAAAGAAACTGAGGCACAAGCAGGCTCAGTGACTTGCCCAAGGTCACACAGCTCCCTTGAGAAGTTCACTCACCATCGGGAGAAGCGAGTATACACAAGACAGTTACAGCATAGGGCGCTGGGATAGCCAGGGAGGGACATCTGAGCTACATCAAAGCGTCACAGTAAACGTGGCAGGCCCGGCTCTGGCCAGGAACAGGCCATCTCTTCCGGGGAGTGGGAGAAGCACTGAACCTGGGGGAGGACACTTGCTCCAGGGAAGAAGGGCCACAGCTCAGGGTTCCAGGGGAATGCTGGGAAAGGTTAAGCCTAGCGTCCTTGACCTTGTGGTAGACATGGGAGCATCCCCTGAGGTCTGGCAAGGTCTAACCTCCACCACCTCCCCAAGGAACAGATGTCGCAGCCACTAACAGACTTCAAGAGAAGTACCTCTCCTATGAGGCTGACTGGTGTAGAGGAGCCAGTCAGGTAGATCCGTCTGAATCTCTCTGGACTGAGTGAGCTGCATGACCTTGAGAAATGCTCCTGACCTCACCTAAACGTGAGCATTACAAGTCTGTCTTTGAACCACTGCTGTGCAGATTAGTGGGGTAATTAACATATGAAAGTGGTCAGCGCACATAGTAGGCCCTCAAGGAATGGTACTTTCCCATTCCTCATCAGGGCCTTGTGGGAAATTAGAAGTAGAACCCAGCAGAGCTGGGGATGGAAACCAGAACTCCTGACCCCAAGACCCACGCTTGTCCTGGAGGTGACACATTCTGCTGGTGCCAGAGCCAGGCAAAGTGTTCATTCAGACCCTCTGTTATCTGTTTAATCCCTGCTTCTTGGGGCCCTCTCAGGGCTGGGGCTGGGGATGCAATGCAAACCTGACTTGGTCCCTGCTCTCCAGACTCACAGTCCAGGTGGAGAGGCAGAAAAGATGCAAGAAGTACCTGGAATGTCATGCTGCCTCCTGTCTATCTGATAAATTTTGCTCACCTGTCAAGGCCCAGCTCAAATGGCACTTCCTCCAGGAAGCCTTCCTTAACCTTCCACTGTTGGAGCAGACAGCAAGCCTTCTGCCTCTGAGTGCCACTGTACAGACCCTGATGATAGCTCGGACCCACTATATGACAACCAGCAGGTCACAAGAGCACGCAAGGGCGGGTTAAGAGAGCGGGTTTTGCAAGTATCCATCAACAGATGAATGGATAAACAAAATGTGGTAGATACAGACAACGGAATATGATTCAGCCTTAAAAAGGAATGAAATTCTGACCCATGCTACAACATGGATGAAACATAAAAACATTATGTTAAGTGAAATAAGCCCGATAATGTATGATTCCATTTATATGAAACCTAGAATAGTCAGATTCGCAGAGACAGAAAGTAGAATGTTGGTTGCCAGGGGCCAGGGGGAGAGGTGAGGGGGAGTTAGTATTTAATGGGTACAGAGTTTCAGTTTGGGAAGGAAGATGAAAAAGTTCTGAAAATAGATGGTAGTGACGGTCACAACAATATGGATGCACTTAATGCCACTGAACTATACACTTAAAAATGGTAAAAATGGTAACTTTTATGGCACATGTATTCCCCCTCTCCCCCCGCCTCTCTCTCTCTCTCTCTCTCTCTCTCTCTCTCTCTCTCTCTCTCTCTCTCTCTCTCTCTCTCTCTCTAAAGAGAGAATGAGATCATGTGTGTTTGAAGAGCCCAGACGGTCTGGGTTTGAAACCTGAAATCTTTCACTTACAAGCTGCGAGGCCTTAGAAAAGTTACTTCAATCTGTGCCTCAGTTTCCTCCTCTAAAATGAGGGTAGGATAATATCTGCATCATAGCATTAGTATGAGGATTAAATAAACCAATATGTGTAAAGCTCTTAGAACATACCTGGAAGGTAATAACTGCTCAATAAATGTTAGCTGTTATTATTGGTGAGTCTCGCCTTCTGAGTCTGACCCTATCAATCTTTCCCTGACGTATCTCTCCCCAGCACACCCCCCAGTACCCGCTCCCTTCAGAGAGTCTTTTTTGATTATCCAACCACCTCAAGTCTCCTGTTGTCCCAACATAGCCTGGACGGCCCCCCTCATAGCACATGTCACTCTTTGACACCCCATGTTATAATCGGGGTGTCCTCTGTCTCCTCTGTTACACCAAGAGTTCATTGAGGGCAGAATGAAGTCAAATTTCTATTTGTATATTTGTATCCAATCTGGTGCCAGGCACACAGCAGCGTCCAGCAAAGGACGGTGGTTGCCTGGGGCACTAGGGGAGTCTGGGAAGGGTAGTTTGGGGTAAAGGGGTGGAGAGAGGAAGAGAAAGGGAGGGAGGAGGGAGGGCTTCATGTTCAAGAGAAATCATGCTCACGACTGTAAATTGTTAAGTACTGTTTGCACAGGAGAAAAGGCCAGTAATGTGACCTGAGGCCTTTGCTCAGGGGAAGGCCTGGAGGTCGCCCCCGGTACCCTGAGCCCAGTTCATCTGTACCTCCACGAAGAAGGCGGTAGCGGTGATCTTGTGTTTCTCGTCGCCTCGCTCCAGGAGCGGGATGAGCAGGTAGAGAAGGCGGCACAGCTCCTGGCAGGAGTAGTACACCATGGCCCTGGCACAGGGAAGAGGAAGCAGTCCCCCAGGCTCTCCAGCAGGCCTGCTGGTGGGGGTCTCGAAACTCTGGACAAGGCAGAGTCACCTGGTTTCCTGCGCTCCCAAGATTCCCATCAGGACAGAATCTCACAGGCTATCTAGTCTAACTGCTTTGTTTTACAGATGCAGAAACTGAGGCTTAGAGTGGGAAAGTGACTTGCCCGACGACACAAGGCAAATCAGTAAGAGAGACAGGCTTACGACCCCCCCCTGACTGCACAGGACCCCTTCAGGAGGAAGGCACAGGAAGGAGAGCATGTGAGGACCCACTCACGAAGCAGCCGGCAGCAGCCAGATGTTTTCACATTGTTATTGCATTCGCTCCTCACCAGTAAGCTTTGAGCCAGATTACTGTTATGATACCCATTTTCATAGATGAGGAAACAGAGGCTCCAAGTGTGACCTGCCATGGTCACAGGGGTGGAAAAAAGGCAGGGCTAGCCCCAACCCAGGGCTCTCCACTCCAGCTACCTTGGTTGTTATACTGAGTCAGGGGTTCTCAAGTGTGGTCCCTGGATCAACGGTATCAGCATCCCTAGGATCTCATCAGAAATGCACATTCTCGGGCCCCCACCCTACACCGACTGGATCAGAGACTCTGGGGTGGGACCTAGCAATCAGTGTTTTAACAAGCCCAGTGGATGATTCTGATGCTCGCTCAAGTCTGAGGACCATTGCGCTATGCTCCCTCCATTCATCAGTGAAACCAGGAAAGTGTGGCAGCTGTGCACAGACTCTGGAATAAGACAGCCTGGGTTCAAGTCCTGGCCCTACCACTAGCTGTGTGACTTTGGGCAAGTCGCTAAACTTCTCGGGGCCTCAGTTTCCTCAGGGCTAACACTGGGATAACAATAGGGCTACTCATCAGTAATGGTGAGAATTAAATGGAATAATCCACATATATGCAGCTCTTTGCATGGTGCCTAGAGCATAGTAAGTGCTCAATAACTTATTTACATGTATCCTGAGACCCCCCCAGGGAGAGCAGCATCCTGGGTACTCAGGTGCAAGGCTATTCCTACAGAAGTCACATCACTGAAATCAGGTGTCCCCTCCTGAAACTATAGGAGGTTATGTGTGGTTGGGGGAAAGAACCTTTGTCTGGGTCAGCAGGTCATTTCCCAGCTTTGCCACCTCCTGGCTGTGTGACCTTTGGTACATAAGTGTCCCTCTCTGGACCTTGGCATCCTCCTCTGCATTAGTAATCGCTGCCCCACCAGTCAAAACAATGATAGTAAAAGCTATCCTGTGTTGAGCTCTTACCATATGTCAGGGGCTCTTCCAAGTACTTTATTTAACCCTCACCCCAAATCTCGAATTGGGTCCTACTATTAGTTCCATACCAATGAAGGGAAAACTGAGAGCCAGACAGGGAAGTAACTTGCCCTGAGTCACACTACTGGGAAATGGTGAGCTGGGGTTCAGATGCAGGCAGACCGATTCCAAAGCCACTCTGAACTACTCAGCCATCCCATCCTTTCTGCATTGGTGTGGGAACTAAATACAAAATGCGGGGAGGAAGGGTGCTTTGTACATAATCTAAGCACTCCGTGGTTGCCAGGGGCTGTGATAACCACAGTTTGCTTCCGGAGAGTGTGTGCCATCTTTCACATCTGTATTGTCTACCTGCCGAGATAGGCAACACTCTGCTGGTTTTAGAGAAGAGATGATGGACTAACAGAAGGGTCTTGCTCAGAGAGAGATGCAAACCCAAATCTGTCTGAAGATACTGAGGCCTCTCCCCTCCCCCTGTACCCTGCCCCGGGTGGGGGAGGGGAGGAGGTCCAGCCTCACCTTGCCAGAAGCGACACTCCACGATGGTGGTTCTCCGCCTGCCCCATGAGCTCCCAGCCGCCCTGGTCCTCCAGAAAGGTGGCCTCGTATGAGCAGCCCATCTTCAGCAGCAGGGTTTTTACCACTTTGACCACCCAGCTGCCAAGACAAGGGGGCTGAGACCTCACATCACCCTCCCCCCCGGAGGCCGCCCCTCCCTCCCCCCCAGCCTCTCCCACCATCAGCTCCCATCTGGCCAGGTAAGTTGTTCTCCACCATGTTAATTGTTAGATAATGGTGTTCAGTGCACCCACAAAGGGTGGCTTTTTACTGTGATTCGCTTTGAGAACAAGAGAGGAAACAGAAGCAGAATTCCCCTCCCTTTGGAGCTGGTTCTTTACCCTCCCTTTTCACTTGAGCCTCTTTACTGGAAGGATAGGTCACAGCCAGGCCTCCCAGTCCCCCGGGTCCTGCCTACTCTTGCCCTCCACCTCTCCTGAAGCCCATGGCTAGACAGTCTTCTCTGCTCGCTTGGACACAGTCTCCTGTCCAACCTTGAGTCCTTCATCCACTCAGGACACTTAAGGAGTGATTCCCAAACCTAGATGCACAGCAAAAGTCCCTGGGGAGCTAGTGCAACTTGTACTGACCAGGCTGGGAGCCCTGCCTCTGTTTTGGAAGCTCCTCTGAGAAGCCCTGCTGTGAGGGAGGAGGAGGGCACTGCTATGAATTGACATCCTACTGTGTGCCTGGTATAGTACTGGGTATTTGCGGAGGTATCTGCAGGTGTATGCGTATGTATGGCTATGTATATGTATTGCTATATATACATTTATATGTGTGTATAAACCTTTCTTCAAATGAAAACTGACAACGTGCAGAATAAGGTTTACACCTCAAGTGATACCGAGAGCTGGTGGTTCTCATGATTCAAGACAAAGCATCAAAGCATTTCGGAACTCAGGAAATGTTGAGGAATTTGCTCTTCATTTTCACATTTTTGGTTTTGTAATGAATATTAGTCCAGTGTGAAAATTTGAGCTTCTCCTAAGCCAGGGGCTTTCAGAATTATAAAACCTTTGTGCTGATTCTTTGAAACATGTGCTGTCAGTGACAGCCCCCCTTAAGCAATGCCTCTAGAGTTTGAAGACACACGCACGCGCGCGCGCGCGCACACACACACACACACACACACACGAAGGGAGACAGGCTCCAGGTGTTGCCCACCCTAAAAGACTGGGGCTCACCCTCCCCACCTCTCCCAACTCCCTACCTTCCCTTGCCCAGGAAATTCCAAGCACTGGCTGAATGGCCAAGTTGAGATTTATACATTTTCGTTTTTGTTTGGAGAAGGAAGGTTATAACTTCCATTTCAAGCATTAGCATCTTTAAAACAGAATGAGCCACCTGTGCATGCTATCGCTACAACTTCACCACCCTCTCTTTTTTGGGTGTCCCCATCTCCAGCGGCAGTTGATCGCCTTCTCACTAACTGGGTTGGAGACAGCGTGGAGTTCAGGGCTCAGAAACGCCACAGGGAACAACCTGACTTCGAGGTTTCAGAGGGTCACAGCTTTTATCCAGACCCCGCAGTGCCCCACCGTGCAGCCAACGAGGGATGTAGATTTAGGCCGAAGCTTCTGAACACAGCTGCATAGTTACTAGTTTGTGCTCTCGTCTGCTTTATCATTTCCTCAATCAGGCTCCAAAATTTAACAAAATGGACCCCCTCACTCTCAAAGATACACCTGTAAAAGCCCCCAAATGAGGCCCGCGCTGCTGTGTTAAAAGGCAGAGGGGACACTTTTGGGAGGAAGCTGAGGGCGGAGCATCTCCTTTGGCTCCCTGAACACCCCCTCTGCAAGCTTCAACTTCCTGAAGGTTCCCGGCTTTTCCCATCCAAGTGGAGCAAGAGTTGCCCTGTCCCGCACTGGGAGGAGGGACAGGGATCCAACACCGAGTCAAAGCCTGAGCTGCTGCAGGGCCCGGAAGCCGGACTTCGTGGGATGCACTGTCAGGCTGGATCTGTGGTGCTCAGTCCAGCAAGACTCCACTCCCCTGCCCTCCAGACTCAAGTCCGTGTGACGGGCTGGCATCCAAGCCTGGTGCCCACACCCATTTCCCCTCATGGAAGGGTGTGACAATTTCTTTGTACTTGGCAGCTTCACTGAGGCGTCCCATTCCATCACCGGAGTCTGGAGCACTGATGGCTCAGGTTCCATGCCCCAGTGTCTTAGTTTCCTGTGGCTGCTGTAACAAATGACCACATAATTGATGGCTTAAAACAACGGAAATTTATTCTTTCACAGTTCTGGACACCAGAAGTCCAAACTCCAGATGTCCATAGGACCACGCTCCCTCTGAAGGTCTAGGGGAGAATCCTTCCTTGCCTCTTCCAGCTTCCCCGGTGACTCACGGCATTCCTTGGCTGTGGCTGCAACACTCCAATCACTGCCTCTCTTCACAGGGCCTTCCCCTCAGTGTGGGTGTGTCTTTCCTTAGAAGGACACTTGTCATTGAATTTAAAGCCTACCTGGTTAATCCAGGATGATCTCATCTCAAGATCCCTAATTATATCTTGAAAGACTCCTTTTTTCCAAACAAGGCCACAGTCATAGGTTCCAGGTAGACATATCTTTGGGGGCGACCACTCAGCCCACTATACCCAGGTACCACCTCATGTCTCTTCAGGTCCCCTTCAGCATGGCACTGGCCTGCCTCTTCTTTTTCTGTCTCCCAGGATGCTTTCTGTGAGTCAGAGGTGAGGGTGGGCACTCAGGCTCTCTTCCAGCTTCTTCACATGAACATGAGCTGAGGGAAGCCCTCCACACCAAGAGGTCACACCTTCATCACTGACAGTTTAGAACTTTTCCACTACGTGTTTCTCTTCCTCCTCCTCCATCACCCCCTCCACTTTCCTCTGCTTTTGTTTTCCCCAGAGCCCACCAGCTTTCTGAGTCAGGATGATGCATTTAGGGTAGCACCTATGAGTGCCAGGGGAATCAGAATTGGTGCCACAGCCCTTGGCACTGGTGTCATGCTGTGACACGATTTTATTTGGTCCTTACCACACAACTGTGGGGTAGGAATCACCCCATTTCATAGGCAAGAGAATCAAGCCATCAAGAGATTAAAGTAGCTTACCCAAAGTACAAAGGAGTAAGTGATGGAACCAGGACTCAGATCCAAGGTGTTCTGACTTCAAGCCCAGCTACACAACTGCTTGCCCTCTGCCCCTCAAAGTACACCTTTCTGAGCATAGCACACAATAGAAGCCAAAGAGGAAAAGACTGACAAACTTGACTACATCAAAATAGTTGCAGGTTAAGTGACAAACTGGAATACAAATGACAAACAGTTAATGTCCTTAATATATAAAGAGCTCTTACAAATGAATAAGAAAAATTCCCAACAGTCCTACATAAAATTGGTCAAAGAACAAGAACAGGTATTTCACAAAAAAGGAAACACAAATGGCCTTTTAGCCTCAACCTCACTCATGATAAGAGACACGCAAACTAACCTTACAGCAAAATACCTTTTTTTTCCAACTTTCAGACTGGCAAAGATGAAAATGTTTTATACTACACTGTGCTGGTAAATGCGTGAGGAAATAGACTCTCTCATACACTATGGTATGAATGCCCTCTGAGGGACGCAATGTCGCAAATAGGGGGCTAATTTAGGACGTATTCCATTTCCCCTTTCATCGCTCTGGTCAAGAGCTCTTTCCACCACATATTCCTTTTTCACTTTCATATTTAAATACAGAAACCCTTTGATGCAGCCATTCCACTTTCAGGAATTCTTCCTGTACATACAATTGCCTGTGTGTGTACAGACATATGAAAGCAAACTCACTGCAGCATTGTTTATAATTGCAAAGGGCTGCAAAGTGCCTAAATAAAGAGGACCCTGGTTAAATTAATTAGGGTACAGTGGAATTCTTTACATAGGAATATTATGTGGTTGTTAAAAAATAATGAGGCAGCTCTATATGTAATTGCTCTCCAAGATATACTAAAAGTGAAAATGTATTAACTGTGGAAGGTTCACTACCACTGGCGTAAAAATAGAGAGTATAAACATGTGCGCTTATCTCTGCACACCCCACTTCTGGAAGGGCATGAAAGAACCCGGTTCTTTGGGGGAAGGTAACTGGGGTAAGGGGAGGAAAGGAGACTCACTTTTAATGTCTTTTGAGATTTTTGCCGTGGGCATATATTACCTATTCCAATTAATCATTTAAATTGAATGGCTGGGCCTTGTATACATACCTAATACAAATAATATCTCTGGGAGGGAGGAGGAAAATGAAATGGGGGAGTTCCTGGGGAGGGTTGATTCTCTCCTGCAGCCCAGCACTAAGCAGAGTCTGACATATACAGCAAATGCTCGCAAATACTTGTTGAACAAATTACTGGCTCTCTCTCATAAAAGTGTGCTTCTGTTTTCTCTTCTAGTCCCAAAGCTAATTTCTATTGATCAATTGCTCTAAAGACTTTTGGGAGGTCCCTTGCTAGGTGCCTCCCCTCAGTCCGCGAGGGACAGCAGCAGCTTACCGCACAGGTACGAAGACAGAGGGCTGCGCGTCCTTGGCGTCCTTGTGGGAAGCCACCCAGCCAGGTAGACTGAGGTTGATGTGGTAATGGACCTGAATGAGCAGGGCCAGGAGCAGCTGTGGGTAGATACGCCTCACGCGGCCCACACAGCTGTTGACGGACAGGAGCTCACACAAGCCGCTGGCTGCCTGGGGGCAGAGGGGAGGCTGGTGGGATGTCCTGGCCCATCATCTCAGCACCCCTGGCAGGGGACAGACTGCTTCACAAGGAGGTCGGACCTGGGTCTGCTCTTCTCTGGCCCAGCTGGGAAAGCCCAGATCCGCACTCCCTGCCCCACTGCACCCCAGCTCTTGGCTCTCTGGGTGAGTCCTGCCCCCAAAACAAGAACAGCAGCCACTTCTCTGATGTTAACAGACCCCTGGAAGAATCATGGTGGAGGGATCCCACCCCACCTCTTGTGAGGTAGAATCTTGATTCCATTGTGCAGGTGAGGAGACAAACTCAGAGGGAGGACAGGACATACCAAGGTCACCTAGCCCCTTGGGGGCAGAGTGGGGGCTTGAACCCAGGGTGTCAGATATGGCTGTATCTGAAAATCATGCCCTGCCTCTTCCTCATTCATGACACAGGTGCACAGACTACGAGGGGACAGCAGTTGCTTCTTCATTTGGGCCATTGAACTAGGCCGCCCTTACTGCTTCCCCATGTGGCCAGCTGGCAAGAGAAACAAACTTCAGCCTTCATCAGGAGCCAGGGAGGACCTGTCCTGGACTCTGTCACTCCACACTCCCTTGCCCCTGATACGCCTGCCCCTTCCAGACCACAGCATCTCCCCACACCAGCCCTCTAAATCCCAGGAACTTGGTTTTGTTGGTGTTTGGCCCACCAGGTTCCCTGGGACCCAATATGCACTCACCCCCCAATTTCTCAACCTGCCAGTCCAGCTCTGGACCTGGCCTGGGCCCCCTCCTGGCACTCAGCTTACCAAGTCCTCTCTGACTGGCAAGAGGACAGTGGAGGGGGTGGGGACTGGTGATGGGCTCATTCTGGCTCCTCCACTCCCCACCCCTCTTTGGGCCTCAGATCCATCCTCCCTAAAGTGGGCTCACTGGGCCTCATCCAGCCGGCTGCACAGGTGTGGAGGAGATTGAATGAGGGAGATGGGAGAATGCTTTGTAAAGAAATGCTCTAGATCAGTGCCACCAAGACCCCATGCTGCTGGCCTGAGGGAAAAGCATTGAATTGTGAAATGAAAGAACTCATGGCCTGTTCCCATGGAAATAAGTGACATAATGTGGGCTCAATAAATGGCACTTTCATATTTGTACTTTACAGCTTAGGAATCCCTTTCACACACACTATTTCACTCTTCTCAACAGGTAAGACAGACAAGGCAGGCATTATTACTACCCATTTTACAGATCTAAATACCAAGGCTAAAGATGGGGAAGTGAGTGACCAAGGTTATATAGTGAGGCAGTGGCAGAGCTAAGACAAGCCTCTTGGACTCAAAGTCTTTACACTTTTTCAGTAGCCCAAAGCTAATGACTGTACCCAGAAAACAGTCTGTATAGGAAAAAATCTCTAGTGGTGAGATGCCATAAGGCTCCACTCTTGGCTCAGTCTTGCTCAACTGGTTTATCAATACTATAAGACAAAAATTAGTCCAGGCTGTATCTATGCTCAAATTACGCTTGTTGAACAAGAGGCATGAATGATTGACTCAAAAATACACTAACACACACTGATTGAAGGAGGACTGGATGAATGCCCAAATAAGGGAAGGCATGGGCTAGGGGAGAGAAGCAGAGAGATCATGGATTCAGAGGTAGGACATCTGGGTTTGAATCCTGGCACCTCTACTCACTAGCTGTGTGACCTCAGGTGAAACATGGACTGTTGCTGAGCAGAAGTATCTTCCTCTGTAAAGGGTAATACCACTTGTTCTCCCATCCCCTATGTCTTTGTTTATTTACTTCCCTCCATCAAAATGTCATGCTCTCTGTTGAATCTCCAGAACCTATGAATGTGCCTGGCACGGAGTAGGTGCTCAATAAATATTTACTGAATAAATCAACAAAAATTTTTTGAGTGTCTGCTATGTGCCAGGTTTATGTTACACATTTGGGGATATCATGGTGAACAAAACAGGCTCAGGCTCTGTCTTCATGCAGGTCACAGATTAATCAAATGACCCCCTCCACTACTGTCAAATCACAACTGGGATAAACTCTCCCAAGATAATATATGAGAAACAAAGTATAGTATGCACAGATTTGATCTGGTCAGAGAAATCCTGGAGGGCTTCCCTGAGGAGGTGATGCTTGCGTTGAGAGCTGAGGGACGAGTAGATATTAACTTGGTAGAGAACAGTCTAGGCAGAGGGAACAAGTGCAAAGGCTCTGTGACAGAAGATAGCATGACATGTATGATGCTCTAACAAAGTTGAGCATCATACAGTGAGTCTGGAGCCAAGCAAGCAAGAGGACCATGGAGTATGATGAGGCAGTGAGGGGTGCAGAGCCTTACAGCACAGATAGCAGCACTGTGTTACTACTCAAGGGAAATGGGAAGACATTGAGGGGGTTGAGAAGAGCAGCTGTGCATTTCTCAAAGATTTTTTTGGCTGAGGTACAGAACGGAGGGGCAGGAATGGAAGCAGGGAGATGAGCAGAGGTATTATCCAGCTGGCTTGAATCAGGGTGGTGGTGATAGAGGCAGAGAGAAATCCATCTCTCTAGCCAGCCACTTTCCTGCAGTCAGATCCCTTTCTTTCCGTGTTCCCAGTCAGAGCTGAGCTCTGAGCCTAGCAGGAAGAAGCATTTAAATATTTTGTGTCACCTAAATGAAGGAATGAGTTATCCCATTTAATCTTTATAACCGCTATATGAGGCAGGTATTATTTTTTTCCATTTATAGATGCAGAGACTGAACCTCAGAGAGGTAAAGTGTCTTGCTCAGGTTACAAAAGAGTAAGCCAGCCAGTTCTCAGACTAAGGTCTGTGAATCCCAGGTCATTTCATTTCCACTACGCCAGGGGCTGCTGCTGTCACTGTAAGTAGCAGTATTTTTGTCATGTAGTGGATCATAAGCAAGAGCCCAGAGACGGAGACTTGTCCAAGGCCAACTAGCTGGTGGCAGAGCAGGGCACTGGAAGCTGGGTGTGCTGAGCTCAGCAGGGGAGGGCAAGACAGAGCAGTGCAGGGGTAAGTAGGCAGGTCTCACCGCCAGGGGCACGATGGAGGCCCGGCCCTTCTTGGTGACAGGCTTCTCCTTCAGGCTGGTCAGGAGCAGGTCCAGGAGGTCTCGGGCATCACAGCTGGGCTTGCGCAGTACCAGCTGCCTCCACATCTCCGCTCCATTGCTGAGAGTTAAGGGGCAGGGATGATTAGCCAAGACGAGGACACTGGGGCCCACCCTGCCTCCCAATGGTTTGGGGAAGGAGAAGGGAACATGCCCTTGAAATGGAATCCATGGGCATGCCAGCAAATTTCTGGGATGGTCCAGAAAACACTTTCTAAGAGGCAGGGGACTAACATAATCGAAAACCCTATTTCCCAGGTATTATGCCAGGTGCTTTACGTATGATTTATTACTTCACCCAATATTGAGCATCTGCTGTCTGCCAGGCACTAGACAAATCTCTGGGGATACAGATATGAACGAGATATTCAAGCCATTCAAGGTCACTGAATTCTCACCAAGACTTTCAATGTGGGTTGTTATTCCCATTTAACAGATACAGAATTGAGCTCCGAGAGGTGAAATCACCAGTCCAAGACTACACAGCTAATGAGCTGTTGTTGTCAAGAAATCACCAGGTCTGATGTCTCCAAAGCCTCTGTCCCGTCTCCTATGCCAAGAAGCCCTTTCGGGCCTGGATCTTGCATTTGTCACATAATATCCAGGAGTCCCCACTCCTGTCCGTTAGAAGGCAGTATACCAGGCAGGGGAAGGCATCCATGCCAGGAGGCACCAGCCTGCGTGCACACTTATCGTATGGAGTTGAAAGCACTGACAGGCCAGTGCACTATAGAGTTAACCAAACCCTTTTCCCCCTCTGCATAAGCATTTGAACCTTCCTTTAACTTTCTAGCTCTGTTTCCCTGGAAACATGATAAAGATAGTATGTCAACTATGTTGCTAGGCAACATTGCTTATGGTAAAAATGACCCAATTGGTAAATTGCATCTGGGGTGGGAGGAACTATAAATTAACTATAAGAGCCAATGGGGACAGCGTAGCATTGAGTTTCCTGGGGTGCAGTGACTCTTGTGACTGGTTTTGTCCCTGTGGGGACCCTGGAGGCAAAGTCTATAGAGTTATTTATTGTAAGAGATACTAGTTCTGTGAGGCCTGAGCCATTTAAGCCAGAGCAACTCCTGCTCTTTTCACCTGGGAGTCCCAGGAGACCAACTCTTGGACCCAAGGCCAAGACTAGAGTGAGGAAAGTAAAGCATCTAGTGCACAAAATTTAAGGAAGCCCTTACTCCCAGGCTCATGCAAGTGGCATCTGAGAGCAAGGGCCTCCTTAAATTTTGTTCCAGCTCTGTCTAGCTGGCTTCATGGGCTGCTGCAAGGACTCTTGGAAAAGAGAAATCTCTGATACTGATACTATATTCTGAGCAACACTGATGTCATGTGTGATCCCAGCTGCTTTGTGAGTCTGAATATTTAGTGGCTCCAAAAAGAAAATACCCTGGTGGGGAGTGCAGCCAGAAAGAGTTAAATTCTTACCGGAGGGAGTAAGAGGATGTGTCACCCTGGCCCTCACCATCCCCACTGATCTTGGCTTCTATGAATGACACCAACTCTCCTTATTAGAAGCACACCCCATTTGCACAGCTCTACACAATTCTTTTACATTCATTCTCAACCAACCATCTTAAGATGTGGATCGCACATCTTGCCTTGTTTTATTCATTCAAAGGAATGAGAGTTTCCCGGGCTGGGAGACTGGAGTAGTCAGACTGGTCTCTCCTGCCCATTCACTGTCTGCCCATCAGATCCCCAGCTTCCTGAAGGCTGAGAACATGGTACGTCCTCCTGCACAGGCGCAGGTCCTGGCAGGCGCTCAGTGCAGCTGACTGCATTACGTGTCATGACCACCCACCTGGGATGGGAACAGGAATGATATCCGCTTTTTGCCTATGGGGGAAAACTGAAGCCCAGAGAGAGAAAGCAGGCTACCCAAAACCACACAGCAGCTGAAGGCAGAGTTAGGACTGCCACTCAGGCCTCCTTTCTATGGCATCATTAAAGAGCTCTGAACTTGGAGTTGGTCTGATCTGAGTTTAGGCCCTTGTTCCGCTGCTTGCTCAGTGGGTGCCTAGGGCAAGAAAAGTCCCCTGAGCCTCAGTTTCCTCATCTGTAGAATGGGGTTCTCATACCCCATGCGGAGCACTGACACCTAGCAGTGCTCAGGAAGTGCTTAATGGTTGTCATATGCACCACAGATCATGGAAAAGGGGCCGTTCGGGAGGGAAGGGGCTCCTCTGGGCAGAAGGAAGGAGTTACAGCCTAGGGTGGGGGCTGCTTCAACCCTCTGAGATGTAGTAGCTGACAGTAGCTGACAACCCCCTTACTTGGTACCTGTCCAATGGGAGGGGACACATGAGCAGGGCCACGACGACCTCGGTCATGAAGGAGCTAGCCAGGAGAGAGACGGGCAACAGGGCCACCTCCCGGGCCCGTGGCTCCTGGATGTGTCTCAGCTGCACGTAGATGGCCTGCATGATTTCTGGGATCTGGGGCACAGTGGGTGGCCATGAACAGGCAGAGGGCCCAGGGAAAGCCAAGGGAGGCTTGGGGGCAGGGAGATGGGAAGAGGAAGGGAGGGGTGATAAGACAGAGTGACAGGAGAGGTGGGTGAACAGGAGAGGAATGGGGAGGAGGGCAGAGCGCCTGCTGCTTCTCTGGAAACAAGCCATTCTGTCTTCCCACCCTGCCTCACCCCACACCAGATTGGAATGTTTTCTTGGTGGCTGTTAAGTGAGTTCTTTCTCACCTGAAAGTTGGAAGCTCCTAAAATTCAGCCCCAACCACCCGTACCCTGCCCAAGGGAGGAGCAGATGCTGTGGGGTCTCCCAGCCCAGCCCCTGCCCCTAGGGGCCTTACCACCTCCAGTGCCCTGTGGCGATACCACTCCAGTACTGAGCTGAGTGTGATCTCCGAGGCCAGCTGCATCATCTCTCCTGAGTCCTTCCCCTGAGCCTCTGAGCCACCTTTCAGCCCTTCCAGGGCTGCTAGCAACAGGTCCTTTACCTGCTGGGGCCCTAGGAAGTCTCCAAATTCCTGAAACAAAGGCACAGAGATACTAACACATATGGGCAGACTCCAAGTAAGCCATACACAGATGCACCAAGACTGCCAGACACACACAGAGTTCAGCATGGAGGGCCCACAAACTCTGGGGAAGAGCCACAAAACCAGGGGCGACATAGCCTCTGTCCCCAGAGCTGGGGGACATGGCCCACAGGCCGTGGCACAGACCAGAAGGGTTGGGGACACTCGGGATGGCCCGTGTGGTCGAGGAAGGCCTCCTGTGAAGGGGACTTGGGCCTGGGAAGGTGGAAGGGGAGGAGAAGGCATTGGTGCTGCCCTTCTTCCCCATCCCCTGGGAGGCCCGGGGCTGACGGCCAGCAAGCAGTCACCGCGATCACTCGCAGAATGTTCTGGCATGGGCTGACAGGGTTGTAGGGCCCCAGGAAACGCTTGTTGGTTTCATACAGCTCCTTCTTGTTGGTCTCTTCCTTATCTCTGGCTCCTGCAAGAAGAGAACCTTCTCAATGAAGCGCCTGACCACAATTTTTTTTAAAAAAACAACTTTTTGTTGAACATAGATGAAGGACATGTATAAATCATAGGTAACCAGCTTCATAAATGTTCACATAATGAACATATCCATGTAGCTGGCACCCAGGTCAGGAAACAGAACATGATCAGCACCCTAGAAATCCCTCTTGTGCCCCTTTTCAATCCACTCTCTCCCTCCCCCACCCAGGGTAACCACTATTCTGACTTCTCAGTCCACAGATTAGATTTCCTTGCTGTTGCACTTCCATAAATGGACTCACAGAGTATGTTATCTTTTGTGTCTGGCTTTCATTCAGCAGCATGTGAATGAGATTCACTGACACTGTTGCAAGTAGCATTGTTTCATTCATTCTCAGTTCTGCGTAATTGTCCACAGTAGGAATATACTACAATGTATGTACCTGTTCTACTTCTGACAGACATTTGGGTTGTTTCCAGCTATTACGCATGTGTCGCTATGAACATTGTAGTATATCTAGTCCATTCTACTAGCCTTTTGGTGAATATATGTACACATTTGTTAGGTGAATAGTTAGGAGAGGAATGCCGTGTCCTAGGGTGGGCATAGGTTCAGCTTCAGGGGAGGCTAACAGTTTTCTCCTGGGGGGACCCATTATGCTCCCACCAGCAGCGTATGAGAGTTCCAGTGGCCTCACACCTCACTAGCGCATAGCAATGTGTGTGGGTTTCATTTTTGCCATTCTGGTGTTTATATGCCAATACCTCTTTTAAATTGCAATCCTCTACCCCTGGCATTCCCAATCCCCCTTTTCTGTTTTGTTTTGTTTTTTTCTTTAGGACTTATCATTATCTGACTCACTATATGAATTACTTGCTTATTTTATTCAACAAGTTCATTTATCCATTAGCTTAGAACAGAATGACAGCACAATCACGTGTAAAAGCTAAAGACACAATGCTGGTAGCCAGCACATTACTTAAAGAGATGCCTGAACCAGGCTCTGAAAGATCTTTCCCAGAAACAAAGGTAGTAGCACCAAAAGGTAAGCATGACAGGGGGGATTATTTAGTTAATTAATTTTGTATTGATTTTTTTCACTGCTGTATCCCAGTGCCTAGAATGATACCTGGCACATGATGACTCTGTATTTCCTGTTGAAGAAAATACACTTCAGGTGCATTTCCTGAGCCCTTAGTGTGGCCTGGCCTGGGTTCTACCTGGATCCCCCACAGTATGCAAGACATGGGCATAAGAAAGGTCCATCAAGGTGGAGTGACCACATGGAGCAAGTTTTTTGTAAAGGGAAAGAGCTTGAGACCCAGAATCAGGCAGACCCAGAGTCAAATACTAGCTTTGCCACTTCCTATAATCAGGGAACCTGGACAGACCCCTTCACTCCTGGAAAATCTAACAGAGGGGGTTTGGCCGAGGTTTGCCCAATAAAATGCAAGATACCCAGTTAAATGTGAATTTCAGATAAACAAATAATTTTTAGTGAAAGTATGTCTCAAATGTACTCAAAATTATTCATTGTTTATCTGAACTTTACATTTAATTGGGTATCCTATATTTTTATTTGCTTAATCTAGTAATAGCAATTTGGTCTCTACTATCCTCGCTTCTGAGGCTGATGATTAACGTGGCTTGTATCACTTTCACCCATCGCACAGGAGGCCTGAGTGGTTCCTCAGCAGCAGGGGAAATTGCCCAGGGTCCAAATCTTTGCACCAAATACTAGAGGTCAAGAAAAGCAGAGATACCACATAGATCCCAAAAGGCTGAAACTAGTAAGATGATCCTTGTAGGGATGGAAAAAGGGAACTCTATTTGACAAATGCCTATAATGTGTGTCACTGAGCTGATCTCTTTACATATGTATATGATCTCATTTAATCTTTCAAAAAGCTTGTGAGTTATATCCTACTATACCCTTTTTTATAGATGAGGAAATCTAGGCCTGGACAGAGAAGTACTTGCCTGAGGTCACACAGCCAGGTTTTGTATCTAGGCCACCCTGCTTCCAGAGCCATGGAAGTTTAAACAACATGCCAAGTCCATTGGTTTGGGGCAGAGTTGGAACTATGGAAAAAAAGAAGGAAGCAACAACTCATACTGTGCACGTCTGCGTACAGTGCCAGCTGGGTACTCGTGTCAGCCCATAGCACATCGCTAGCTCCCTGAAGCTGAATCCTGGCTTGTTCTCCCACCTATAGGCTTCAGCCACTCCAGATTCTAAGGTAAGATCTGTTCTTTCTTCATTCACTCAATAAACCTTCACTGAGCACCTACCACGTGTCAGGCCGAGGGCTAACCCTTGGGGATATAGTGGTGAACAAAGACACAGCCTTACCCTGCTCTCAAATGGGGTTATAGTCTAGTGGGGAAGAAAGACCAGGAAACAAGATATTAGAGCTATCATGCCTGGGTGTACATGGTGCTATGGGAATGTGAAAATGAGAGTCACAAATTAAACTTGGAAGGATGAAGAAAGGCTTAGATAGGACTGCTTAAATCAAAATTTGTTTGACCCTTTTGCCTCTTTATCCTTCACCCCTTATTCACAAGATGAGTCTATTGCTCTGTCTTCCTCTTTCTCTCTTAAGCCTTCATGGAGTGGATGCTGCCTCCTCCTCCCCAAATTTATGCTTGTTTCAAGGTGCTGCTGCCTCTCTTTCTGGGAAAGATCTTTCAGAGCCTGGCTTAGGCTTCTCTTTAAGTGCTGTGTTTGCTACCAGCATTGTGTCTTTCGGCTTTTATACATGATTGTGCTGTCTTTCTGTTTTAAGCTAATGGATCAACGGACTTGTTTACAATGTGATATTTTCTATTAAAGTCAGTATTTTTTTAAAAAGTGGGTTTGTTTGTAGCCTTTGTCCCTGGGTCCTGTGGAGACTAAGTCTTCGCACCAGGTTCTGCAGACCCTGTCAGACTCTGTGTTGGTCTCCTCCAGCTCCCACCACTGCCTTGTAGCTAAGGCTGCAGTCAATCCCCAGGCTGAGGGCCTGCTCAAAGCCTGGCTTCAGAGGCGTTCCAAAGGCTTACGTTTTTGGAGCTCCAGGATGGTGTAGAGGATGATGATGCCATCCAGAGCCTCCCGGCCAATCTCCTCATCAGGATCCCCGAGGCGAAGGATGAGCCTCCCGAGCAGAAGCCCCAGTGCAGGGAATCCCGAGGACATCTGTTTGTGTTGTAATCTTAGGAATTGAGTCTTATAGGTTCAATTATGCTACACAGTAAAGAGTGAACAAAGCTGAAAAGTCTGTCCCTGATAACAGAGCCCTGTGAGGATGGCAAGGGCCACCTGGGAATCCCTGGATGATGCACAGGCACCCTCTGAGCTGGGAAGATTCTCCTTAGGAGTGTCCCCCTGCCCCCAGGGGTCACTCACAAAGAAAGGCAGGGTCAGAAGTGTGTGGTTCAACACAGAGACATTGCTCTTCACAGCCCGTGCTCGCTCATGGGCCTTTCCAGAGTTCATCCAGGGCCCTAGGGGCTGTGAGGACAAGGGCAAGACTCAAGGCTACAGGCTGGTTACCAGCCTCTGCTGCCTGGGTGGGCAGGCCAGCCTTCACCAATCAGCAGAAAGCTTCTGGGGAGGGCATAAAGGCAACTCCCCACAGCCCTCTTCTTCTTGGAGCATAGGCAGACATAGGATCCAGAAGCTGAGACTAGGATTAAAAGACCAGAGTGAGGACAAAGGTCAATGAGGAGAGAGGTGAAAGATGGAGAGTCATGAGGAGAAAAGAGAAAGATAGGGCAAGAATGAAGAGAGCAAAGATATGGGGGCAGCTTTAGTAGGAGGATGGGAGTAGGAAGAGAGTAAAGGGGCAGGAGTCTAGGGCAGAGCCTGTAAGGACAGGGAGGCAGAACACTGGCACAAAATGTCCTGAAGGCAAACCCCTCCTTCTGGGTCCCACCTCCCTACCAGCCCCTCCTGAGCCATTCTTCGTTCCCCTCCACCCTTCCTCTCCTCCCTGCCCCCACACCTCCAAAATGCTCTTCAGCCCAGCAGGAGTGGGGTCCTCAACAAAGAGGGTGTTGAGCAATGTCTGCAGGGCATCCAAGGTCTGATGGTAAAGTGTCTGTGGACGAGAGGAGGACCAAGCCACTAGGGAGCTTCCGGAGCAGACCCCAGCCCCAGGCAACCTCTCGTGTGGGTCAGGGGAGAAGGGCGCAATTGGACCCAGGAGAGCTGCTTTTTGGTCCCCGCTCTGAGACTAACAATGTGTGACATTGGACAAATTAATTCCCCTCCATGGGTTACAGTTTCCTTATCAACAAATTGGTAATTTTTATCCCTGCACTTCCTACTTTACAGGGAGAAGAAGCAGAGACCCAGCATTTACTGAGAATCTACCACAGGCCAGGTGAGTGCCCGATGAAAACCACATCACTTCGTCCTCAAGTGTTTTTGTGATTTAACAAATGAGGAGACACTTGTCCGAGGTCACACAACAAGGAAATTTCAAGTCATGAGCAACACATGAGAGGATGGGTGGAAAAATGCTCTAGAACTGTAAGAGCTAGATAAACTTTTATCAGTCTCTGGGGAAGTGCTCTGATTCTTTTTCAAATTCCTACTCCTGGACCCAAATAGATTTTTCAACTTGCCCCTTCAGGGAGCCATCGCTCCCCGGCCCAGCTTCCCTCCTTCCTCTGTCAAACCACAGCCTGGTATTGTCTTATGAAGGTGCAGACATTGCACGTACACAAGGCTGAGTTTGTGTCACTCTGGGAAGATCCTCTCTCCCCTGCCTCCTCTCCTCCTGCAAGCTCCCCACATCTGTCTCCCAGGGTGTCATTGTCCAGGCATCCTAAGTCTGTGCACACGAGGGTTACACCACAACCACCAAGCGAGCCTCACAGGCCAACTACCTCCTCCTTCCCGCCCATCTGCAGCCCACCGCTGTGCATCACTGACCTCTGCTGGCCAGGCCTGGTACTACAAGAGGCCTGTTCTCTTCCCACCCAGCAAGGACCCCCCCAACCTTTCCCTTGAGTGCACCACCTCCAGGACCCAGAACCCTCATGCTGCAGTGATTCGCCCCTCACCACTTTCTAGCCTCACTTCCCAGCACCCTTGCCTGGCCCTCTAGGCTCCAGCCACACTGCCTCCTGGTCATTCATGCAGTCACCATGCTCTCTCTGCCCTCAGGCCTCTGTACAAACTTCTCTCTGCCTGGTGTGCTGTTCCTTCTGGCCGCCCCACTCCCTTCAGCCAATTAGTTCTTCTTTAACCTCTCAGCTTCAGCCCCGTGATCCGTGACCCTCACCTAGGCCAGGTGCCCCCATTCCAGGCTTTTTATAGCACCAAGTACTTCTTGCTTATGTTTACCACTATGGTACTTTTGTATTAATTGTATGATTCTTTCATAATGTCTCTCTCCCCCCTGCCATTGCCCCTACTGTATCTCACCCCTGTACCTCTGGAGTAGGCCCCCAGTTAATATTTGATGAAGGAAACGATGAATGCCCGTGGCTCACCCTGAGGTGAAACCCTTCTTCCTTAACCTCCCCCACTGACCCTACATCCCGCTCTAAGGGTCACTTCTGCCCATTCCTCCTAGGACAGCCCTGCAGAGCTTTAAAAATGCTCATAGGAGTGAGCCCTTTAAGCTTCTGCTTCTCCGGGTCTCAGCCCTGTTTTGCTTCCTTACGGGCCAGTCCTCAGGCCCCGCCTCCCAGTGTTGGCTGCCTCCTCTGGCCACATCCCCTCACAGGGCAGGGCCCAGAAGTGGTCAAAGCATTCCAGATGAGGGATCGATCCTTTTTCTGAAGATTCATTCATTCCCCAAATATGTATCGAAGGCCTACTCAGGCCAAGAGAGGGGAGGTGAATTGCCCAAAGCCCCGCAGCTTGAATATGAGGGTGAAGTTCCTGATCTACCTCCTGGAACACCCTTTCTCTCCTTGCTAGGAGTCCACAAATTTGCATCCCTCTGAAGACCCTGGACAACCCCAAGGACCCTCTGGGGAGGGCCCTGCTCACCTGTATGGTCTCAGCTGTGGCCTCATCTTTCTCCTGCATGGCCTGCACAGGAGGCAGGGAGAACACACTCTTCACACACGTGTTCACCAGCTCTGACCTTTCCCGCACACCCAGGGCTGGGCAGGTGTGACTAGGGAAGAGACAGAACGCAAAGGTATGGAGTGAGGGAGGTAGTCCTGCGGCTAGAGGCCGGAGCTAAGGATGGAGGGCTGGGATGAGGGCTCCTGGAGAGGGGATCAGGGCTCAGCCTGAGATTCAGATCCACAAAGTGCAAGAGGCGGGGAGGGGAGGAGGGAAGTGAGTGTGGAAGGCAGACCACCCAGGCAGGGACTGGGCAAGGGGAGAGGAAAAGGCACAGGAGTGGGGTGGAGGTACAGCAAAGAGGACCCAGAAGAGACAGGCAGAGCCCATGAGCAGAAGGAAAGGGGACGAGGATCAGGGAAGGGGCTGTGGACACCTCAGCTTTGTCAAGGTCTCCATGGCTTGCTGGCGGACGGAGCTGGAGAGAGAATCCAGTGGCTCTTCCTGGATCTGCCTCTGCACAGGGGACCGCAGAGGGACCAGTGAGGGGTGGAGGCCGCTGCAGACTACCAGGGCCAGGGCCACCCCTCCTCACAGGGAGCAGGCTGCAGAAACCCCTCAGCCTGGGCAGAACGCCCCCACCTCTAAGACCTGCCGGGCCTCGACTAGGAGGAGCCAGCTCACCACTCAATCCTACCCTGAGCAGTCAGTTCAAGGCCACCAAAAAGACCCCACGCCCTAACTGGCTGCACCCCACATGTGGAGCTTAGTGACAACTGTTTCCACAGCCTCGTGGTGGGGAGGTGTATTTCAACCATGGACTGGCCTGAAGCAAAAACACTATGAAGGGCCCTTGAGAGAGATCCTGTTGAATTCCTTTAAAAATGTTCTCCTAATTACTACTCACTTTTAATCTAGCACCTACACACAATAGGTGCTCAATTAATGTTAGTTAAATGAAGGTACCAAGGGCAAAGGAAAATATAATTTTGGACAATTCAGTGGTTATCTCTGTCCAACCCATTCTGGTGGATAACTGAGAAGTGACTGTATTTAGCAAAATGATACGGAAACTCTCAGAAGTACCCCACCAGAAGGAATTTCCAGTATTAAATAAGAATATCTCCTCCCAAGTGCACAATGCTTTACCATAAACTAACCATTGGGTTGTGTCCTCCCAACAAGCAGTGACACAGGTACTGTTATCACAGGCATTTGCAAGATGAGAAGAGTGAGGCTCAGAGAAGGGAAATGACCTGCCCGAGCCCCCTCTGGAGGGCAGTTAGAGGTGGAGCTGAGACTCATCCCCGTGTCCTGCCTCCTCATCTGTCCTCTTCCCGCCTCATCAGTGGGTGGACTAAGGGCTTCTGCCGCTTCCCCACCCCAATGCCACCGATCTGCGTGTGGCTCCTGTACCATCATCTTCTTCACCATGGTCTTCTTCTCTCCTTCCGTTTCCAGCAAATCCTGGCTCTTCTGGAGGGTGATGACATTTTTGACCTTGGGGCAACAGAAGGCAAAGCCATGAGTAAGAACCCAGCTTTCTAGGGCTGGGTTCCCTACAGCCCCATGAGCCACCTGCCACCTGCAAGCAAGCCAGCCTGCTCCTCCCCAGCTGCCAGCACCACCACCCTCTCCCTCCCCCACGCCCTGCAACCCTCAAGAGAAATGAGAAACCACCAGGGGAACTTGAGGGTGGGAGTGCAGGGTGAGATTTGAGAAGGTGGCAGCAGGGGGGTGGAGACTCCTGCAGGCCAGCATTTGGAGGAGGACAGATATCAGGGACTGCGAAACACTTCCCCTTTTCCAGTCAATGAAGGCAGAAGAGGCAGCAGCTGAGGGGACACAAAGGGTCCCAATACCTCAAGCTGAAACCTCACATTAGTAATACCTCTTAAGGACCTTCTAGTATCTACCCTTCTTAAGGGCACATCCTGGTCAGATTAAGGCATTCTGCTACCTGAGAGTGAAGACATTAACCAATGTCCAATTAATCTATTCATTCTCCTTATCTTAAGACAAAGGAAGAAAAAACATGAAATAAATGTTTAAAAACCAAACTTCATATAGTAAAGAGAGCAAAACAAGGTAATCTGATGGAGAGTGTGGTGGGTTAAAGACACCATAAGTCCTTTCCCACTCCTCCTATCAAGAGGACAGATGGCCCCTTGAATCTGGGCTCATCTCACCAATTTCTTGGACCAATAGAATGCTGTAGAAGTGATGCTAGGACAGTTCCTGGCCTAACCCTTAAAGGAACTGGCAGCTTTTCCCCTCTGGAACCCAGCTGCCATGGAATGATGATACCATGTAAAGAGAGACCCTGAAAGATGAGGGGCATCTCGGATGTGCCAGCCGTTCCTCCCCCAGCGATCTCAGCCCACAGCTGCAAAGCGGAAGAACTACCCCTCTGAGCCCAGTCAAATTTCAGAATCATAAGAAATCGGGCCCTTCTCATTCTTCCTGCCCCAGTAGCTAGAGAGAACTTTTAAACCACTAATTTTGGGGGTGGTTTATTAAACAGCAATGGATAACTTCTACTGCAAAAGTGATGAGAGAGGGATGGTCAATTTAGGTCAGGGAAGGTCTCTCAGAGGAGATAATTTTTGGGCCGAGCCTGAATAACAAGAAAGAGGTAGTCATGTGAAGAACTAGAGAGAGGGTCTGCCTGTCTCCCACTAGAATGTCACTTCACTGTTGTATCTCTAGTGCCTGAAATAGTACCTAGCACACAGTAGGGACTCAATAAAATTGGTTGAGAGATTGCGATAATAAACCTCTTTTGTCCAGGGACCATGACCAGTGCTATGCACACATTATCTAATGTAGGCTTCACTTCAACTTTATTACACCCATCTTACAGAAGCGAAGAACCTTTCTGGCAAAAGATACAGCAAGTGCAAAGGCCCTGAGGTAAGAATGAGGTTGGCATGTGTGAGAAAGAGAAAAAGGCCAGTGTGGCAAGAACAGGTGGACAGCTAGAAAAATGCCATAGGATGAGGACAGATGCCCCCAAAATGCAAGACCTCTTCTTAGACCTGTCACCCTCTCCCCATCCTGCATTGCCCGAGGGACTGGAGCTCGCTTCTGAGCAGCCTGAGGACAGGGCCTTTCTCCATGCATCCTAGTCTGGGAAGATTCCCTGCCTCCAGACTTGGTCCATCAACCTGTGTTGCCCACACTCCATGTGCCACACTCATGTCCACCAGCCTGTCTAGTCTGCCCTCACTGGCCCTCACCAATTTTATTGAGTCCCTACTGTGTGCTAGGTACTGTTTCACCAAGTCCTGGGGAGGCTGGCTTTCTCTGGCCTCCCGAGGCCTGCTGCATGGCCAAGACCTGGGTCAGAACTGTGTCCTGAAACAGGCCTTTTCCAGCCTTTCTATCCCCTTTAGAGACCCTCTCACAATTCAGTCATTTTAAAAAACGTATGGAGCACCTATGATGTGCCAGGCTGTGCTCTGGATGCTGGGAATATCGCTGTGAATAAGACACACAAAAATCCCCGATTTGTGGGGGAATACATTATAGTGGGAGAGACTAACAAGAAATAAGATGAATAAGTAAAGCATAGTGTGCCTCAGAAGGCTATGAGCACCATGGAGAAAGAAAGAGTCAGGCAGAGAAACGGAATGCTGGGGTTAGGGCTGGGGAGTAGGGCAGGAGGTGGGGCGATCGCATCCTAGGAAGTCAGCAGGAGTTTGGGCAGGAAGCATACCAGAGTCATTTTGTTGCCATCCTCTCTCTTCCCTGGCAGGTTCACCAGGCACGAGGCCACTTCATCAAAGGCTCCTGCATGTCATAGTTTCAATGAGGAGAGAAGAGGGAGGATAAAGATATGGTACACCTAGTGCCATAGTCCCGTCTCTCCTCCCCAACTGGGCCCTTCCAATCCTTACTCCCCCAGCAGCCAGACTGAGCTCCCCTCCTGAAAGCCCTTCAGTGGGATCCCCATTTCACTGAGCATAAAGCCGGCATCTTTGCCAGTGCTTTTAACGCCCTGCCAGGTCAGTCTCTCCTGCCCCCTCACCAGCCTTGTCTCCCGCTGCTCTCCCCTCACTCACCATCCTCTGGCCACACTGGCCTCCTTCAGAGCCTTTGCACAGGCAGATTCCTCCACCTGGGCCAATCCACTGCCACAAGCCCTTGCTCAGGTCTGGCTCCCCTCCTTCAGGTCTCAGCTTGCCTGTTACTCCTCAGAGAGGTCTCCCCTGACCTTCCGGCTAATGGAGGGCCCACTGTGGTCCTCTCTGGTATCATTTTATTATTTTCTTTCAACTGTTATCACAATTTATAATTAAACTCTTATTTGTGATAGTAGATACCTGCTGTTTTGTCAGCCCCAGATTTCCTCATCTTTTGGTGAAAGAGATTCTGTCTTCCCCATGGGTTACCCATTCCATGTAGCTGAATTCTGAAGCCTCAGCCATCACCCCTCTTCAAATAGGGGTGGGCCTGGAACCAAGCTTGGCCAATAAGACAGTCCCATGCCCCCAGCCACAGTAATTGGTCCAGGGATGGGCTTTTGGCTGAACTGGGCCAATATAGCTCTTCATTTAAGAGAGCATGCCTCTTTCCTCCTGAGAACCTATGACAGCATAGAATGTCAGGGCCATCTTGGCCACCAGAGGTTTGGAGCTAATAGGGAGAAGCAGAGACACCTGAATAGTAGTAAAACAGATAGTAGTAATACAGATAGTAGTAATACAAGATCTTGGTTTCTAAGTACCATTCTCCACTAAAATGGACAAGGCGCCTTTGAGAAATGGCTGATTCTAGTACTTGGGCAGGGAAAATACAGAATGAGCCTGAGACATCTTATACCAGAAAACAAGGATAAGAATGTGTCAAAAGGACACAAAAGCTTGCTCAAAGGGAAGTCCGCTAGTCAAATTGGGGAAAGTCTGTGTATCACAATAAATAGTGGTAGGAACAGATGATATAGCCCGTTAAATAAACTAGAAAACTACACAAGTCTATAATAATATAAATAAGTAAATGGCCAAATGAAGTTTGATAAGTAATGGACTATTTACATAGTTTCAAAGTACCTCCCCACATAATATTTATTACAAAGGGGTAAATAGTGACGTTGCAGTAGAGAACCTTGGCAGCATGCATCTTACTCGAGTGATCAAAGTGAATATCACCATTAATGGAACAAATCAAAATAATATGCCACCAGATAGGCTGCAATGAGAAAAAGCCAGCATCGCTTCTGTTCAATTCTTACCAAAGATGTACGATATGAATGTGACCATGAGGAAACATCAGACAAACCCAAACTTAAGCACCACTTACAAAAGAGCTGGACTGTAATCTTCAAATGTATCAAGGACATGAAAGTCAAGAAAAGGCTGAGGACTGAGGAAACAAAACAGACTAGGTAAAAAAAAAAGTGTCATGAATAATTCTGAGCTAGATCCTTTTGCTTTCCATAAAAAGCATTACTGGGACAATTAGTGACATTTGAATGAGGTCTGAGGATTAGATGGTAGCAGTGAATCAATATTAATTTCATGATTTTTGATGGTTAACTTTTGTCTCTTTTTTTTGGTAAAAAAAAAAAAAACAACTAAAATTCAGAAGTGAGGGGACATCATTTGGCAACTTATTATCAAATTATTTACAAAAAACATTTCTACTGTTTCAAATTTTCTGCAAGTTTTTATTGTTTTAAGTCTTTAAAAAAAGAATGAAGGCGAACAAGAGGCATTTTTCAGACAAAAATGATAAAGTTTACCATCAGCACAATTTACTAAAGGAAATTCTAAAGGATATACTTCTGGAAAAAGGAAATCAATGCCAGATGGAAGGTCTGAGATGCCACATGCAATGAAGTAAAAGAGCGAGGTTAATATGTTAATATTTGAGTAAGTATAAGAACATTACATAAATAATAATATTTATGGGGTTAAAGAGAAGATATCACCAGTATAACATGTAAATTAGAGGGGGTGGTACTTAAATAGGGTTAAAATGTTCCTAAATCTTAAGCTGTCTGGAAGACAAATGCATTGATTAATTTGTACTTTAATTAGCTAAATATGCACACTGTAGCTTGAAAATCACTAAAAGACTTGATACTGCATATAATTTCCATACAAGTAGGGGAGAAAACAGGGAGGGGGAAAAAATCAAAAAAGGAGGAAAAAAAACCCATAAAATAGTCACAACAAAGAACACAAACATAGATATCCATTTATCCATAACTGATCAATATAAATGGGCATGGATTGGAAAATACAGTTATAAAGAAGACAATGCTACCTAAATTGATCATAGATTCAATGAAAATTTCACAGATTTTTATTTTATTTTAGGAAAATTGACAAGCTATTTCTAGAATTCATATGGAAAAGTAAAGCACCTAGAATAGACAGTCTTGAGAAAGAACAAAGTTGGAAGACTTACACTACTAGAAATCAAGACTTAAAACACAGTCATTAAGGCAATGGTTAAGGATAGACAAATAATCAAAGGAGCAGAAAGAGTCCAGAAATAAACCTACACATATATAGTCACTTGATTTAACTCAAAGGTGACACTGCAATTCAGTGGGAAAACTATGGTATTTTTTATTTCTTATTTTATTTATTTATTTTTTTAAGGAGGGCGCAGCTCACAGTGGCCCATGCAGGGACCGAACTGGCTACCTTGGTGCTATTAGCACCATGCTCTAACCAACTGAGCTAACTGGCCACCCGCTATGGTATTTTTAATAAATGGTCTGGAACAATTAGATAGCCATATGGGAAAAAAAATGAACCTTAAGTCTCTCTCTCACATAGTTTTCCAAAATTAACACAGGATATATCATAAATTTAATGTGAAAGCTAAACAATAAAGCTTCTAGAAGAAAATATGAGAATATTATCAGAATCTTTGGATACACAAAGATTTATTAAACAGGAGAGAAAAGCAATAATAAAAAAACTAATAAATTGGGTTCTTAAAAATTAAGAACTTTAAAAAAAATTAAGAACTTTTGTTCATCAAAAGACTTTATCAAGTCACAGACTTGGAGAAAGTAGTTGCAATACATATATATGGCAAAGAACTCATATCTGGATTATCTAAAGAATTCCCACAGATCAGTAAGAAAAAAGACAACCCAATTTTTTTAAATGAGCAAAAGGCTTGAACAGGCACTTAACAAAAGAGGATATTCAAATTGCCAATAATCACATAAAAAGATGCTTAACATCAGTAGTCATCAAGAGATTTAAACCACAATGAAATATCACGAGACATTTATCAGAATTGCTAAAATTTTTTAAACTAACAATACCAAATGTTGGTGAGGATATGGAGCAATTGAAACTCTCACACATGGAAGGACAAATTAATTCAACCACTTTGAAAAAACTGGTGACATCTACTAAAGTTAAACATAAGCTTATGCTATGATCTAGAAATTCCACTTGTAGATAAATGTGCCTGTGTACCAAAGACAAACAAAAATGTTTATAGTAACTTTATTCATAATATCCATCAGCAGAAGAATGGATAAACAAATTGTGGTATGTTCATATGATGGAAAACTACAAAACAATAAAAGAGAATCAACTACTGAGACATATGCAACAATATGGATAAATCTGACAGACACAATATTGGGCTAAAGAAGCCAGAGTCAAAACAGTATATATAATATTATCCTATTGACAAGAAGTTAAAAAACAGGCAAAACTAGTCTATGGTGATGCAAATCAGAAGAATTGTTACCTCTGCAGCGGTGATCAACTGGATGCAACCTTGTCCCCCTTGGAATATTTGACAATGTCCGGAGACATTTTTGGCTATCATGACTTGTGGAGGGGAAAGGGGTGTTGCTACTAGCATTTAGAGAGTAGAGTCCACTGATACATTTCATAATGTACAGAAGAGACCCCTATACCCACATCCACACAGCAAAGCGTTATCCAACACAAAATGTCAGCAGTGCCAAGGCTAACAAATGCTGTCCTAGGAAAAGAGGTATTAACTGGAAAGGGACACAAGGGAAGCTTCTAGGCTGCTAGAAAAGATCTATGTCTTAATATGGGTGGTAGTTACCAGCATGTATACTTACGTAAATATTCATTGAGCTTACACTTGAGATTGGTAGTACACTTTACATATTTCAGTGATATGCTTGAAAAAATTTTGAAAAAATTTTATCTTGAAAAGTTTTTTAAAGACTAATACAATTCAAAAATACATTTTTTTAAAAAAATGCAAATGAATAAAATGTTCCTATTAGAAAACAAAAATTGATCCCAAATAGCCAAAACAATCTTGAAAAAGAACTAAGTTGGTGGACTCATACTTTCTGATCTCAAAACTTACTACAAAGCTATATTGATCAAAACAGTGTGGTATTGGCATAAGAACAGACATGTAGACCAATGGAATAGAATAAAGGATCCAAAAATAAGCCCTCACATATATGGTCATTGAAATTTGACAAAGGTGCCAAAACCATTCACTGGCGAAAGGACAGTCTTTACAACCAATGGTATTGGGAAACTGAATATCCTCGTGCAAAAGAATGAAGTTGGACCCTATCTTACACTACATACAAAAATTAACTCAAATACTTAAGAGCTAAAACTACAAAACTTTTAGAAGAAAACGTAGGGAAAAATCTTCATGACATTAATATGGCAACAATTTCTTGAATATGACACCAAAAAAAGACAATAAAAGAAAAAATATACAAATTGGACTTCTTTAAAATTAAAAACCTGTGTGTCAACGGAGACAATTAAGAGAATAAAAAGCAACTCACAGAATGGGAGAAAATATTTGCAAATAATATATCCAATAATGGATTAATATACAAAATATATAAAGAACTCCTACAACTCAACGACAAACAAAAAACAAATTCAAAAATGGGCAAAGGATTTGAATGGATAGTTCTCCAAAGAAGGCATACAAATGGCCAACAGCACATGAAAAGATGCTCAACATCATTAGTCATTAGGGAAACGCAAATCAAAACCACAATGAGATATCACTTCACACCCTTCAGAATGGCTATCATAAAAAAAAGAAAAGAAAAAGTTAATGGAAAATAACAAGGGTTATTTTCAATTGCGAGGATGTAGAGAAATTGGAACCCTTGTACCTTGCTGGCAGGAATGTAAAATGGTGCAGCTGCTATAGAAAACGCTTTGGTGGTTCCTCAAAAAGCTAAACATAGAATTACCATCTGACCTAACAATTCCATTCCTAGATATATATCTAAAGGAATTAAAAGCAAGGATTCAGATACTTGTACACTGATATTTATAGTAGCATTATTGGCCAAAAGCCAAAAAGTGGAAACAACCCAAGTGTCCATTCATGGATAAATGGAAAAATAAAATGTGTATGTACATACGTTGGAATACTATTCAACCATGAAAGGGAAAGAAGTACTGATACATGCTACAACATGAATGAACATTATGCTCAGTGAAATAAACCAGACACAAAAGGACAAATAGTGTATGATTCTACTTACATGAGGGACCTGTGTAGGCAGTTTCATAGAGACAGAAAGTAAATTAGAGCTTACCAGGGACTGGGGAGAGAGGAATGGAAGTTATTACTTTATAGCTAGAGTTTCTGTTTGGGATGATGAAAAGTTTTAGAAATAGTGGTAATGGTTATAAAATATTGTGTGTGACTAATGGCACTGAATTATACACTTAAAATGGTCAAAGTGGAAAATTTTATGTTATATATATATCACAATTTTTAAAAAGTTAATAATGTAACATCAAAAACCATTGAACTGCACACTTTAAATGGGTGAGTTGTAAGATATATGAATTATATCACGATGATAAATGGACATCCACATGTAAAATAATGAAGTTGGAACCCAATTTCATATAATATACAAAAATCAACTCAAAATGGACCAAAGACCTGAATGTAAGAATTAAAATTATAAAACTCTTAGGAGGAACATAGACATAAATCTTCATGATTTTGTATTAGGTAATGATTTCCTAAATATGACATCATAAGCATAAACAATGAAAGAAAAGATGGATAAATTGGACATCAACAAAATTAAAAACTTTTGTGTTTCAAAGGACACCATTAAAAATGTGAAAAGGCAACCCACAGGTTAGGAGAAAATATTAACAAATCATAGGTTTGATAAGAGACTTATATAAAGAATATATAAGCTTATAACTCCATAATAAAAAGACATGTAACCCAATATTTTAAACGGGTAAAGGATTTGAATTGACATTTCTCCAAAGATATATAAGAGGTGGATAAGCATATGAAAAGTCATTCAACATCATTAGCCATCAGAGAAACACAAATCAAAACCACAATGAAATACTACTTCACACCTACTAGAATGGTTATAATAAAAAAGAAAGACAATAACAAGTGTTGGTGAGGATGTGGAGAAATTGGAACCCTTGTTCACTGCTGGTAGGTGTGTAAAATAGTTCAGCCACTTTAGAAAACAGCCTAGCAGTTCCTTAAATGATTAAACATAGGGTTACCATATGATCTAGCCATTCTACTCCTAGGCATACACAAAAGAGAAATGAAAACATATCTATACAAAAATGTGTACATGAATGTACATAGTAGCGTTATTCAAAGTAGCCAAAAGATAGAAACAACCCAAGTGTACATGAACTGATGAAAAAACAAAGTGTGGCATATCCATACAGTAGAATATTATTATTCAGCCATAAAGAGAAATAAAGTGCATGATGCATGCTACAAAATGAATGAACCTTGAAAACATTATGCTAAGTGAAAGAAGCCAATCACAAAGGACCACGCATAGTATGATTCCATATATATGAAATGTCCAAAATAGACGAATCTATACAGACAGAAAGTATATTAGTGGTTGCTTAGGGCTGGGGGTCGGGGGATGGGTTGAGGGTGACATCTAAGAGGTTTGGGGTTTCTTTTAGGGGTGATGAAAATGTTCTAAAATTGATTGTAGTGATGGTTGCACAACTCTGCATATATTTTAAAACCATTAAATTGTACACTCACAGTGGGTAAATTGTGTGGTATGAAAGTTAGATATCAATAAGGCTGTTTTTAAAAAAGATCAACTTGCAAAAACCAAGTTCCTCTATATTATCAGCATCATCAATACAAAATAGTAATTGTACTCAAAAATAAGATATGATTCGTGATAGTAATAAAAAACTATAAAGCACCTAGGAATTAACCTATCAAAAATGTAATAAGACCTTTATGGAGAATTTTTTTTAATTCCAGTAAAAGCTTTATCCTATATGCAAAGGAAAACTTTAATAGATGGATAAATTAATAACATTCCAATAAAAATGCCTGCAAGATTTTTTGAGAACCTACACAAACATATTTTAAAATGTATATGGAAGAATGAGGGTTTACTAACAGCCTTCAAGGCATGGTTTGGATGATGATGTCCTCAGAATAATTTTGAAAAAAACTTTTAAGAGGGATTCTTACCCTACCAGATATGAATACATATTTGCAAAGCCATGGTAATTTTTTTTAATTGCAATATGGTATTGGTATATAAACAAACAAAAACATTTGGAGATATAAATAATTGAGATAAGATCTTCACAACAGCAAAACCTGATGAGAGATTAATTTACAAAACTGCTGCATATTGGAAGTGAGTGCAGGTTCCAGATAAGACCCCAAGGCTTTGCTCAGGTGGAGACCGCAAACACTCAATGGAGGTGAGCTAGGCCTAGAGCCTGCCGGCTCCACTGGTCAAACTTTGACCTGAAAAGCCAGGTCTGAAATTTATCAAGAAAGAAAGAGGCATACATTTTTGCAAGAAAGATATAGTTGGTTGACTTTCCATTTGGGCATAATAAAAGTATCGTGGAGATGTTACAGTTAAGGAAATTGAAGCTCAGAGAGATTTAAGTCACTCATCCCAACTTGCACAGCAAGCTGAGGCTAAGCACTGGACCTCTTGTGCATAATTAATATTGCATGTTATGCACTGAACGTTGTTCCCTTCCTCTCACCTCACCTCGCCCCTCCCGGCCCTATAAATGTGAATGCAGAGTTTGTCCAGGACAGTGCCCTCTCTGAGGCTGTCGCCCTTGCCATACTAACCCTCAGCGATACTTTGGAAATCTGTGGTATCCTTCTCTGTGTTGTCGCAAGCAGGGAACTCCAGCGGGAACTGGCCCATCTCAGCACCAGCCATCGCGCTCCAGCTCTGAGGATTCTCCTCCAGGGGCACGGTGTGGATGGTGTTGTCCTCAGAATAATCCTGCTGGCTGCTCAGTGACAGAGTGGAGGTGTCACTGAAGATGAGGCTAGAGCTCAGGCTCAGAGTCTCATTGGAGCCCAGGATCAGGGTCATGCATGAGGGTGGAGAAAGCATGGAGTCAGCTTCACAGGTGCTGGAGTGCCGGCTAATACCATCATTGGACACAGGAACTAGGGTCAAACATGAGACCTGAGTGGCAGTCGTATTCAAATCAGACCTGGCAGTGCCATCTGAAGTCACATTGAGGGTTCCCTTGGAACTCGTGTTCCAAACTGCACCAAAGGCTCCTTTTGAAACAGACCTAGAAATGTTATGTGAAATCAAAGTGATGGTTTCACTGGTGTTTGGGATTAAGTTCCCACAAGACCCTGGAGCCACATTCAGGTCCAGCTTGGAGACGGTTTCTAAGTCTGCGCTGAGCAGCTGACCGGAGTTGGAATCCAGAGAAGAGTTTGAGGCTGGAATAAGGAGTGTTTTTGAGTCTGGCCTGGAGATACAGTGGCCAAGAACTAGGGCTTCTCTTGAAGAGGAGCTTATAAGTGGGTTTGATTCAGGTCTGGAAGGATTGGAGTTACTCTGACCCAAATCAAAAACGTTGTTTGAGTGGGAGTTGACGGCTTCTTCAGAATTCAGCCCAGAGTGGTTCCCCAGGCTCAGACCCTGGGCCTCAGTCGAGCCAGGGCTTGGAATGAGGTTTGAAGCTGGACATAGGGCCTCCTGTGGGTTAGGCTTTGAGATGTGATTCGACTCCAGGCTCAGGGCTTCACCAGAGGGGGAAGCGGTGATCTGGAGGGAGGCTGGAGCCACAGCCCAACTGCCTTCAGGTCTGGGCGTGTTATCAGACCCTAGGCCAGGGCCCTCCTCAGAGACAGTGTTCAGTATTGGATTAAGGTCTGGAACCAGAGCCAAGCCAGGACTCAGGGGTGGATTTAAGGTAGGAATAAGGTTCATGTCTGGGTTGGGTGCAGAGATGGTGCCAGAACCTAAACTTGGGGCTTCAGTGGAGTTGAGACTAGGTGTCATCTTTGGGTCTTCACAGAGGACCAGACTAGCCCTTGGACTCAGAGCCATGTCTGGTCTGGAGGTCTCTCAATGCCACTGCCCCCTTCTCTCCAATATCCAACTGTTGAGCTCCCTGCTGTGCTCCTAAGAGAGTAAAAAAGCAAATTCAGTCATGTCTCATGTATTAAAACCTTTCCATGGCTCCCCACTATCTTTAAGATGAAGCCCTTGTGTAATTTACAAGGTCCTCCATGACCACTCCCCGCCCGCCTTTCTAGCCCCATCCTACATGGCAAAATATTCATCACACTTCATTCCAATGACTCATTTAGTGGTCTAGCACCTGCTAGAGATGAGCTCCACACTGGCAAGAACATAAATATGAATAATAAAATGGCAATCACTATGTAACTATCAATAATTACTTTAAATATAAATGAATTAAATGCTCCAATCAAAAGACATAGGGTAGCTGAACAGATAAGAAAACAAGATCCATACATATGCTGTCTACAAGAGACCCACTTCAGATCAAAAGACACACACAGACTTAGAGTAAAGAGCTAGAAAAGATATTTCATGCGAATGGAAACAACAAAAAGCTGGAGTAGCAATACTTACATCAAACAAAGTCTATAAGAAGAGATAAAGAGGGACATTACATAATGATAAAGGGATCAATCCAATAATAGGAGATAACCCTTGCAAACATTTATGCACCCAACATAGGAACACACCTAAATATATACAGGAAATATTGACTGACATAAAGGGAGAGATCGACAGAAACATAACTATAACAGGGGACTTTAACACCTCATTGGCACCAATGGACAGATCTTCCAGACAGAAAATCAACAAGAAAACTGTGACCTTAAATGACACACTAGACCAGATGAATTTAATTGATATTTTTAAAGCATTTCACCCAAAAGCAGCAGAATATGCATTTTTTGCAAGTGCACATGGAACATTTTTCAAGATAGACCATATGTTAGGCCACAAAATAAGTCTCAATAAATTTAAAAAGATTGAAATCATATCAAGCATCTTGTCTGACCACAATGGTATGAAACTACAAATCAATTACAAGAAAAAACTAAAAAATACACAAACACATAGAGGCTAAATAACATGCCACTAAGTAGTAAATGGTTCAACAGCGAGATCAATGAAAAAATCAAAAGATACCTTGAGACAAATGAAAATGAAAACACAATGACCCAAAATCTACGGGACACAGTGAAAACATCCTAAAAAGAAAATTCATAGCAATAAAGGCCTACATCAAGAAACAAGAAAAATCTCAAATAAACAATCTAAATTTACGTTTAAAAGAACTAGAAAAAGAATTGTAAACAAAGCACAAAGTGAGTAGAAGGAAGGAAATAATAAAGATCAGAGTGGAAATAAATGAAATAGAGTCTTAAAAAAAAATAAAATACAAAGATCAATGAAACCAAAAACTGGTTCTTTGAAAAGATTTAAAAAAAAAATTGATAAACCTTTAACCAGACTCATGAAGAATAAAAGAGGACCCAAATAAGTAAAACCAGAAGTGAAAGAGAAGTGACAATTGACACACCACAGAAATACAAAGAATTATAAGAAAATATTATGAACGATTATATGCCAATAAGTTGGTCAACCTGGAAGAAATGGATAAATTCCTAGAAACATAGTCTTTCAAAACTGAATAAAAAAGAAACAAAAAATCTGAACCAATTGATTACTACTAACAAAATTGAACCAGTAATTAAAAAAAACTCCCAACAAACAAAAGTCCTGGACCAGATGGCTTCACAGGTGAATTTTACCAAACATTTAAGCAAGAATAACACCTATCCTCCTCAAACTATTTCAAAAAATTCAAGAGGAGGGAAAGCCTCTAAGCTCGTTTTACAAGGCCAGCATTACCCTGATTCCAAAATCAAATGAAAACATTTTTAAAAAGAAAACTATAGGCTGATATCCTTGATGAACATAGATGCAAAAATTCTTAACAAAATATTAGCAAACTGAATTCAGCAATACATTAAAAAGATCATACACCATGATCAAGTTGAATTTACTCCTGGAATGCAAGCTTGGTTCAATACCCACAAACCAATTAATGTAATACACCATATAAACAAAATGAAAGATAAAAATCATATAATCATATCAATAGGTGCAGAAAAAGTGTTTTACAAAAGCCAGCATCCATTGATAATAAAACTCTCAGTAAAGTGGGAATAGAGGAAATATACCTCAACATAATAAAGGCTATAAATGACAAACCCTCAGCTAACATCATACTCAATGGGAAAAAACTAAAAGTGTTTTCCTTGAGATCAGGAACAAGAAAAGGATGGCCACTTTTATTCAACATAGTAGTGGAAGTCCTAGTCACAGCAATCAGACAAGAAACAGAAATAAAAGCATCCAAATTTGAAAAGAAGTAAAATTGTCATTATTTGCAGGTCACTTAATATTATATATATAAAGAACTCTAAAGATTCCACACACACAAAAAAACTATTAAAACTGATAAATGAATTCAGTAAAGTAGCAGGATAAAAAATTAATATTCAGAAATTCATTCTTTTTTTTTTTTTTGAGGTTTTTTCTTTAATTAAAGTTTATTGGGGTGACAATTGTTAGTAAAGTTACATAGATTTCAGGTGTACAATTCTGTATTACATCATCTATAAATCACACTGTGTGTTCACGACCCAGAGTCAGTTCTCCTTCCATCACCGTATATTTGATCCCCTTTACCCTCCTCTACCACCCCCCTTCCCCCTTCCCCTCTGATAACCACTAAACTATTGTCTGTGTCAATGAGTTTTTGTTTCTCATGTTTGTCTTGTTCTTTTGTTATTTTTGGTTTATATACCACATATCAGTGAAATGATATGGTTCTCTGCTTTTTCTGTCTGACTTATTTTGCTTAACATTGTCTCAAGATCCATCCATGTTGTCACAAATGGTCCTGTTTCATCTTTTCTTACCATCGAATAGTATTTTATTGGGTATATATACCACGACTGCTTTATCCATTCATCTATCAAAGGACATTTTGGTTGTTTCCTTGTCTTGGCCACTGTAAACAAAGCTGCAATGAACACTGGAGCACACTTGTCTTTATGTATAAATGTTTTCAGATTTTTTGGGTAGATACCCAGGAGAGGGATTGCTGGGTCATATGGTAATTCTATTTGTAATTTTTTGAGGACCCTCCATGCTGCCTTCTATAGCGGCTGCACCAATCTGCGTTCCCAACAACAGTGTATGAGGGTTCCTTTTTCTCCACAGCCTCTCCAACACTTGTTACTATTTGTCTTGTTGATGATAGCCATTCTAACTGGGGTGAGGTGACATCTCATTGTGGTTTTGAGTTGCATTCCTCTGATGATTAGTGATGTTGAGCATTTTTTCATATGTCTATTTGCCATTTGTATGTCCTCTTTGGAGAAATGTCTCTTCAGGTCCTCTGCCCATTTTTCAATTGGGTTGTTTGTTTTTTTGTTGTTGAGTTGCATGAGTTCCTTGTACATTTTGGATATTAGCCCCTTATCAGAGGAACTGTTTGCAAAAATCTTCTCCCATTCAGTTGGTTGCCTCTTTATTTTGTCGATGGCTTCTTTTGCTGTGCAGAAGCTTAAAATTTGATATAGTCCCATTCATTTATTTTAGCTTTTACTTCCCTTGCCTTTGGAGTCAAATTCATAAAATGCTCTTTGAACCCAAGGTCCATAAGTTTAGTATCTATGTTTTTTTCTATGCAGTTTATTGTTTCAGGTCTTATGCTTAAGTCTTTGATCCATTTTGAATTAATTTTGGTACATAGTGACAGATAGCAGTCCAGTTTCATTCTTTTGCACGTGGCTTTCCAATTCTGCCAGCACCACTTATAGAAGAGGCTGCCATTTCTCCATTGTATGTTTTTTGCTTCTTTGTCAAAAATTATCTCTCCATATTTATGTGGTTTTATTTCTGGGTTTTCAATTCTATTCCATTGTTCTATGTGTCTGTTTTTCTGCCAATACCATGCTGTTTTGGTTATTGTAGCCCTGTAGTACAAGCTAAAGTCAGGGAGTGTGATACCTCCAGCATTGTTCTTTTTTCTTAGGATTGCTTTGGCGATTAGGGGTCTTTTGTGGTTCCAAACAAATCTGATGATGTTTTGTTCTATTTCTTTAAAAAATGCCATTGGGATTTTGATGGGGATTGCATTAAATCTGTATATTGCTTTGGGTAATATGGCCATTTTAGTTATGTTGATTCTTCCAATCCATAAGCATGGAATGTCTTTCCATTTCTTTGTGTCTTCTTCAATTTCTTTTACAAATGTCTTATAGTTTTCAGCATATAGGTCTTTCACATCCTTGGTTAAGTTTATTCCTAGGTATTTTATTCTTTTTGCTGCAATTGCAAAAGGAATTGTGGGGTTTTTTTATTTCTTTTTCTGGATTTTACTGTTAGTATATAGGAATGCAATGGACTTTTGTACATTGATTTTGTAGCCGGCAACTTTACTGTATTTGTTGATTGTTTCTAACAGCTTTTTGGTGGAGTCTTTAGGGTTTTCTATATATGGCATCATATCATCTGCAAAGAGTGACAATTTAACTTCTCCATTCTCAATTTGGATGCCTTTTATTTCTTTCTCTTGCCTGATTGCTCTGGCAAGGCCTTCCAACACTATGTTGAAAAGCAGAGGTGACAGGGGACAGCCCTGTCATGCTCCTGAACATAGAGCAAAGATCTTCAATTTTTCACATTTAATTATGAGATTATCTGAGGGTTTGTCATATATGGCCTTTCTTATGTTAAGGTATTTTCCTTCTATGCCTATTTTATTAAGTGTTTTAATCATAAATGGATGTTGTATCTTGTCAAATGCTTTTTCTGTATCAGTTGATATAATCATATTTTTGTCCTTTGTTTTGTTTATGTGATGTATCACATTGATGGATTTGCGTATGTTAAACCATCCTTGTGTCCCTGGGATAAACCCCACTTGGTTGTGATGAGTAATCAATTCATTCATTTTTATACACCAATAATGAATGGTCAGAAAGAGAAACTAAGAAAACAGTCGCATTTACAATCACATTAAAAAAACACACCTAGGAATAAATTTAACCCAAGAGGTAAAAGACCTGTATTTGGAAAACTACAAGATACTGAACAAAGAAACTGAAAAAGATACAAAAAAATGGAAGTATATACCATGATCATGAATAGGAAAAATTAACATAATTAAAATGTACACACTACCCAAAGCAATCTATAGATTCAATGCAATCCCTATCAAAATACCAATGGCATGTTTCACAGAACTAGAACAAACAACCTTAAAATTTATATGAAACCACAAAAGACCCTGAGAACCACACAACCTTGAGAAAGAACAAAATTGGAGGTATCACATCACCTGATATCAAACTATACTACAAGTCTATAGTAATCAAAACAGCATGGTACTGGCATAAGAACAGACACATAGATCAATGGAACAGATTATAGAACCCAGAAATAAACCCATGATTATGTGGTCATTTAATCTATGACAAAGGAGACAAAAACACAGTGGGGTAAAGACAGTCTATTCAATAAATTATGTTGGGAAAACTGAACAGATACATGCAAAAAAATGAAACTGGACCACCTTCTTACACCATATAAAAGAATAAACTCAAAATGGATTAAAGATTTAAATGTAAGACCCAAAACCATAAAACTCCTAAAGGAAAACGTAGGCAGTAAACTCTCTGACACTGCTCTTAGTAATATGTTTTCTGATGCATCTCCTCAGGCAAGAGAAACAAAAGAAAAAATAGAGAAATGGACTACATCAAACTAAAAAGATTTTTGCACAGCAAAGGAAACCACCAACAAAATGGAAAGAGAGCCTACTAAATGGGAGAAGATATTCACCAATAATACATTCACCAATGATACAATGATAAAGGGTTAATATCCAAAATTAATAAAGAACTCATAAAACTCAACACCAAAAACATAAATAATCCAATTAAAAAATTGGCAGAGGACCTGAATAGATATTTCTCCAAAGAGAACGTACAGATGGACAATAGACATAAGGCAAGATGCTCAATGTCATTAGTCATCAGAGAAATGCAAATTAAAACCACGAGATATCACCTTACACCTGTCAGAATGGCTACATCAATAAATCAACAAACAAGTGTTGACCAGGATGCAGAGAAAAGGGAAACGTTTTGCATTGTTGGTGGGATTGCAAATTGGTGCAGCCACTATGGAAAATGGTTTGGAGGTTCCTCAAAAAATTAAAAATAGAACTACCTTATGAACTAGCAATTTATCCAAAGAAATCCAAAGCATTAATTCAAAAAGATACATACACCTCTCTGTTCATTGCAGCACTATTTACAATAGCCAAGATATGGAAGCAACCCAAGTGCCTGTCAATAGATGATGGACAAAGAAGAGGTGGTACATATATACAATGAAATATTACTCAGCCATAAAAATGAATGAAATCCTACCATTTGTGACAATATAGGTGGACCTAAAGGGTATTACGCTAAGTGAAACAAGTCAGACTGAGAAAGATAAATACCATATGATCTCACTTATGTGTGGAATCTAAAGAACGAAGTAAATGAACAAACAAAACAAAAAAAACTCATAGATACAGAGAACAAATTGATGGTTATCAGAGGGGTAGGGAGTTGGGGAGCTGGGTGAAAAAGGTAAAAGGATTAAGAAATACAAATTGGTAGCTACAAAATAGACATGAGATGTAAAGTACAGCATAGAGAATACAGTCAATAATATTGTAATAACTATGTAAGATGTCAGATGGGTATTAGATTTGTTGGGGTGATAGATGGGAGGGATCTGGGGGGCTGGGTGAAAAAGGGGAAGGGATTAAGAAGTACATATTGGTAGTTACAAAATAGTCATGGGGAATGTAAAATACAGCATAGAAAACATAGTCAATAATGTTTCAACAACTATGTATAGTACCAGGTGGGTATTAGACCAATCACTGCATAAATTATATAAATGTCTAACCACTATGCTGTATACCTGAAATTAATATAAAATAATATTTAATGTCAACTCTAACTGAAAAAGATAAATAACTAATTTTAAAAATAAAAATTTAAAAATTAAAATCCTGCCTCAACCCAGCAATCTGCTGGGTGAACTCCCCAATCCCCCGACCCTGTGTCACTCCCACACCTGGGCCACAGCTCACCTGCATGCATGGTGTTCTTAATCAGGAGTGGGCCCCTGTGAGGAAACACAGAAGGAAATCAAGTCAGGCGAAGAGTGACTTACTTTTTTAATATTTACTGAACAAAGTCTACAGGTCAGGCATATACACACAGAGTCCCAGAAGTTAGATATTATTGCTGCATTATACACTTAAGGAAGTGGGGGTGAAGGAGAGGAAGGTCACCCATCCCACTGTCCCTTAGGGCAGCCAAGACCATCTCTTTATGCCACCAGTCTGCCTACCCTCCATGGCTTCCCACTGTCTTCAGGACAGTGTCCTCAATCCCTAGCAGAATCCAAAGGCTATTCTGTGTCTGGCCCAACTCCCTTTTCATCCTTCTTGTCCCTCCATACTCCCTTCCCCATTCCATTCCATCATCCCTCAACTCCTTTGAGTTCCTCCAAAGAGCCAGGCTCCTAGGTAAGGTCTGGGCCTTGCACAAGTCAGGCACCCCCTTTCTCTAGCCTCCTTCCCTGACTAACACCTACAGCTTCACCACTTCAGATTTCAGCTCAAATGTTAAGAGCCTTCTAGGTGCCCCAGACAGGTGAGGTCCACTTGTAAGTTCCCAAGGCATCTGGTCTCCTTTCCTTTCTTGGCACATAATATCTGGTTTCCTCACTAGACAATAAGATCCATAAGAGTCTAGCACAGCACCTGGTACACAGTAAATGTTCCATAAATGAGCTTGTTATTTCATCTTTTTATCTCTTCTTCATTTGCCCATCCATTCTTACACAAACTGATTTCATCATTTATTCATTTATTATTCATTCATGCACTCATTCAATAAATCATTTACTAACTCCACAAGTTTTGCTGTGCATCTTTATAGCTTGGCTTTGGAGTCATATTATCCTGGGTACAAATCCAAACTCACCTTCTTACTAGTGTTAGGTGAACTTGGGCAAGAGACTTTGCCCCTCTGAATTTCATCTTCCTTATCTCTAATATGGAGAGTATAAAGCCTGCTACCCGGGGTGGTTGTAGTTTCAGTCTGGCATGGAGTACATGGCCCACCTAAGGCCCTCTCTAAATGATAGCTACTTGTTCTATTACTCTCTGCCAAGCACTGTGGGCAGAGAGGAGTAAGACCTGTTGTGCATTGGGAAGAATAAGGCAGAAACCAATGGGAGCTACTTCATTCTAAGCAAGCAGTTTGTGGCCAGCTTTGCATCCTGTCTCAGAAGCAGGAAGTGTTCGCTTACCATCAGCACCAGAAGCAACATTACCCTAAAGCTGATGTAATTTAAAATTTCAGGGCTCCTTCCTTGCACAGTCCCTTTCCAAAGTGACTGTACTTAATTTTGTAGTCACAATTTTGTCTTCTTTTACTTAAAGAGGAGACTCAAAATTATTTTGAAAATTCAGTCTCCAAAAACCCTGGATCTTCTCTTGATCACCCTTTTTACCTTCATACACACACACACACACACACACACACACACACACACACCATAGTTATCAAAGGGAGGCATTTTCAACCTGGAAAAATATGAGTCAGGTCCAGCCCATAAAGCAGTGAATAGGAATTTGGAAGGTCTAACTGGTTTGGGCTGTGGAAGAGAATAATCTGTGCCCCTCTGACACAGCAGATGCACAGTACAAGTTCACTGGGCAGAAAGCTGCAGGTCTCAACCCTGGCTGACCCTTGCTCTTCCACGAGAAAAGAGCAGAGCTCCCCCCACTTTCTCCTGTTCCGTTAATCCTCCGTCTCGCATTCAGAGCTGCCTGGCAATGACTGGAACCACACATTTACCCTCCACCAAAGGACCATTGTGCATTGAGAAGTGTGATGGTTCTTGAGCGGCTTAGGTGGAACCCAGGGGAGCTACAGGAGCTCACTACTGTCTTGACAGCAACACATGGCTTTTGGCCTTTGCTCCAAGGCCCTGGGGCGCCAGATGGGGAGGGCGGAGGATGGCCATAAAACAGCTAGTCCCATCCTAGACTGAGAGAATCATTGACTGATTCCCATCATCTCTCCTCCACCTCAATGAAAGCTTCCAGCCCCTGCAGCTATTCTCAGGAGGAGGAACTATCAGGGGATCTTCCAGTTCCTCACTGAGAACACATTTATCTGATGTATGATACTGTCAGGCACTCATCTGAGTATGTGCGCACAAACACACGTGTGCACACATACATCTGGCATTAGGACAGCTCAGACCTAGAGAACCCAAACCAGAACTTGCCATCTTTTCCCCAAATTGGACCCTCCTATTCTCTTCCACGGAAAGGAATTGGCACCACTATCCAAGCCAGAAACAGTATTATGCTTGACTCCTCTCTTCCTTACTCACCACATCCAATTTTGGTCTGATAATTTTTGCTCCAGGAAAGCTCCTAAATATCTTCCTATACCTCTATCACCACTTCCAGAACCTAGTGAAGTTCCCGTTACCTTGGGGCTGGGTTTTGGAATTGCTTCCTCAACAATGGTGCCTGCATCTCAGGACTGCACCCAGTAAACCATTTTCCAAATCGAGCCACAAAGATCTTCCTTTAAAATTGCATTCAACAGTGTGTTACTGGCATAGAGGTAGCCATATGGAATAGAATTGAAAATCCAGAAATAAATCCATGTATTTATGGTCAACTGAGTTTTGACAAGAATGTCAACTCTAATGAAGAAAAAAATAGTCTCTTCAACAAATGGTGGTGTGACAACTTGATATCAACATGCAAAAGAATGAATTTGCAACACTTACCCACACTTTAGAAATTAAATCAAAATACCTTAAAGGCCTAAATATAAGAATTAAAACTATAAAACTCTTGGAAGGAAATATAGGAGTAAGTCTTCATGACCTTTTGGCAATGGTTTCTTAGATATGACACCAAAAGCACAAGCAACAGAAAAAAAAAAATAAGTTGGACATACTTAATATTAAAAACTTGCACATCAAAAGACATTGAAGAAGTGAAGACACAATCTACAGAATAGGAGAAAATATCTGTAAATCATAATATCTGACAAGAGTTTAGTATCTGGAATATATAAAGAACTCTTACAACTCATGAAAATGGAAACACAAAAAAGAAAAAGAAAAAGCTGTGGTAGCAATATTTATAACAAAGTAGACTTTAAAACAAAGGCTATAACAAGTGACAAAGAAGGACCCAGTCATCCCACTTCTGGGTAATTTTCTGAAGAAACCCAAAATGCTACTTCGAGGGGATGTGTGCATCCATATGTTCATTACAGCATTGTTTACAATGGCCAAGATGTGGAGGCAGCCTGGGTGTCAGTCGATGGATAACGAGTAGGTGGTAGATATATACAATGGAATATTACTTGGCCATGGAAGGAAATGGGTTCTCACCATCTGCAAAGGCATGGATGGACCTAAAGGTTATCGTGCTGAGTGAAATATGTCAGACAGCAAAAAACTGATGCAATGTGATTTTTCTTATATGTGGAATCTAAGGAACAAATTAAACAAACAAACAAAACAGAAACAAACTAATAGATACAGAGAACATTTTGATGGTTGCCAGATGGAAGGGTGTTTGGGAATGAGTGAAAAAGTGAAAGTGGGGGCGGCTGGTTAGCTCAGTTGGTTAGAATGCAGTGCTCTTAACAACAAGGTTGCCAGTTCAATCCCCACATGAGCCACTGTGAGCTGTGTCGTCCATAACTAGATTGAACAACTACTTGACTTGGAGCTGATGGGTCCTGGAAAAACACACTTAAATAAATAAAAGTTTTTTAACAAAAGAAAAAGTGAAATGGATTAAGAAGTACAAATTGGTTGTTACAATGTAGTCATGGGGTTATAAGGTATAGCATAAGGAATATAGTCAATAATATTGTAATAACTATGTATGATGTCAGATGGGTACTAGATTTATTGGAGTGATCGGTGGGAGGAGGGTTGGGGAACAAGGTGAAAAAGGTGAAGGCATTAAGAAGTAAGTACAAATTGGTAGTTACAAAATAGTCATGGGGATGTAAAGTAAAGCATAGGGAATATAGTCAATAATATGGTAATAACTATGTATAGTGCCCCGTGGGTACTGGACTCATCAAGGGGATCACTTCTCAAATTGTATAAATGTCTAACACTACACTATATACCTGAAATTAATATAAAATAATATTGAATGTCAAATGTAACTGAAAATTTTTAAAAGGGGGGAAAAGTGAGGGGGATTAAGAAGTTCAAATTTCCAGGTATAAAACAAATAAGTCATGGGGACGTAATGTACAGCATGGGGAATATAGTCAGTATTATTGTGATAATGTGGTACGGTGTCAGATGGTTGCTGGACTTATGGTGATCACTCCTTTAAGGATATAAATGTTGAATAACTATTGTGTACACTTGAAACTAATAAATATTGTGTGTTAGCTATATTTCAATAAAACTATTTTTAAAAAAATAAAACAGTCATAAAAATGCTTCACAATTACAAATCTTCTTGAAGCAAAAGAAAAATAGAAAATCTCAACAAATAAATAAATTATTTAAAGATACAATAGCTGGAGTTAAAATAGAAGTTAATTTAAAAGCACAATAACTTTTTTTTTTTTTTTTTAAACTTGCTAGATGAGCTCAATAGTAGAATAGTGATGATGGAAGGTAAAATCAGTGAATTTAAAGACGGGTCAATAAAATTTACTTAATTTCAGCAACAGAGAAAATAGGCTGAAAAAAATAAAGAGTCTAGGGATCTGTGGGACAAAACAAAGTACCTAAACTAACATTCTTATCATCACAATTCCAGAAGAGAACAAAATACTGAAAAGAAATATTCAAAGAAGCAATGGCTGAAAACTTCCCAAATTTAGTGAAAGACATAAACATACAGATTCAGAAAGCTGAGAAAATCCCAAATGGGATAAACCTAAAGAAATCCAAAACATCATGATTAAACTTCTGATAACTGAAAAAAAAAAAATTGTGAAAGCAGCCAAAGAGCATTACCTATAGGGGAACATCAAATCAAATAACAGTGGATTTCTCATCTGAAATCATGAGGCTAGAAAAAAAGTGAACTTACATTTTTCAGGTGCTGAAAGAAAACCACAAATTATCAGTCAAGACTATCCTTCAGGAATGAAAGGGAAGTAAAATTCCCTCAGATGAAGGAAAAATGCATGCAAATCCAACCATGTCATTTCCCTGTTAGACTCCTTCTGTGACTCCTCATGGGTTTCCAGACTCTGGGGTGTGGGTAGAGCTTATGTTTTTTAAAAAGATTCCTGGGCCTCCCTCTCAGAAAATGTACTGTGTAGCTCTGAGAGGGCCCAGGAATCAGCCTTTTTATCAGGCTCTACCCCTACCTCCCTTCCCCAAAGTGATTATCACAGAGCTGGTGGGGAGGCTACTGGTGGAGACACCTGATCTTCAGTCTGAAGTCTGTGCTTCTTTTACCAGGACCCTGTGCCCACAGGCCCTTCCGTCTCTCCAGCTACATCCATCCACCTTCCCTGGTCCAATCCTTGAGCCACTCTCAACCAAGTGGTACTCCACACTCAAACCATTCTCAACTTCTCCCAGTGCCTCAAATGTGTTGGCCTCCTTCTTGACTTGGGGACTTTGAAAATATTCTTCCTTCTTCCTATAAACTTCCCCAAGACTACCCACCTAAACCTCCATTACTGCCCCTGGATAACATATAGTCACATTTTAGATGTCATTTTAGGAGTCTCCTACTCCAAGAAGTCTTCCTGGGATCCTCAATTATGGGTGAGGCATCTTCCTCATATGATCACTCTGTATCAGAGGATTGTCCTGTTTACTTATATATCTCCACTCTAGAAAATGAGCTTGAGGAGTGTCTGGCTGTCTTGTTACCTCTGTTTTCCCTGCACATGGCACAGTACTTAGCCCAAAAGGGAGGTTCAGAAAATATTCATGGAGTAATGGAATGAATGAATAAATGACAACTCTTCAAGATAGGTTATCATTATCCTCATTTACTGGCATGTTAATTTGGACTGCTCAGGGATCTAAAGTGATTTTTGCAAAGCCCCCAGCAAGTGACAGAGGTAGGATTCAAATCCAGTTCCTCTCAACTCACAGTTTGCCCTACAATATCCCACAGATTTCCAAGGTTTGAATCAGTGATGCTATGTGTTTCCATTTCTCATTCCCCATTCCCTTTGCCACTCTTGGGCCTCTATCCTAAAGGAAGAGACCAATGAAAACAACACAGCTCTCCTGATGCCCAGTCATAGTGCATAAACCCAAGGCTTTGAGGTCAGATAGACCTGAATTCACAACCTGCTTTGTCTCCCACCAGCTGCGTTAGCCCGAGCAGGTAGCCTAACTGCACTGAGCGTTTCTGTTAATACTCAATCCACAGGATTATTGTAGGGAATAAAATGGATCATGAACACGATGATCAGAGCCAAGCCCTCAGTAGGTTCTCAATAAATGCCATGTTTCCCCGAAAATAAGACCTCACCAGAAAATGAGCCCTAGCATGATTTTCCAGGATGACATTCCCTGAACATAAGCCCGAATGTGTCTTTTGGAGCAAAAATTAATATAAGACCCGGTCTTATTTTCGAGGAAACACGGTGTTCATCCTCATCATCCCTTCCTCCCCATGGGCGAGGGTAGGGTAGGGAGACTTGAGAAAAAAAACAAGTCTGGCTTCCAGGTTGTCTGACTTCTCTTTCCCCCAGTCTGTGGTACTCTCTCCCTGGGTCTTCTCACTCTCTTCCCCCTCACGTCCCCTTAATTCTTACCCATCACACTCTCAGAACGTAATAGCTTACTCTCTTTTTCCAGGAGATTTGAGCTGCAGATACGAAGTTCAGTGTATTACCTCCACCTGGGGCATCCACATGGTAACAGAAAATTCAGCTTTAAGCCAAAGGTATGATGTTCTAACTGTGGAGTTATAGCCAGAGGGTAAAGGCTTTTACCTGGGGTGGTGGGGTCAAGGTGGTAACTGCCTTGTGGAGGCTGTGGAAGGCGCCCCCACCCCTGGGACTTTCCCAGAGCCACCTCTCAGCTTACCTAGGCTCCCCCCAGCCTAGGCCAGTGTTATGGGCTTTGTGAGGTCACCATGACTCAGGAGTTCCCAGCCAATGAGGCCTCTGCTCGTGCCTACGTAGTAGGGAAGAAGTTAACTATTCTTCCAAAGAAAGATCTATCTTCAGACTGTCCATCACTGCCTAGAAATGCCCTCACTCAAATGAACACAGAGTGTCTTGCCCTGCATTCAACCATCCCCATAAAGCCCCTCACCATATGACCTTATGCTTCTGTTTATCTTGGGGTGATGGCCTATTGTGGTATGTGCAAAGAGCTTTGCAATCAGGCAGTCTGTGATGAGGCAACTGAGACCCACAGACGGAAAAGACTGGCCCAAGGTCACAAGCTAGGACACAGCCTGTGTGTCTTATCTTTTGCCTACTCTACCTTGCCTCCCCACACCAGGCACAGATAACACTGTGGAGCAAGGTGGGAATGAGGGAGGGCTAGGAGACCCAGAAGTGAAACCTAGATTCTGTGATAAGGAAATGAAGACACCACCACCTTTCTAAAGAAAAGCTTTTTAAGGATAAACAATAACTAAGCTAATTAAGATTACCAGTGACTAGGCAGAAAAGCGTCACTGAGCACACTTCCAAAATTATAGTGGAACCATCCACTAGTCCACTAAACTGTAATCCCATTCACCCGGGTCATGAAACCTCAGGATAGTGTGTACACGTCATGTGATGTTCTGGCTAAGAAATCCACCTCATCTCACATCATCCTCACCACTAGTCACCTCCAAACCTGCAAAGAATTTTTATAAGAGTTTATTTCAGCCCACCTGAGGACGTATGCCAGGGAGCAAGATCCCAAATGCTCCAGAGAATAACAGTTTTGCAGTTTCTTGTATACATTTGAAATTAAGGAGGGGATGGAAGGAAGATTGGAGAAAGCAAGGCAGGGATTGGATTACGGGATAATTAAGATTATTTGCTCTCTTGAGGGTGGTTACTTCTTAGAAAGAGGGATATGAAAGAGTGGTTCACACATTAGAAGGGGTCTGAAAAGAGGCATTTCAAAGGTGTGTTAACCTAGATGCAGGGAAACAATGGACAAGGCTTGCTCAAGGCAAAGATAAACCTCTTACTTAAAAGTCATATGCCTAGGGTGGGACTCCCCACCGAGACCTGCCCCGTTAGGAATTTATGATCAGATCACCCTGAGAGGTTACTTTCCACAGAACCCCTTTTCTCGTCCACAACAGTGAATTTCCTTCTGCCTACCTCAGATCTGCCTTGCCCACTCCTGGCCCTTCACCTTCCGCTTTCTCCTGCTACTTTAGGGGCCTATGTCATCTAAGTTCTTCCTCTACTTGCTTCTTCCCCACGGCCTGCAAACATGGCTAACTTTTCTCTCTCTAAGCAAAAATCCTTCCCTCAAATTTGCTTCTTCTCCCAGCAGCCCCTCACTTGCTCTTTAGAAGCAGTGACAAGCCTCTCCGCTCTGCTAGCTACCTCCATCCTGCAGCAAGGGGGCTTTCCTGGCAGCTCACTTCCCCCTAAACACCTCCAGGATCTCCACTGCCTGCAGGGTCACTTCCAGGTCCCTTGGTCTAGCATAGCAGTGAGGCTCCTTCACAGTCTTCCCCTGCCTGCATGTCCACCTTGTTTCTGTTTCCTTTTTGACTTTTAGAATGTGTACTGAAGCATCATATACATACAGAAAATTGCACATATCATGTAAATTTTGATGAGTTTTCACCAAGCGAGCACACCCATGTAACGGGCAATCAGACGGGTATCCAGATCTAGAAACTAGAACGTTGCCAGGACCCCAGAAACCTGTCACCATCCCCCCACCAAGGGTAACCTTGATCCTGACTTCTAACACCACCCTTAGATTTGCCTGCTTTTGACTGAATTATACAGCAGTACTTTTTTATTTATTTATTTATTTTTTATTGGGGAACTGTGTTTTTCCAGGACCCATCAGCTCCAAGTCAAGTCGTTTTTCAATCTAGTTGTGGAGGGCGCAGCTCATAGGCCCATGTGGGAATTGAACCGGCGACCTTAGTGTTATGAGCACTGTACTCTAACCAATTGAGCGAACCAGCCTTCCCAGCAACACTCTTGTTTTTGGCTTCTTTGGTTCAGTATTATGTTTGTGAGATTTTACATATTTTTACATTGCGGTAGCCAGTCCTTCTTCTAAATGCCAGCTCCTCTCTAGTCTCTTCCTGCTTTTGATCTCTTTCCAGAGACTTCAGGTTGTTTGTTTTGTATATTTTGTTCAGAATCCATAATATCTCTAGGAGGGTTGCTCTGATAGGAGCTCCTTTGCCCTTTCTAGAAGTAGCCTCTCTCCTTTTTAATTGTTACCCTATTTTTCTCCTTTCTACTTTCTTCAGGATTACTGAATGTGCCGTACTTTAGGGTTATTCTAGCCATTTTAACATGCATACCTTATAAATTCTAAAATTTATAAGTCTAAAATTAAGTGAACTGTTTTCCTCCTTCAGAAAATCAAAAAATCAAAAAACACAAGGACCGTGGAAGACTGACTCCAATCAGCCACCTCCCAACTTACCTATTATTGTTTTTCTTTATTTTCTTCCTGTTCTGTTTTTTAAACCCCACTAATTAGACATTATTGTCTTACGCAATCAATGTTTGTTTAGATTTAACCAATATCTTATCAATATCTTGCCTGATCATTTTTTAAACTGAATCTCAGACCTGCCATCTGAGATCAATTTCCTTATGCCTGAAGAATTGCTTTTATAAATTCCTTAATAAGAGCTTCTAAGCAGTAAGCTCTGTAATTCTTTTAAGTTTTGTTTACCCCCACCTGAAAAAAAATCCTTATTTTATCCTCATGCTTAAAAATGTTTTCACTGCATGTAGGATACTAAGGTGTCTGTTATCTTATTTTAGCACATCCAAGTTAATATTCCATTTCCTCTGGCTCCCAGTGATGCTGTTGAGAAGTCTGTCCACCAGCTTTTTGGTGATCAATCTATTACTTCCGGCTCCTGCTAAGATCTTTTACTTTGGTGTTCTGCAATTTTACTATGACATATGTAGTTATGGATTTCTTTTTTTTTTTCTTTCCCCACTTGGGATTCATTGTGATTACTAAACCTAGGGATTGGTGTTCATCAAAAATTTCCAGAAATATTGGAAAATATTCCGTTTTCCTCATTCTTCCTCCGCTTTTCTCTTGCAACTCTGATTAGATGATTCCTCTTCTCACTGTCTTAACCTCTCATATTTCCACCTCTTTTTGTTTTTGTTTCTATATGCTAATTTCTGGATAACGTCTTCAGATCTTATCTAACTCTCTAATCAGCTGTGTTTAATGTTAAGTCTTCTCATTGAGTTTCTAATTTTAATTCTATTTTTTCATTTCTAAAAGTTCTGTTTGGCTCCTTCTCAAATCTGCTTGATCATTCTACATAGTCTACTCTTGTTTGTTCACATTTTCAAGCTATTGGTTTATTTTTTAAACATATTAAACATATGATTCTGTGTCTGATAATTTTGAATTTTAAAGAATGTGTGTGTGGGGGGGTGGCCAGTCAGTTCAGTGGGTTAAAGTGTCGTGCTGATAACACCAAAATTGCCGGTTCAATCCCCATATGGGCCACTGTGATCTACGTCCTCCTTAAAAATAATAATAACAATAACAATAATAATAATTAAAATTTAAAATCAAATAGAAGATTCTCTTTAAAGAAAAAGACTTTGAGGGTCTGAGTATGCTGTTTACTCTGTCAGTTTTCACTCATGGTACTTTATTTTTTTATGAGTTTTGGAAATGTCAATGAACTGCTCGTTTGCCTTGAAACTTGGCCTGGGAATTCTGTAAGGTCTGGTTGAGGCTAAGTTCCTCTTGAGAAGACTTGTTTTTGCTTCTGCTCATCACCTTGGGGCACCACCTACACGGGACTACTTTAAACTAAATTACACCGTTTAGTTTGGGGACCACACAGACAGTATAAATTTGGACCAAATACCGGTGTGAGGGAGAGCCTATGGTTATTCATTTTCAGAGGAATTTTTTTTCCCACCAAGTGCTAATATTAAAATAGGTAAGTCGGCTGATTTCTTTTTAACCCTTATTGAGGGTGTAGCCTTTGCAGTACCATTTTATGAAGGTGTTTCTTCCTAGAATCCCCACTTTAGAGGGGGTCGTAGGCTTTATGTCTTGTCACCACAACCTGTACAGCCATCAGAATGGAGGCTCAGTGTCTCTGGGGTTTGGCAAAATTCCTCCAGACCAAAGTCAGACTTGACAGTTGCTTCCCTCTCCCGGCTCCTGCTTTCATGGCATTTTTCGATCTTGTGGCTTCTTTATTATTATATCCACTTTGAGATACACTTTAAAAGATTATTTTTATTTTATCCAGTATTTAAGTTGTTTTCATTGGAAAGTTTGTTCATTATACTGCTGGAATTGTTCCCGTCTCATCTCCTACACGATTTCTGCTTTAGCAACAAATACAATGGTTTCCCCAAACTAACAGTGATGTTTCTTGCCTCTGTGCTTTTTCTCATAATGTTCCACCCAGAATGCTCTTTCCCTCCCATTTCTCCCTCACTTTACCTATATAACTCCTACTCATCTCTCAAAACCCTGTGGTATTTTACCCAGGAAATCCTCTGTGATCCCCTCCCCACAGCTGGGTTAGGACTTTCTCCTCTGCTCTGACATCAGAACACTTATGACAGTGTGCTGTAAGTTTCTGGTTACTTGCGTATTTCCCTCATCAGACTAAAAATGTTTCAAGGACAAAGATGGTGTCTTCTTCAACTTGGCAAGCTTGGTACCCAAGGCCTAGTCCATACCTGTTATTGAAGGTCTTCAGTAAGTTATTTGCTGAGGAAATGAGTCTTATTCCTACCCTGCCCTCCCACACTCACTCCCTGCCCACAATATGGTCTCTTCCACTTCCCTCCATTGAGGCTGTGCCTCTGAGGACATTGCTACCTAATCTCCCATTTGAAAGGTTTGTCCTGTCTTCACCCTCTGCCTTCTCAGGAAGTGCAATGCTTCGTTTAAGACATTCTCCTTCCTTGGCTTCTGGGGCATTTCACTCTGCTGGTTTTCTTCCCACCCCAGATTCTTTTTCTCCTGTGTCCTTTTTGGTGTCCCCATTTCCCCCCCACTTCATACATCTATGTCCTCCAGGGTTCTGGCCTTGGGTTTCTTCTCTCTAACTTGGGACCTCTTCCAGATCCCTTGCTTAACTTGCGGCATCAATGCAGATGGCTTCTGGATTAGTCAGTGTCCAACCAGGAAAGCAGAAAAACACACTAAGAAAAACAGAAGGAATTTATTCAGGGAATTGGTTACACAGTGATAGAGGGCAGGAGGCAGGGTTACCAGAGCCCCGTTTTCTGAGTCACCTGGCAGGATCTGGAGCCATCAGGGAGACACACCATTGCTAAAGATGCTACCTGAGGCAGAGAGAGAAATGACAAATACACGGCCTCTCCCTTTTCCCACACTCCATGTTCCTGTAGGTGCCTCCCATTGGCTGATGGTAGGAACAAGAAAGGCTGAGAAACGCAGCCTGCAGGGCTTAATTCAGTGCAGCGCAAGGGAAGAGCGGAGTGGGTCTGCGGATACTGGCCCTAGACGAACAGAGCCCCGCACATATCTATATCTATATCCCTATCTGTATACCCTGCCACCTACAGGACACCTGTACCTGCTCTTAGACCCCTCAAACTCAGTTATCTCAACTGGATCTCCTTCCAAAAATACCTATTCTTTCTCCCAAATTCCTTATTTCTGTCAGTGGTTCTCAATTACAAAGAATCAGGCTGAAAACTTCTAGCAAGGCCTCTTTGACTTCTCCCTCCCTCTCCTGCCACTTCCACAGGTGTTAGTTTCCAGGTCCAAAAGATCCTTTGCTGAAAATACCCACCCTTGTTTTCACTTCTTCCTGCCCCAGCTAATTCAGGTCTCCACCTCTCTTACCTGGCTTCTAGAAAGAGCCTCTTCACTGGGCTCCCCACCTCCATTTAGCATTTCCCTGATTTATCCTCTGTCCCAAAATATTCATCCTCCTGGATTACAGACATAAGTCAGCCATTAACTTGCTTAAAAACCTGCCAGTCACTGATGAAACAAACATGACTCTTCCATGGTTTGGACCAGCCCCACCCTTCAGCCTTATTGCCCACAATTTGCTCAATCAGATTTCATAACCAATCAAACAGGCCTTCTCTCTGGCCCCCCTACGATGCCCTGCACTATCTCACTCCAAGCCTTTGGTCATCCCGCCCATCACCTGGAATGGCACTTCTTATTTCTCTGGTGTAAACCCCATCCAACCTTGCCAGGGAAGCTCCATATTGATGCAAATCTTTTGGAAGGAAATTTAGCAGAAGATTCCAAAAGCTTTCAAAATATACTTATCCTCTTACCCTGTAATTCTACTCCTGAGGTACATAGTCAAGAAGGTGGCCAGATGCTTCCTGGAGCATTTGCATTATAGCAAAAGATTGTAAACAACCTATATATACAACATGGTAGGCAATGGTTCAATAAACTATGGAAACATTCATTTAATGAGATTTTATGCATCCATTAAAGATGAAAATTACAAACACATAGGAACATGCTCGTATTACAATGTGAAAAAAGCAGGACACAAACTTGTATATTTTTTAAAAATTGTATATAAATGTATAATCAATCACCTCTACCGTCAAGGTTCTTCTGGCTAGTCTAATAATCAAATGGACATGAGACAGGCTAGCAAGAGAAAATAACCAAATACATATGTATGTATGGGAATCCCACCTCCATGAGAGAATCAAAGACCCCACATGCAGGAGAGTTTCACAGACAGAAAGGGGGATCTAGGTATATAAGAAATTCTGAGCTGGGATGAGGTAGTGTACTTGGGGGCTTCAAAGGGTCATTGCAGGTTGATAAGAGCAGATGTTTAGTAAATAAAAGTTTGCCCTGCCATAAAAGTTTGCCCTGATTCATAAAGAGATTATTGCTGGTAATCTCTTATCATGGGCAAGGTCCCTCATTCACGTTCTTTTAGGTAGTTAAAGGGAGGGGCAGAAGTTTCTCTTGAGCCTGAAGCCAACATTGCCCTTAGCTCAAAATAATCCACATGCCACCGATGCACATGCAGTTTTGAACCCCCACTCAGGTCATCTTTATCAAGCACTTGATTTTTACCTGATACTGTTCTGAGCGATTTACATGGATGAATTCATTTAACCCTCACAACAACTCTACAATGCTCATCCTTGGCCAGGGGCAGACTCTCTGCTTTCATGACCTTAACACTGCAACTAGATTCTAAATGCATCAGGAACAGGGTCCAAGTTGTATTCTCCCAGGGCTCAGCAGACTCCAGCTAGTGGACACTGAATGTTCATGAGCTGGATTCAGGAACAATTGTTTTTCCTGAGATAATGCAAGGCTGCTTTTCCCCACACTCTGATGGGCTTCTCTGTGGGGGAGGTAGGGGAGGAGGATACTGCCCCAAGGAAGCTGGTGAGGGCCTCTCAGGGTTAGTGGGCAGAACTTCCTGCAGCACCAGCCCTAAAGATGGTGCTCCACATCTCAAATTTGGCTCTTCCTAAAACCTCCTGTTTAGTCTCCCTACCTGAGAAGGCTTGCGGGGATCAAAGTAACTCAGGTAACAGAGCCTGGGGCTCAAACCTCAGCATTTGGTAGTTCTGAGCAGAATGCTGTTGATGGGGAAACTGACCTTAAAATGATTCCCTGCCACGTGGAACTGAGCTAAAATGGTGGCCCCAGTGGAGAGAGAAGTCCCCAGCCTAAGCCCCAGCCCACTTCCGTATAACCCCTTCCTAGCCACACGTTGAGCCAATCACCAGATGACACCTACCCCTTCCCTGACTCAAGGAAGTCCCCAACCCATAAAAACCTGCTCAAAACCTTGCTGGGGGCTCAGTCTTTTGGGAAGGATCCCACTGAGCCTGCCGGTGTAATAAAGCTGGGTTCTCCCTGACCTCTGCATGCCACTTAAGTTTCTCGGTCCTTGCCGTTTTTCTGCAACACTGTGGGATGTCGGGGGCCAGGGTTGGGAGCAGTACTAGAACAGGATGGCCAGGGTTGGGTCTTCTCAAGCCATTTCTCAATATCAGGTTCCAGAATCACCCTCCAAAAAGCAAAGCTGAGCATGTTTCCTGCGTTAAAAAACAAATTTCAACAGAGTAAATGTAAAGATCTAATTGGCCTAATTAAGCTATTCATGAATCGGGCAATATTCCATCTAGCAACTAGAAGGGCGCTCCAAGGAGTTGTATAGGCAGAAAGAAGGTGAGATTAAGAAGTTGAAAGAGTGGATTATTTCAGTCAAGATCCACTTCCCTTAGCGGAAGACAGGGGGTCTTATTAAGGTTTTACGGGGAGCAGGATGGGGCAAGAGAGCTATTAGGGAAAGCAAAGAAAGAATTGTTTTGGGGCCAGGACACGGGTTCTTTGAGGGAAGAGTGGGAGTGTTACCAGAGAGTGGGCTGTTCTCCACGCGGTGTCCAGGTTCTTGGCGTCTCAAGGAAAGAATTGAACAAGACACAGAAATAAAGTGGTGAAAGAGCAATTTATTAAGAGAGAAAATATAGGAGTGGGCCTGAGCAACAGACAATGGCTCAAGGGCCCCCACTAACGAGGCCTTGGTGGCTTTTATCTCCTTTTCTCTCAAATGTTCCTTTCTGGGCATGGGACCACTTGAGTGACGCCTGTGATTGACAAAAGGCTATTATCTCATCTTGTTAGACTGCGCATGTTCTTTCCCAGAATTCAGTCTGTTATAATGATATTAATGAACTTCCAGGCATTTGTATGATATTGTAATGATGGTATAATGAGGCCCAGGGGAAATGAAGGTCGTTGTGGCCTTTACTGAAAAGGTATGAGTGGCCGGTTTAATCTAGTTGGGTATTTTATACCCATTTGTTCCTCATAGGGGTAGATAATTACAATGAAAAGGGGAAGTTTGGGGCAGAGAGGGGAGGTCTTTTGGGCAGTTGCATTCTGTGGATTATGCAGGAATGTAGAGACCCAATATCTATCTCTTAACTGCCTGCCTTGTTTCCCTTTGAGAGACATGATCCCCATAAAATCTCTGTGGGAAGTTGAGGGACAGAAGGTCTTTTCTTCTGTATCTGCTTCCTGCTGGACAGGGGCATAGAGCTGTCCTTACCTATTGAGGGATTCACGGAACTCTCGCCCTATCTGATCTCAGATGAGAGGAAAGGGTCTCAAGATCCGCCTAGAAGACCACGTTGGCTTCTTTGGTTGCTGGCAACCTTGCTGGGGTATCCTCTGCATCCCCAAGGCCCCTGAATGAGGAAAAATATATTTTAATTAATCCATTCAACCAGTCATTCAGGTGTTGTTAATTGTCCTAGGAGTTAGGCCCAGAACGGGTAGAACACTAGGCTTTAATGATTACAATCAACAAGTATGAATCACAAGTTTTAGGGTACCGTATTTCCCTGAAAATAAGACCTAGCCAGACAATCAGCTCTAATGCGTCTTTTGGAGGAAAAATTAATATAAGACCCGGTATTATATTATATTATATTATATTATATTATATTATATTATATTATATTATATTATATTATATTATATTATATATTATACCCAGTTTTATAGTAAAATAGGACTGGGTTTATATTAATTTTGCTCCAAAAGATGCATTAGAGCTGATTGCCTGGCTAGGTCTTATTTTCAAGGAAACACGGTTATTATCTAAAGCAGGTGTAGGAGATTTCTATGATTCAGGTTAAAAACAATCTATTATTTATGATTAAGAAACTAATGGAGTTAAAACACTAAAGAAAGATAACTTAGAGTTTCTATAGTGAGAAGCCCTTTCATTTGGTCCATATCAGGAGGGTTTTTATCACACAGATTGCCTTTTCTTTCTATGGGGTATAGAAAGGGCCCATTACCTTACTGGTGCTTGACCAGAAAATTCAACTGTTGATTAAAATTATGTTTCTGGGAGAGGTTAAAACTTCAATTGGGTCAGATACTGAATCTAGGTTTGGTATCATGGGCTTTCAGTAGGAGTCACGCCATTTTGATCTTGTGGTTTTAATACCTGCTTATCCCACAGGTGAGGACTCCCCATCACCTCCAGGTTGGAGCCAAGCTCTTTATCAGGGTGACTCAGACCTGCTCACCTCGCCAGCCTTATCTCCTGAGTATTCCCGTTTACTACCCAGCAATCCAGTCACACTGCAATGCTCCCTTGTCTGAACAATCTTTCCCTAGCCCATGACTGACCCTTATGATTTTCCAGGTTCTCCATGCCTTTCCTAAAAGCCACCTGGCCTACCTAGAAGGTTGGGGCTCCGCTCTCTCCTAATCCCCTGGGTCTCCTCAATGCATCATGCCCCCTATTGGGGGCCCCGCTATTGGCACATCCTTACAGCTGTGAGCCCCCTCCTACAGCACCACCTCTAGAATGGCTGCTCCACATCTGAGATAGTGGAGCCCCCTGACACCCCTACTTTCTTCTCTCTACAATAGGTCATGGAGGGTGAGTCCCCAGAGCCTAGTGCAGTGCTGGGCACAGGGTGGAGTACAGTATCTTAAATAGTTCTCTGTCTCACCAGAAATATCACTCAGTGGAGTACTTTGCAGCCTGGAGTCAGCCCCAGAGCCGTTCCTCCTGCCAAAAGGCAGAGCTGGATAAAGTCCCTCTTCCCCCAAGATGCAGCCTACACTCTCCTCAGAGCTGAGAGAGGAGCATCCTGGGGGTGGGTTAGGGGAATGGGCAACTCACAGCCTGCTAAATGGAAAGACCAGGCTTTACGCCCAGCTCTGCTGCTGTCCGACTCCCATTCCCTTAACTGAAAAAGGGGGTGATGTTGCCTCCCTTTTAAGAGTGTCACAAAGTCTAAATAAACAATTCTAAAACAAGGTCTGTTTGTACATGGAGAGCGCTCGTCAACTGTGAGATCTAAGTTCTGGATTTTTCTTTCAGAAAGATGTTCGTCCAGCATTGGTATTAAATACTGTAACCCCCAAAATGTGACCATCCCATTGTAAATGGCACCCATGGACAGTGTCTTCCCCAATATCGCCATCACTCTTCTTATTGTCAAATCTGCCGGCACCTTGTTGTCCTTATAGGACTCCATCTCCAGGTATAGCTGACTACCCCATTCTTCTCGAAATGATCCTTCCATTCACTCCTGGGACCCCTCCCCCACCTACGGAATCTCTGTTCTGTCCCACTCATCTTGACTGATCGCTCTTCTTCCCCAGAGGTCTGCATGCACTCCTCTCTGTGCCTTGGGCAGGAAATGATGCTCACATCCTCATTTTTTATCTCAATCCCCAGACCTCTATTTCCAGTGTCCTCCCGGGCAGGTCCTCAGGAATGACCCACAGCCCCATGACTCACCCAGCCTGAACCAAACTCCCTTCCAACTTGCTGCCCACCCACCAGGCTCCTTCCATCTGCCCACAGGGGTAGCATTCATCTTTCTAAACACTGTCCACATAAAACAGGTCCAAACCTGTAGAGAATTTTTATAAGAATTTATTTGAGCCAAACTCATGCTATATGCTGGGAAGCAAGATCTCAAATGCTCCGGGAAATCACAGTTTTGCATTTGAAATTAAGCGAAGAACCTAAAGAAGATTACATAGAGGTGCGGGGAGGGTGGGGGGAGCAAGGTGGGGATTGGATTACAGTATAGTTAACAAGATTACATGTTCTACCGGGGGGGGGGGGGGGGGGGGGGGGGGGGGGTTAATATCCCCTGCAGGGGTATTGCTTCTGGTATTTCAAAGGTGTGTTAAGCTAGATACACAAGAACAATGGACAGAATTGGCTTAAAATCTTTCACTAAAGAAGTTTTAATTCTGGGGCACAACTACCTACTTTGACCTGTCCAGTTAGGAATTTAAGATCAGATCACCCTGTGAGGTTACTGGCCATGTTTTAATCCACAACTCTGAGAGGCGCACACACTCGCTCGAATCAATCGCCAGGAGCCCGGCTGGATTTCTCGGTGAACCTCTATAAGCCGAAGTCCCTGTGCATTACAGGTGATTCTTGGACTCATTTAAACTCCAGGGTCATCGATGTAGGGAGTCTGTAACTTCCTTCCGACACCGGGGCCCCCAGGACACCCTCTGTGTGAGGTGGTGACTCAGCCCCTCCCCATGGACTTGCTGCCCCAGGAGTGACATACAGTGACCCAGGCCAGCAGGCCAGGCCTATCGGTTTCAATCTCAAGTAGATAATCTATCAGCCACAATCAGGGATGGAAGGAAAATTCAGTTCATCAGGCAGACCTAATCTGTCCTTGTCACCAACCCTTGCCTGCTCTTGACTTCCTGGGGCAGGGCAAAAAGAGAAAAGGACAATCCAGCTGCTTCCTTTTACAAAGAGGAGAACCAGGGCCAGAGAGGGGAAGAAACTTGCTGCAGGTCTCCAGAAAAGCAGGCTAGATACAGGGTCTCTCAACTCCTAAGCAGGGGTAGACAGGCCGGGGGTGGGCCTTGGGCCAACATTCTCTGCTGCCTCTGCGTGCTCAAAGGTCATATTGGGGGTGACAGGATTTTCTGCTTGACCGTTAAGATCCTGGGAGGGTGAGGGGAGAGGAGCAGGGAGGAGGAGAGAGGGGGTGGTCTGGGGTATTCCACACCTGCAGGAGCTACCCTGCCCCGGGGGAGAATTCGGTACTGCTGGGGCTCCTGTTTCCCGCCCGCCCCACCCCAGCTAAAGAGCAGTCAGGGACTCTGGGCCTTGAGGAGTTGGGAGGCATTCTCCAGAGAGAGTCGTCATGGCCTACCTGAAGGAGTGCTCAAAGCAGACCAAGTGGATCATTGCCAGCGTTGCCAGTTTGATTCTGGTGTGTGTCATTGGATTGGTCCTGTGCTTCACGCTGCAGAAGGTCACCCAGCCAGGTAGGGGCCTCCCCGCCATGCCATCATGCTGGCTTTCCCCCATTGCTCACTCCTTGTCTCAAGCAAGGCTCTGTCCCCATGCAGGACAGCTCTTCTATTCTGTATCCCCACCGAGACTCAACCCCAGCCACCCCTCCATTTGCCTCTCCCTTACCAACCACACCAAGACTTCTCCCCAGCAGAGGGTTCCATTAGACTTCTTTCCCTACCCCAGGCTTCAGTTGCCTTAAGACCACACCAGATATTGGTCTTCAGCCCAGACCTCCCTTCTGTGCCCCCAGACACATTTCTTCTTGGAAGTCACGTGGGCATCTCAAACTCAGCAGACTGAGCCAAACTCATCCCCACACCTGCTCGCCCCTGTGCCTCCTCCATTCATTCACACAGGGACCTGGGAGCAGCTTCCACGCGTCCTGCCTCAGGCTTATCTCTTCGGGCCCTGCACGTTGAGGGTACTGCCTTCAGCCTGCTACCCTTTATCTGCTACCACCCTACCTTCTCAGGCTTCCAGGCTCCTCCTGCACCCCTCCTGGGCCCCTACGGCAGTCTTCCCCATTCACTCCGTCTCTCTCTGCCAGTGAGAGCATTCTAAACACTAAACTCACTCGCTGCCCTCAGCACATGTCCACCTCCTCTTCTGGAGTTCAAGGCCATTTACAACCTGATCACAACCCTCTTTTCCAATCTTGCCTTATTCCATTTCTATACTTCCCATCTGTACAAAGCCAATGGCCATTCCTTTAGGCAACCACACTGCTTCCTGCAGCCAAGTCTTTGCTTATAATGTCCTTTCTGTCTGGAATAACCGATCCCCTTTTTAGTCAAATTTACACGTGTCTTTTAAGACCCCCTTAAATGTTTCTTTGTCTGTAAACATTTTGACTGTCCCAGGCTGGTTAGGAGCTTCCTGGCACCTAGAAGCCCATGTATTTCCCTCCTGTGCAGCACTGATGACTCTGGGGGCCCACTGTCTCTGCTAGATGGCATGCTGGAAGAGTGGGTAATGGACGGGATTCCTGGGCTGGGGCGAGAACTGATGCTGGCAGCCTCCTTGGCTTCCTTCTAGGCTGTGAGCAGGATGCGGCTTGCCGCCCGGACGCAGACATGCTGGACTACTTGCTGAGCCTGGGCCAGATCAGCCAACGGGACAGCCTGCTGGTCACCTGGTACCACGCTGCCAACAGCCAGAAAGAGATGTGGGCTGCGCTGAACAGTAAGTCCAGCTGTGAGGGCTGGGATGGGCCAGGGTGGGAGTGGAAGAGATGGAGGGAAAGCAGAGGTTGGGATAAGACAACTCTACCTGTGAGGTAGCACTATGAGTGGGGGCTCAGAGAGGTTGAGTGACTGGCTCAGGCTGTGCAGCTGATAAGCTCTGACTTGAACCAGAGGTCTGATTCCAAAGTTATCATGTCCTGCCCTCCTCCCAGCTGTCAGGTGACTACTGTCCTTGCTAAGGAGGACTTTGCCCTCAAAGCCTAAGGAAGCCAGAAAATGTGAGTTTGTGGCCGAGGGCTACCAAACACAAGCTGTGAAAACCTAAGCAAATCATGTAACTCTGAGTCTCCAACTCAGAATGATTATGGCAACCAATCAGTGATTGCTCACTATGGAGCATGGGTTCTCCTGGGTCCACAAGCAGCCTGTTTCAAAGGTACAGTGTGACAGAAATAAAAAGGAGGCTCAGAAAAGTTGGGTGACTTGCTCGAGGTCACACTGAAAGTGGCTCAGCCAACATAGGAACCCAGAGCAGTTGGCCCCACGCTCTGCCCTGCTCAGTTCAACAGGAAGACAGCCTCTCCTTCAGGGCTGTTAGAATGCTCAGTAGAGAACATTCATGAACGTGCTGATAAACTCTTAAAGCAGTAACTATCCAAAATGAAAGACATGGTCCTCAAATTTGAGCCTGCTTCAGAAGACAGATTTCTGGCCCCACCCCCAGAGTTTCTGATTCAGTGATTCTGGGGTGGGGCCTGAGAATGTTCATTTCTGACAAGTTCTCAGGTGAGCTGATACTGCTGGCCTCAGGACATTTTCAGAACCCCTGCTTAACCAAAATCCCTCAATTTCGGATAAGGAAACAGGTCCAAAGTGTAAGAGCGTCTTGTCCAAGGTCACACAATTGGTCTGAGGCAGAGCAAGGCCTAGGCACCAGGTCTGGCTCATTCCCACAGGGCACCACACCAGACGGCCAGGGAGTAAGTACCTGGGAAAGGTTTACTGAATGACTGAATGAAGGGTTAGGGAGAACTTCCTGGAGGAGGCAGGCTGATAGTCAACAGCGGAGAGGCCACCACAGGATGGGGGGAGCCAGTTTGCTGTATTTCAGGGACCTCCTCTGATGGGGAGGCTAATGGTCAGACTTTGGTGATGAGGAAGAAAAAGACCCTTCCCTCTGAGGGAACCAGGCCAGAGAGGGAGGACCTCTCTGGCTCAACCCATGTCAGCCCTGAGGTAGCAGACAGCCAATCCCACCAGGCTGGGACCTGGGCCGAGAAGAAAGCCAAAGGCCCCACCCAGGCAGTGCTGACAGCACGGAAGCATGGAGAGGCACTCTTAACATAGCTTTCGAGGTCCAGAGAGGACCCCAGTCCCAATTTTCTTCCTGACAGTCCTGCCAGGTCCCTGGGCTAGGCCCCTGGGAGGAGGGTGGTGCCACAGTTGGGGTGGGGATCCTGCTAGTTAGCCAGTGGTAGGCTTAAACGGGTGACGTCATCGCGGACATGACTGTACATCCATGTGGAGAGGAGGGGCCAGAGTGAAGGCCTGAGAAGCAGACAGAAGTGGGTTCAAATTTTACATTGGACATTAACGTACCAGCAGAGTGATTTGGGACAAGTTACTTCACCTGTCTGCAGCTCAGTTTTCCCCTCTGCGAAGTGTGGTTTGGTAGGGTGACTATATCATTTATTGTCCCAACCAGGGCAATTTTTATAGTGAAAGAGATCAGTAATAATTATGCAGAGATAACAGAAATATACCAGGCAAATGGGGACATATGGTTACCCTAGTTAAGTGAACTACTCCATGTAAATAATAATTAACACATAGTGAATGCCCAACCAGGGATATTTTACTATTTAATTCTAGTAAACGAGGAAAAGGATACACAGAGAGGCCAAGTAACCTGCCCATGGTCACATAGCTTGCAAGTGTGAATGCTTGGACTGGAAGCTAACAGAATGGGTTTAGGGTCTGCACACGACCACAGTGCTCTCCTGCCTGGATGGGATGTGTACAGATCCTGGGGGTGGGGGTGGGGTCTTGGTAACTTCCCGTCTGTTCCCTCTGGAGAGCAACACTCCTTCCTGACTGTGCCCCCTGAGGACCAGGGCTCCTGCTGTGGCTGCAGGAACCTGATCTTTCCTTCATGGCCTACTCATTCTTCATACCCCCCACCCCCACCCCAAGCAAGTTGGACCCCCAGATTCAGCATCTGGAAGGCGGGTAACAGCTTTTAATGACAACGGAAAATTTTTCTAGGAAGAAGCTGGACTCAGGTGGCAATTGCAAGGAGGCAGGTTAGGTCCAGAACGCACTTTCCATCAGTGTTTAATCCAATTTGCTGAGTATTTGCTGGGCCCCTGCTCTGGGCCAATCTCAGGAAGAAGGTTCAGAATTGAGTAGGACGTGACCCTGTCTTCAGGGGGCTCACGGTGTCTCAAAGGAAGCAGCAGTGCCAGCGGGTCCCAGGACTCAGATCTGGCTCCAGTTCCGGCTCCTTCCTAATGCACCCCTACCTCCCCCAGATTGGAACTGGCCCCTGTTAGGTGGGACCACAAGGACAACAAGGAAGGAATTTGGATTTGGTTTTCAGGACACTGGGTGGGGTTGTTTTTGTTTTTTTAACAGAAGTGACATGCTCAGGTACGTGTTTAGAACTCACTCTAGTGGCTGTGCAGAGAATGGACTTGGAGGGGATCAGGGCCAGAGACAAGAGGAACAATCGGGAGTCTGTGAGCATAAACTGGAGAAAAGGCCCCTGCTGATGCCAACTGCCAGTGATGTTGCAGAAGCTGCAAGCAGCCCCACCCTCCCACCACACTCCCCAAATGCAGAGTGGTCTGCTGGGTGGTCTCCCAGCATCTGCTTCCCATTGCAAAGGCCTTAGCGCTTATCAGATGACATCCCCCTGACTGAGTTAACTGCATGAATTTAAAAGATAAAAACAATGCTCAGTGCTATCAAGGTGCAGAGATGGGCAAGCTTATGCACTTCAGGTGGGAACCTGAACCACAACAATTTTTCTGGACAGTAATTTGATAATGTGGACTAAAAATGACACCCTGCATTGTCCTGACTCAAATTCCACATAGGAATCAGAAGTAAGCAGAAAACCAGGATCATACATGCATCATTATTAACAAAAAAATTAGAAACTGCAGGAATGTCTCAGGAATAGGAGGGGGTTAACTAAATCGTGGTGTGCAACCTCAGCTTGGCCTCCTCCCCACAGGTATCAAGCTGGATTTCAAGAGTCTCAAGGCCGTGGGGCCCTCCCTGGATCTCCTACAGGCATTTGTAACTTTTTCTTTTAAAAGACATAAAAAACTGAAAATGCGTCATAATGTTGAAAGAAATAGGTTAAAAATTATAAATGCAGTGTGGTCTCAACTGTGTAAAAACTATACATTGACGAAAATGGAAGGAAATACATCAAAACGTGAACTATGATGGAAATGTAGATGAATATTTCCTTATTTCCTTTCTTCCTGTTTTTCTGTATTTCCTCTCTCTTTCTCTTTTTTTCTCTTTTTTTTTTTTTTTTAGTTTATTTGAGCCAAACAGAGGCTATGCCTGGAAACGGCATCTCAGCAGACAGAAAAATCCTTCCCTGTTTTTCTGTATTTTCCAAGTGTTCTATAATGAACATGAAGTATTTTTTATGATAAGAACTATTGTTTAAAAAACAATAAGGAACTGACTGAGTTCTGGCTCTTGCACAGGCAACATCATGGTCCTAGAGGCAGATGTCACCATAGAAGGGCTCAACACAGCCAATGAGACAGGGCTCCCCATCATGGCGCACCCCCCGGCCATCTATAGTGACAACACCCTGCAGCAGTGGCTGGAGGCCGTGCTGGCCAATTCCCAGAAAGGTAAGCACTTCTCTTGGCCCCCTTCCAGCTCCCCAGCCCGCTGGTCCTCAGAGAGCATGTGCAGGGATCACTCCCCTGGGAGGTAAGTCCAGTGTCCGTCACAAGTTGCCCATTGCCTTGGCTTTCCTGCCCAATGTTCCGGAAGCTGGGACTCAGGGAATTAATTCTAGGTGAGATGGAGGATGTGAAAGGGTATGTGGAGGGTGTTCTGTCCTGGACACACAGGTGAGATGGGGGATGTAAACTGCCAAGTGCCAAACACATAGGGTGTTCCCTCCTGGATCCACACAACTGGATACAAACATGTTCAAAGCTAAGCTTCACCCTCTCCTCCCACGTCCTTTTGCCAGTTACAGTCAGAATCTAGGCATGACCCTAACAATCCCCCTCTCCCCCATTTCCCGCATCATTTACTTGGGACAATCCTAACCCTAATCCAACCCCCTGCCCCTGTCCCAGCCACACCATCTCTTCTGGACCTCCTTCCTCACTGGCTTCCTGCCTCCAAATTCAGTCCCTTTTGTCTTCCCCGGACCACCGCCACCACCACACACACCTGAGTGAGCTTTCCAAATCCCAATTGTCATGTCGCATCTTTGCTTTAAACCTCCATGGCTCCCCATGGTCCTCAGGACAAAGTATGATCTCCTTGGCCTGGCTTTCAGCATCCCTCTGTAACTTCACGGCCTCATCTCCTGACTTTCCCCAGCCCCTCACCACCCGAATAGAATGGGCCTCTGTTCACACTGGGTCCATCCTCTCCCTAGATTGCCCTTCTCTATTCAAATGCCCCTTCCCAAAGGCCAAATGACCTCCCTACAGGCTCAAGTGGCTTAGGACCCTCTGAGACTGTCCTGTCAAAGAATCACAGTCCCTTTTCATCAGATGCTTGACAACCCCTGCACTAGCCCCAAGTCCTAAGCCCTTAGCTGGCCTCTGCTTCCTCTCCTCAAGGAATGGGAGCTCACTCCTGCAGCAGCCCTTCCTCTCTGGGTTAGTTCTGTCTGTTTGAAAGCCCTTCACAGTCAGCCAGAATCTGGTCCGTCTTACCACCTCCCCTTCCCACCCCATCCCCCACACACACACCATACCTGCTCTCCGCCCCAGGAAGTCATGTCTTCCAGTTCCTTCTTTCCTGAGCATGAGGGGCCAGTTCCCCAAGCTCTCGGCCACCTCCCCACAGGTATCAAGCTGGATTTCAAGAGTCTCAAGGCCGTGGGGCCCTCCCTGGATCTCCTACAGCGGCTGACAAAGGACGGGAAAGTCCGGAGGCCTGTGTGGATCAATGCCGACATCCTGAGAGGCCCCAACGTGCCCATCTCCATCGAGATCAATGCCACACGGTGAGTGGTCCCCTCTCTGCCCCAACTGTGTCCAGCCCTCTTCCTTCATTTGGCACAGGAAGTGCTCAGGTGACCCTTCCTAAGTTTGCCTCTAGAGACACCATGAACTCTGACTTCTGAGCCTTCACACATGCTGTAGGGACAGAGCCAGGATTGCAGTTTCCAGGCTCTCGGCCTCACGTGGAAAGGTGCTGGCTCAGGTAGTAAATGGCCATCAACTGTGATTGGATGGCCATCAGCTGTGGCTAGTTGGCAGTCAGCTGTAACCAGTGAGCCATTGGCCACTAATATAACTGTCATGGCTATGCTAGCATTAAATGGGGGCTAGCAAGAAGATGGTGGCTGAGCTAGCAAGAGTAGATTACAGTTAGCATGTGAGGTTGGTTGACAGAGAAGCGGACGGCAGGTTACGGATAGTGTGGCTCTTGCTTCCTGTGTCTCCAACCCAGCTGCCAGCTAGACTATAGTGGCATGACTCCCCTATCTATGGCTCCGTGGGTGTTCCATTTTGGCCTCACCATGTTCTGCATTCTTATGTGGGGAGCAGGACTAGAGATCCCACAGGCCGCCCTGCGTGACACATGCTATTCCTTTGCCTCAAATGCCTTCCCCCCATTTCCTGAAGAATCTTTGCCCAGTCATTATCTCCTCTGAAAACTGCCCCACATCCCAGGTTGACAACCACACTTCTAACACAGCCCTTATTTCATTTGAGATACTCTGTATCCCCAGTGACCAGGGCAGGGCTTGACCTGCTAGGAAAGTCTAAAATGCTGACTCCTTGCCCAGCCCCCATGAAATCCTAGCACTGCCACCAATAGCCCTCATATATACCAGCTGAATGGTGCTCTACAGTTTACAAAGAAGGGCCACATAAAAAGAAAAAACACACCTGATTCAATCCCTATATAGCGGCACCAGATGTTGGGAGTATTTTCCCCTCATTTTGCAGATGAGAAAGCTGACAATTGAGGCTTAATTTATTGAAAGTTTATTATGTGTCCCAGGCACTGTTTTGAGTATTTCAGTTGTAAAATACCATTTAACTGTCACAATGAGAATGAGGTAGGTACTATCATTTTCATTTTATTAATACAGTAACTATCTCCTCAAAGTTAAATGACCTGCCTAAGTCTAGTAATTGTCAGAGCAAAGATTCTAATTCTTTCTGATTCTAAGCCCCACGCTTTTTACCATCCATCCAACCAGCCAACAAGCCATCCATCCAGTATTGGGGATTCTCAAACTGAGGTGCATTTGGAAAGCAGAAGTTTGAAAAATATGGTCAGTGACCCAAGATAAATATGGTTTGTCTTCTTGGAGTATTGATTTTACTCAATAGTTTGGGAAGAGGAAGGGGTAAACTTATTTGTCTATTAGAATTTGCATCAGGGTAAAATCTGAATGAAATTTTAAAATCTGAAGCTTCAGAGGCTCTCACAGCAAGCAGAGCCCAGATCTCTACCCCTAGGGCTCTTGATTTCATCACCTCTGGCCACATGGGGATGTTTAAGAGGCTCTGCCAAGCCTGAAAGAACTCTGTCTTTGAGAATCAGAGGTTGAATAAACTGCCCCAGGTCCCAACCAGGACCTGAACCCAGACCCTTTGACTCCAAAATCCATGCCCAATTTGTGGGACCTTGAACAAGTCACTTCTGCTCTTTAGGACTCTACTTCTGCCCTTATATCATGTAGATTCAATAGGTCCTGACAATTCCTAGCACAGTGATGCAAACCAGGAAATGAGAAAAAGGCCAGCAAGGCTCTACAAGACCAGTGTCTCTGATTCTCTGCAGGTTCCTGGCCTTGGTTCAGGAGAAGTATCCTGAGGCTACCCTGTCTCCAGGCTGGACCACCCTCTATGTGCCCCTGTTCCCAAACAGCACCTATACCCAAGCCATGGTGGAGAAGATGCAGAAGCTGGTGGGAGCGCTGCCGCAGAGGGTCACCTTCCCTGTGAGGGCTGTCATGGCGCGGGCTGCCTGGCCCCACTTCAGCTGGCTGCTGAGCCAATCTGACAGGTGAAAACTCACAGCCCCTGCTCCTGCCAAACCCACCCCTAGGCACAGATGCCTCCAGGAAGATCCCAGATGCTCATGGCTGAAAGGGTCTTAAAGATTCTGGTATAGCCCCTGCCTAGTACTCACATTCTCTACAACATCCCTGCTTTCTGCTTGTATACTTCTGGTGATGGGCTGCTCACTATCATCTGAGGCAGCCGACTGTCCATTGGTGGATAACTCTGCCCGTTGGAGTTTATACTGAGACACAGTTTGCCTCCCTACAGCTTTCTCCCATGGGAGCCAGCTGTGTACTACACAGAGTGTACCTGCAACATCTGCCCCAGAGCAGTCCTATTGGGCTTGAGGAACCCTCACCCCCACTCCTGCAGTCTGCTCCCTGCTGACAAACCTCACATTTCTCAACCACTCCCCATAGGAGTCCTAAGGCTCCCCCTTCCTCCTTCACACCTGACCTCTCCCCCTATCCCTTTCTATCTTTGTCGTTTTCCTAAAACAGGAAATAGGAAATAGGAGGCACGTAAGCCATCCCCTTCCTCCTCCTGGGCCTCTGCTTTCAGTTCCTGAAGCCCCTGTGGTGGTTTCTGCCCCCAGGAAGCGGGGTAGTACTCCGGGAGAAGGGATTGGTGGGAAGTCAGATGCTCAGCCCCTGCCCAGCTAGGGTCCAGTTCTGAGCACAGGAGTGGGGCTGAGAACCTTGCTGGGCCCAGGTAGATGCTGAGCCTGCTCTCTGGGCCCCAGGTACAGCCTGACACTGTGGCAGGGTGCCTCGGACCCCGTGTCAGTGGACGACCTCCTCTACATTCGGGACAACTGTGCTACCCACCAAATCTACTATGACCTCTTCGAGCCTGTCCTTTCGCAGTTCAAGCAGCTTGCCAGTAGGAAGTGGCTTTGGGAGGGCGGGGACGGGAAGTGGGGCTGGACTGTGCACAGGGCAGCAGCTGGAGGACACTGGCGCAGAGCTGGAGGTGTGGGGCATCGGAAGGGGGAAATCCTGTGTGAAACGGGGAATCATTTTAAGTACCTACTGTGTGCCAGCCCCTGGTATCATATGCTAAGCTGCGTATCATGAAGCAGAGACTCCATTTTATAGATAGAAAACTTAGGCTCAGAACAGTTAAGGAATGTATATAAAGTCGTTCAGTCTTTACATGGTACAGCTCAGATTGGAACCCAGAAAATTCCAAACCCCATATACTTTCTCTTGCAGTATAGTTCCTCTGCGGGTCACTCTAATGTTTCAGAGAGCAGCCCCTTGGCTGTATCTGCTAATCAGTGATCCAGAGGCTACCTGTTCCCTTGTTCAAAGCCCTCATTCCCTGACTCCAAACCTAGGAGGGTAGGCAGTTAAGCTTTATCTCACAGGGGACCCATCAGATTCAACATCCCTCTCCTGGGAGCCATCTAGGTGAGGGGGAGGTTCCAATCCCAGCAATTCTGCTTATTGGCTGTAGAACCTTGGGCAAGTCACTTCCTGTAATCTACAAAATGGGAAATTACAGCTACTTGGTAGGTTGTTGTGAGGCTTAGAGAGAATGCATGTACAGCCACGGCACACAGAAGGCACTCTGAGAATGGCGGTCACTTCATCTTGGCTATTTGGGGCCCCACAGTGAATGCCACAAGGAAGCGAAGCTACTACACAGGGGGCAGCCTGATCCCTCTTCTCCAGCTCCCCAGGGGTGATGGTCTGAGTGTGATGTGGCTGGTTCCTGACATCCAGGGCAACGGAACAACAGCAACAGTGCAACTCCCAGGTGAGGTCTGCCTGCAGCCCCAGCTAAATGGTGGGGCTTCCCTTTGCTTGGGGCAGGGATTCTGTTACCATGGCAATATGGATAGGAGGTAGGAGAGGACAGTGTTGCCAAGGGCCTGGGGCTCCTGGCCTTCAGACCAGCACCTTTGAGCCCTCAGCCACATTGTGAGGCGGACACGGCTTCTCATGTCATTCTGATGAGTCCCATGCACATTTATGAATCAGCCCTTCCACGTAGGGCCCAGACCTAGTCCCCAGATCCCAGACAGAAGAGGCACTAGTCCTCCTCCTTGGCTGCCCATTACCACCCCTCCACCCCTTTAACAAGGGCCTCTGACATCCCCATGATAACTGAGCTCCAGACACTGTTGCCTCCACTGCCTTTTCCAGACAAAGAAGGCATGATCCTGCTGAACGTTGGCCTCCAGGAGCTTACAGCTGGGGACCCTGTGCCCATAGTACGTGCCCCAGGTGGCCGTGTCCTGACGTTGGAGTCATGCCTGCTGCAGCTTGCCACACATCCTGGACGCTGGGGCATTCATTTGCACATAGCAGAGCCCATAGCCCTTCGGCCGTCTCTGGCAGTGCTGGCCCACCTCTCCACCCTTGGCCACCTTCCTCGGCCTGTATGGGTCGGCGTCACAGTCTCCCATGGGAGTTTTGTGGTTCCTGGCCACGTGGCTGGCAAGGAGTTGCTTACAGCTGTGGCCGAGGTTTTCCCCCATGTGACAGTGGCACCAGGCTGGCCTGAGGAGGTGCTGGGCAGTGGCTATGGGGAACAGCTGCTCACAGATATGCTGGAGCTGTGCCAGGGCCTCTGGCAACCTGTGTCCTTCCAGCTGCAGGCTGGGCTGCTGGGCCAGAGAATGGCTGGAGTTGTGGCCAGGCTACTGGCAGCCTCACCCCGGGCCACTGTCACAGTGGAGCACAGCTCCACGGGGGGCAACTATACATCTGTGCGGACAGTACTGCTCGCAGCCAGGGCCGTGGACAGAACCCGGGTCTACTACAGGCTGCCCCAGAGTTACCGCGAAGACTTGCTGGCAGATGTTGGCAGAAACTGATCACCCAGTGGACGGAAGGACCCCTGGGTCAAGTCTTCCCATTAGGGAGGCAGGAAAAATAAATGTCTGCCTTTCTCAATGCACTGCACATGTGTCCTTGGCAGGATGGGGTGGGAGTGAGTTGGCCACTGAAAGTGACTAGAGGGTCTGGAGGCTGGGGGCCAGATCATTCCGGTTGTCCAAAAGGAACTGCTCACAGGCCTTGAATGTGTTGTAGAACTCAGAGGAGAGGCCAGCCACATTGGTGGTCACATAGTTGAGAAAGCCCGGAGTGGCCTGGTTGTAGTAGGACACCTGCAGGACAGAAAGCCACACTCAGGGAAGCTGGGCTGGGGAGGGAGTGGGAGCCCAGTGGACATGAGTGGGGAGGCAGCCTTGCTTAAGCCTGCTGGGAGGGCAGCACCCGGGGCCTTAGAAGACTACAGGACTGCCGGGCATGACCTCCAGCAGGTTTCCAGACCCCTCCCTCTGGGTGCTGACAACCTTAACTTCCCTCTGGCACTACATACTACCATCTTCATGTGTCTCCCCAGCCAGCCAGGAGACCCTGGCAGACAGGGACTGGGTCTCCAGAGCCCAGCATGGAATCCTGTTTAAAAGCTGTGTTAGGGCTGGCCCAGTGGCACACGTGGTTGGAGCGCCGTGCTCCTAAAGCCCAGGTTGCCAGTTCGATTCCCACATGGGCCAGTGAGCTGCGCCCTCTACAGCTAAGATTGTGAACAACAGCTCTCCCTGGAGCTGGGCTGCCGTGAACAGCCGGAGGTCGGTGTGGACTGCCATGGGCTGCCATGTGATGCCAGCATGAGTGGCCAACAGCCATCATGAGCAGCTAACGGGCAACCGGCAACCGACTGCCTCAGCCAGGGGGAGCGCAAGGCTCATAATACCAGCATGGGCCAGGGAGCTGTGTCCTACACAACTAGACTGAGAAACAACGGCTTGAACCGGAATGGGCCGGGGGGGGGTGGGGGGGTGGGGGGGTGGAAGAAGCGGGGGGAAAGGAAAACAATAATTATAAATAAATAAAATAAAAGGTGGGCCTTAGAGATCTTCCTGAGAAGCTCATCAGTTAAGTGTATTACCTGGGCAAGTCTTAGGGGCCCTAGCAGCAGCTGTGAACCAAGGGGAGCTGCATATCCCCACCCTGGCTCACTTTCAGTCCCCTCCCCACATCGTTTGATGGGCCCTGAGAACCACAGCAAGCCTTCCTAGAACAAAGGGGTATATAAGTAAATAACGATGAATTTTAGATCAGAACCCAGGCCTTCTGCCCTCAATGTCTAGAGCTTTTCCAAGACCCTGTAGTGGCCTTGGACTTACTCTGCATGGATGAGATCTTAATCAAGGTAAGATTAGATCTCACGTTCAGCCTGATACTCTTAGGTTCCCCCAAGCTGTAAGAGAGCCTGCTGGCAGGCAGGAAATGGGGGCCTAGGGCTAGAATTGTGTGAGCCAACAGCACTGAGCCCTGTACATGAGTGTTGATTTGGGGGTGGGTCCAGATGGAGGGCAAAGGGGACATGGCCTCACCTTGGTCAGCTGGTCCCCCATGCGCCAGAAGCAGAAGCCTGAGCAGAGGGTCTCCCCGCGCCTATACTCTGGCGTCTCACGATGAGTGGGCAGCGTAACTGACCTGAGTGCAATGACATAGGGGTCCCTGGAGAAGAAGGGCAGAGAAGGGCACAGAAAGAAAAGGTGAGAGCCTATTTTGCCCACCTAAGGCTCCGGAACTCCCCTCAGCACTGACACCAGAGTCTAAGGCATATAAACTCTTAAAAGCCCAAAGCCTGAAGAGGGGAGTCACCCATGTGTGAGCAGCGTTGAATTCGCCAGAAGCCAGCGTGACTTCACTGTGAATTTTGTGGAAAAGCTCCTCTACTGCAGACACTCGGGAAGGAGTGCTGGGCTTCGGGATTTTTATGCTTCATCTTTCTGTACCTATTTCTAGCAGAAGTGAGGCCGTCTGTCCTGGCATCCTCACTATAGCCCAGCTGGCCAGCTCACCACCCTTCAACCAACATGGGGCTTTCAAAGGATGGAGGCCAAGAAGGCACCATGTGAGAAATGGCCTTGCCACCCCAGGGACAGAGACTATCCTGCTTTAGAGCATGAGTGACCAGAGGGGAGGTGTATTCCCTTGTCCCTTTACCCACAGTAAAACCATGGCAGCCTAGAAAAGCCAAGTGGTACCTGGGGTCCCACAGCCAAAGGGAAGCACAGCACTGATTCTTTCTGGGGAGCCCTGCCCACGTCCCATCCCAGCAGGCAGGCACCCACCCATTGTCACAAGGCTTCCGTCGGGACGCCAGGATCACAAAGTCCTGGGGCTTGGCATCGCCGCCGAGGGCAGGGCTGATGACATGGTAGATGGCATCGTCCTCGTCCACCTGGTGCACTAGTTCCACGCTCCTGTGGGAAGGCCCAGAGCTCAGAGCCCAAGGTCATCACACTGGTTCCTTGTGCAACAGTGGCTCTGGCCCAGTTCTCCCTGCCTCAGCCTCCCCAAGCAGATGCTTAGGGGACATTTCATCCCCTACACTGCTCAGCAGGGGCCACAAGAGAACAGGAAGGCCTGGCCAAGGTGCACAAACATACACAGGCAAATGCATACACATGCGCAGACACAGGAACAGACAAAGACCTGCACAGACACACACATAGCTGCGGGCATACCTCCATACAGACACATGGATAGAGACACCCACCGTGCACACAGACCCGTGTGCATCTGTACACGTTTGTGCAGGTTCACATGCCCCACACAGGTGTGTGATCATTGACTGGTTGTACTGAATATTTAGTGAGCGCCTGCCATGTGCCAGGCACTACTCTAAGTGCTTCACATGTACTACGAGTTTAATCCTACAATAGCCCAGCAGCAGGTACTCTTACGTAGAGGAAGGGCTGAGACTCAGGGAAGTAACCCGCCCTCAGCCCAGGACTAATAGGGAAACAACACTGAAATGTGCTCAGCTATCAGATGCCGGAGTGTGTCCCTCAGGCCCCGGGCACACCACACTCACGTGCCTATACACACATAGTCTTACACCAAAACACACACACACACTCACACAAAGACATCCACACAGAGGTATGCATGACCATGTCCAGACCCACTATCTTCTCCCCTGCTCTCCCACTTACCCTCAGAGGCTGCCTCAGAAGCAGAGTGGCTGTGGGCAGGGTGGGGGGAAGCAGTCAGGGGCTCCCTTACCCCTCAGGCCACTCCCCCACAATCCCATCAAGTATCAAGATCTGGTCTGGCCTTCAAGGCCCACACCAGCCCACCTCCTCCAAGAAGCCTTCCTACCATATGCCCAACCCTCCACTGCTCCACAGCATTCACCACCATATCACCTCTCAGGCTTCTTGAATGGCACTGCCAGCAGACCTGGGGTCACCTAGACCAGGCTTTTTAAAGCAGCACAGCCCTTTTGCAAAGAAACCTTAAGCAGAAAGCCCATGTATAAGCAGCTACAAGAGGACCTGCTCAGATGAGAACAGATAGGGGCAGGAGAGGGAAGGCCAATTTGTCAAAAATCAAGCGACCTACTCACTGAATTTCCAAATGCACAGGTCTTCATTATGGATAAACTCAAGAATATAGGGTCCTCGTAATAAGGCATTGGAGAAATGATCAAAGAACCCCCTACCCCCAAAATGGGGTATTGGCAATAACAAAAAATGATTTCAAAGGAATTTGAAAAATTACCAGTTTCAATTTAACATTCTCATATTAAACACTGAAATCTTAGGAAAATACTGTTTTTCTAAGAACAAATTTATCTTCCTTGACTAAATGCAAAAAGATATTCATATGAAGAATCAGTAAATTTGGGGAACAAATGTGTTCACAGGAATAATATTTATAGTCAGTCATTCACTACATTCAAAAATAACATATTCATGTACATATCCATAAAAAGAACTGGCAAACTTGGTAAATTCAGCAAATTGGCCATCAGTTGGCCTGAACCTAGGAGGGAGTCCCACCCACTCCTTCAGCCTTCCTACTCCCACCCTTAGTTTCTGAAACTCCTCTTGGAATGAAAAACGCCATAGAACACAGCATGAAAATCACAGATCCATCCATGAGTGCAAATCCATGACCCTCCCCTCAAGTACCCATTTTAAGAGGAGGAAAACTAAGGCCTACGACAGGAAATGACTTGCCCAAGGTCACACAGCTAGTTGGACGAGAAACAGGACAAGATCTTCGACTCCAATTCCTGGCTCAGTCTCTTCCCAGAAGGCTCAGAATACCCCTGACCCTGACTCCCACCTAACACATAACTACAGTCCCCCACCCCACCCCTGGCTAAAGGACAGCAGGGCTGAGCATAATGAGGGATGACTCAGCAGGACATGTGAGGGCTCCCCTCCCCCTCAGGCCTGAGAAGGGGCCCTGCCCCCCCTGTGCCTGGTCCCTCACCGGTAATGCTTGTCCCACTCAGACCTCCGACGCAGGTCTGAGAGTAGCAGGAAGGCCTGGGTTGTGTCCACGTGCACCAGCATCTCCATGTGGAAGGAGAGGTACTTGTCATCCTCCAGAATGTACAGGGAGACCTGCAGGGGACAGAGGGCCGCCTTGTTCCTGCACTCCCTCCCAGACTATGTTGGATGGTGGGGTGGGTTGACCGGGATGCTGGACATGAAGTCTGGAAGCTCAGGGCTGCCACTGACTCGCTATGTGACTGTGAACAACAGAGTCAACCTCTCTGAGCCTCAGTCATTTCCCTATGAAAATGGCTGTTGAGAGAATTTAGCACAGGTGGACAAGAAGGCATCTTGTCCAAGACGCAGTGACTGAAGCAACAATGGAATGGATCCTCAGAGCCAGGGGCCCATCCAACCCCCTAATGTTATGGGTGGGGAAGTGACTCAGGCAAGAGTGACAGAGCTCATCTTCCCTCAGCCCATGCTTGCTCACTGCCCCCTCCCCCCCCACCCCCCCGCCCCCCCGCAGAGAGAGAGAGAGGAAGCAGCTGGGCAGAGAACAGCAGGAATGAGAAATGGGGGCAAGAAGGCAGGCAGGGAGCAGAGAAAGATTTGGGGGTTCTCTGCTCCAGGCTCTGTGGGGGCAGGTATGTTTCCATGATCTCATCCCATTCCTTTTAAGAAACCCCCTTTTGACCTGAGTGGTTTGAGAGGGTTTCTGCTCCTTGCAATCGGTCACCTCCGGTTGCTCAGAGGAGAAATGATGGGTGGGACCAGCTACCTGGTTGATCTCTGAGGACAGTACCCAGTTGTCCTTGGCCACCAGCATCTTCAGGGAGGAGACGTTGTTGTAGCTCAGGTACACCTGGACAGGGCACACACAGAGGCCTCACCTTCTCCCCTTCCTCGGGGCTCCGTGCTGAGGCCATGCTAAGGAACTTGGGTCATGGAGAAGGGTAGGAGCTGGGCTTTGGGGAAGGAGGCCCAGGCCTGGCCAGACTTGCCCAGTGAACCTGGACAAGCTGCTCCTCCTCTTAGGGGCTCAGATTCCTTCCCCAAACAGGAACACAGGAGAGCCCTTTGCCAACCATACCAATCTTGAGGTGTTAATATCCGGTCCCCTTCAGGCCTATCTCCAAACCCATTCCAACAACAGGGGAAAGTTGGGGGGGGGCGGTGCGGTGGGCCCAAGGACTCTACCCTTGGAGCAGGGGGCCTTACCTGATTGCTTGGGTCCCAGGGGACAGAGAGAGGCATCTCCGCCTGCTTACAGGACACAATGTACTTCCTGGAAGAGAGGGAAGAGGACAACCTTGGTCCCTTGGGAGCCCATCTCTTTGGACAGACTTCAGTGCAGGCCTACTGTGTACCAAGCCCTGTGCTCAGCCCAGCAGCTGGGAGAGACTCCTGTCTTGCCAGGGAGACTGGACAGGCACACAGAACACAGCAGCGAGAACATACAAACTCAGTCAGGGGTGGGAAGGGACAGGGGGTTAAGAGTGTTGGGTGAAGGTTCAGTGACCCACACCCTTGCTGAGCTAAAGCTACTTCACCCTTATGCCTCAGTATCCTCATCTGTGAAATGGGGTCAGTAGTCACACCTGCCTCATAGAGTTGTCACGAGAACAGTGCTTGGCATATGGCAAATACTCCAGGAATGCACATTTTCCTTACTAACAATGGATGGTGATGGTGACCCCTGGTGTGTTTACAGCTCTTTCAAGTTTGTAAAGTGCTTCCTTAGCAGAGTCATTTACACCTGGGTTTGCATCTTGAGCAATCACTTCTCCTTTCAGGAACTTTCTTCATCTGTCAAATGGGCATCAGACTCAATGGAAGGAACACAGGATTTGAAATTGGCCACATCCGACCAGGTTCAAACCCTCACTCTGCTCATCATTCCTATCTGTGTGCCTGTGGCCGGCCACCTAATCCCTCTGTCCTCCGTGTCCTTGCCTGTACAATGAGCCAGTCAAACCACTGTGGAATGAGGCTGCATGGATGCAAAGGGCCCAGCCAATGCCCAGCACAGGGGCAGCACTGCAGAAATGAGAGGCCCTGAGGCCTGGGGAGCCGGTGGACAGCCCTGAGCCCTGTGTCCCCTCCCACCACCCAGCCCCGACTTGCCTGTCCAGGCGGATCTTCTTCCTGGCACTGGCCTCTCGGTACCGCCGCTCGCCATCCTGGGGAGAGAAGCAGAGACAGACTGTGGTGCAGGCAGGACAAACCAGCTTGTCCCCGCCCCCATTACTGATACCCCACTCCCCCTCCAAGGACCCAAAGAGGCCCTGCCACCACCCTCCAGTGGAGTTCAGGCCTCACTGGGACCGCCAGAGTCAGAGCAACCTGGACAGGAAAGTGCCAGGTCCCTGAGTGACTCTGGGAACTCCAGCTGCCCTCACTGGACCTGTTTCCTCCTCCAGAGAAGGAGATCCTTAAGGGTACTTGCAATGCTAATACGAATCCACATTTATTGAATACTTGCTATGTACCAGGCACTCTTCCAAAGTACTTTTCACACAAAATTTCATCCAGGCCTCAAAGCAACCCTAGGAGGTTGAAACTAGTACGATCGCCATTTTACAGAGGGGGAAACTGAGGCATCAAAAGGTTAAGTGGCTTGTCCAAGGTCCCAAGGGTAGGAATAGAGCATGGATCAAAAGCGTGATGGCCTAGCTCAGAGCTCGTCCTCTTAATCACGACTTCTTATGTCTCCCCACTAATGAGCATTAAATAGCAAAGACCTGAAAGGACCTTGGGGACTGTACACTATACCACCCGTCTGCCAGGTTCCCTACTCTTCCACCCAACACTCAGTCCTGACTGCCCAACACTCAGCTACAGAGCAGGGGCTTTTCACAGCCCGTGCTGGACCTTGTGAGGCAGACAGGTAGGGCAGGGACCTTCCCAGAGAGAGGGAAAGGTGTCTCCAAGGTCACTCCCTGCCCGCCCCCCGCCCCCCAGAGGCAAGCCAGGGCCTGGCCGAGAGGAGGCCCAAGAAAGCATTTTTTAAGGGATAGCCTTTGAACCCAGGCCCCTCACTCTCATCCCTGTGCTCCTTGTTCACCTGTCACCATTGTCATAACACTCACCACTTCCTGAGTGCCTGCAGGCCCTAGCCAGGCCCAGGTTAAGTATCCCAAGATGCCACCACAGCCCCATCAGGCCGGGGCTGCAGATATGCCTGCTTTACACATGGGGACTAAAAGCCTGCAGAAGGGACCTGCTAGAACATGACAGGCGGTTCCAATCCACATCTGACCCCCAAGCCAGTGCTCTTCCAACTCTGCAGGCCCATGAATGCCTGTTAACATCTAACTATGAGCCGGGCTCACCCACAGCCTGAATTCTTTCAGGCAGCACAAGGTGCCTACCTGGCACAAGGGGCATCTCTGGGGATCACACCAGGACACTTACTACTGGCTATGCCCCAGCAGAGGGGCAGGGCTGGGCCCATTCTCCCAGGGCCTGTCAAGGGCTAGCCCCAAGCTGGGCCGAGAGGGAGGGGAGCTGGTGGGGGGCAGGTTCTGCCCTGACTCACCCCAGGTTGAGGCCGAATCCAGGGCAGCATCTGGGGCTGATCGTTTGCATCCAGCACCACGAAGGTCATGAAGGCGCTGTTGATATGCCGGCGGTGGGTCTCGGCCTCCTGGCGGTACGCCTCCACGCACACACCGACCTCCATGCTGAGGGCAAGGAGGGCCGCTCTCATGCTGAACAGACCTTCCCGAGGCCATGCCCCTCCCCCAACACGCGGGCTCGCACACACATGCGCACGTGCACACACACGCTCTCCTGCAGGTCTCCCAGCAGCAGATCAGAGTCCCACCGGTAGGCAACCCAGAACTGTTCCCTTTCATTGGTGTTTGCAGAGCACCTACTGCATGCCTGTCCCTGTGCCACTCACTGGGGACACAGAAATGAATAAGCCTGACCGGTCCACACCCGTGTGGGCTGACAGCCAGGGGATGGGCCAACAAACATATATATATATGTATATATATATGTAAAACACGTAATGATAATATGAAAATGAAAATATGTTATGGGAGGACATGAGCAAAGGGGTGGAGGTACAAAGCCTTATTAGAAAAATTGTTCATTACACACTCATTCGCCAGCGCTCTAACAGCCGTGATCCTGACAGGTCAGTGGGTGCTGTTTCTTTCTATCTGACTGTCTTGATTAATTATAAAATAGCAGCCACCACCATCCCCCTCATTTAAGAAGGTCTGTGCTCCCAGAATGTAGACAGTATACAGATGGAGACACCAAGACCTAGAAAAGGGCAATAACTTGCCCAAGGTCACACAACAGTGAGGAAGAACATCTGGACCGGAAACCAGGCCTCACAGCTCCCAGGCCAGGGCTTTTACCCTGCACAGCAGCAGAATGTGTGCTGGCCAGACTGCGAATAATAATAGTAATAATAATAATAGCAGCAACAGTTGACCTTCACTGAACATTTTCTCTGGTATTCTAGTAACACTTCATTGAGTCCTCACAACTATAAGATAGTTGTGATGAGCCCCATTTTACAGGTGAAAGAACTGAGGCTCAGAGGGATTAAGTAACTTGCCCAAAGTCACACAGCTGTTAAGAGGTGAGCCAAACTTGAACCCAGGCAGCCTGCCTCCAGATCTTTCACTTTTAACAACTACAACATGATCTTTGAAATTGCCAAAAAAAGATAGGTATTTAAAGTAAGCTTGTCTGGGAATAAGTGTCAGAATTCATTCCAAAGGTAAGGGCTTGGGGAACAAAGTGTTGTTTTAGGAAAAGGGTGGGAAAAGGTTTGATAATGACAGAACACTGGCAAGAGGTGGCCCTGTGATCTGATCCTCCACAGTGTGGCAAGACCGGAGGCAGGAGCCGGGAGACAGACATGCACTGAACACGTGGTGCGATCCACGACAGCAAGAGGCGCAGGACGGGGGAGCCCAGAGGAGGGAACGTCAGAGCTGAATCTTGGTGATGGGGAAAGGACCCGGCAGCAGGGCAGGGTTTAAACCTCAGCAGCAGAGCAAAGGGCTGCTGGCAGGTTTGCAGCTGGGTCCCTTCTCTAGTCAGGGAGAGCCCTCAGCCCAGGGGGACCCCGGTCCTGCCCATCCTACCTCACCTATTCTTGAAGGCGTTGTTCACGATGGCCTGGAGCACCAGGCGGTCCCCAACCTGGGATGGGCCCCGGAAGTGGAACATCTCAATGGCCTTCAGTGTAGGGTGGGCACGACACAGCCGGCTGGAGGAGGCCAGGGGTGGGGAGGACAGGAAAAATGTCCCTAATGCTTCAGCCACTGGCTTGAGCCAACCTCCTGCCCCCCGGCCCCATCCCCAGACCCAGCCAAAACCACATGCACCACCCTCTAGCCCACCCACTCCTAGCCAACCCATTGACAGTTTTGCCCAGAGCAACAGGGCTAAAGTTCCATTTCACAGCTTAGAATACTGAGGTCTAAGTGCATGGCTGGAGAGCAGCTGAGTTTAAGGTGACAGAAAAAAGCCTAGGGCAGGGCTTCGAGTAAGTCCCTTCCCCATTTTCCTTCCAACCTTTATACCTTAGCACCTGCTGTTCCTAATGCCTGGAAGCCCTCCCCTTACCCAAGCTACCCAAAGGCCCAGCTGAAGTGTTCTTCCTCTATCCAGGAAGCCTTCCCTGACTATATGGCTCTGATCTTCCTCTGAGATCTTATTGCACTCAGCCTGGGCTGCCCAAAACGCCATTGCTTATATGCTTTATGTTCCACCATTAAACACAGACGAGGAGCCACCAGAGCTGGGTTCTAAAAGGTGAGGAAACAATTGCCTAAGGAGGGTGTGGGTTGGGAAGAGCACTCCTGGCAGAGGGAACAGCAAGTACGAAGTCATGGAGGTACGAGAGTGTCAGTTAGTGAACGTCAGCTATCATAACTATGAAAAATGCCCTAATATTCAGGATAGAATAAGCCCAGGACAGGCAGAGGTTATAGAAAAGGGAAGGAATTATTTTCTCCTCTAGGGAGAAGAGAACAGTCAGAGAGGCTTCGTGGAAGATGGGAAGGGGAAGGGCAAATGGCTTGATTTTCAGAGAATGCAAAAAAAAGGAAGAGAGCCGCAGGGCCAGGTCAAGAAAGGCCCTGGTGCCAGGTCCAGGGGCTTGGCATTTCCCAGGCAGGAGATGGGAACCATGGAGGGCTTTTTAAGTCGAGGAAGAAATGGCCAGCTCACAGGAAATCATTGCTCGGTGGATCTCTCGGTCTGAATGTCCCAGGTTACTTTAACAGAACAGCCAAGATTCTGAAGCCTTGATGCCAAGACCAAGCCTGGGTTTCTCCCCCAAAGGGAGGTGGTCAAGGGAAGGAAGGGAGAAAGGAGGAGAAGCAGAGGCAGCACACTCTCCCCTCACCTGGCAGCGATGGTGGCTACGTTCTCCATCCAGGCCATGATCTGGCCCCCGAATGTATTGCCCTGGTGATTGGCGTGGGGGGGCAGGACCAGCTCCACACTCTCCACACGGGTCTTCTCAGCGGGCACCATGTCGCTGCAATCTCTGCTTTCCAGATCTGACCAAGGAGGGGCGGGCAGTGGGGGGAGGTGAGGAGTTTCCCAAGGGCAGACCCTCCCCATGCGCAGCCCGGGACCCACCACCACCACTCCACCCCACCCAGATGCTTTTATTTACTCAGCACCAAGTGAGCTGGACCTAGATAAGGAATGGGAGGAAAGCAGGTGAGAGCAATGAGGCTGGCACAGAGCAGAGGACAGAATGCTAGTGTTGAGACAAGACACATCTGGGTCTGAACCCCAGCTCCTCCCCATACAAGTCAAGTAACCTCTCTGAACCTCAATTTCTTCCCCTGTAAAGGGCAGATGTCAAACCCAACCCAATAGGACTGTGAAGATGAAATGTGATCAGAGTTCTAAAGTGCATGGTGCAAACTCAGGAGGCACGCTGAGTTCTGCCCTGCCTCTGCCCTGACATGCTCTTTCCCTCAGAGACAATGGCACTAGGACATCCTCATAGGAGAGGCAGGGCCCTGGGGGGTCAAGGAAGCAGATGCTATCATGCTCCACCCAACTCAAAGAGGTGCCCCTGCGCCTTTCATCTCCCAGGGAGAAAGACCTTGTCAGGGAGGGCACATCAAAGAGGTGACATTGTGCTTGGCTTGCAGGCTGCTCAGAGATGCCGTAGGCAGGGAGCAGGGGAGGTGAAAGGCCTGAGCCAAGGTCTGGAGGCAGGACGGCAGGGCAGTCACGAGGAGCAACCAGGCCTCGGCTTAGCTGGAGCTCAGGGCAAGTAAGGCACAACATCAGATGAGGCTGAGTGGTCAGCCAAGGGCCTGGATGCCAGGCTGGGGCATTCGGACTGACCTTTGGGCAGAAGGGCTGTCAGGACAGAAGGGACTTAGGAGGGCTGCAGTGGGATGGATGGCTCCAGAAGCTCGATGGAGGTAGGAAGGGATGGGCCTGCCCAGCCACAGCCACCAGGCCCAACGTAAATAGGGCATTTCACTGGGGTTAGCTAGTTCCATCTGCTCCCTCCCCACTCTGGACAGCTGAACTACCTTTGACTTGTCCTAAAATTGCCTCCTTTAGGTTTTAAGGAAGACTCTACCTCCTAATGTTCCGGGGATCAGTGAGCAAAAATCCGAGGTACCCTCTCTGGGCCTTTGCCCAACCTGTGTCCTCTATCAGGAAAACCCTTCTTCATCTCTCCATCTGTCAAAATCCTACCAGTGCACAGTAGTTCTGTGTGTGTTGGTATAGAACAAGCTCCAAGATGCACTTTTAAGGGGAAAGAAGCAAGATACAGAACAATATATACTGTATGTTCCCTTTTGGGTAAAAGGGGGGGCACTAAATAATATGCAGTGTGCTTAAATATGCAGGAAATATTTCTAGAAAGATACCCCAAAATGAGGAACAATAAGTGCCGGCAGGGAGTGGGGGCTGCATTTGGGGTAGGAGTATTGCTTTTTATTCCATCTATATCTCTATACCTATACCTATACCTACACCTATGCCTCTATCTATCTATCTATCTATCTATCTATCTATCTATCTATCTATCTATCTATCTATCATCTATCTACATGCTTTTAAAAAAATTCTAGAGTCTTCAAGGCCAAGCTCTATACTACCTTCCCAAATACTTTAAATCCTAGAGACCCAAATGAATTTTGTGAATGTCAAAGTGTTTTCCATATGTCTAAATTCCATCCTCATGCCTGCTGGGAGCTGGGTGAGAGGCCCAAACACCCCCCTTTCCTTGCAGGAGGCCTTGAGGCAAGAGGGCCAGCCAGGCCTGAGGCCACCAGTGGATGGACATCCCAAGGAGACTCCCTTCGTCCCTCTGCCAAGTGGGGCTCAGGGCAGAGGGGAGCACACAGCACGCCAGGTGCCCTCCCCAGCCCCAGCCGCTCACCATCCTGAATGGCACAGTTGGCCAGGAGGTCCTTGATGGTGTCTGCGTAGACCAGCCGCAAGCGCCGGCGCTCAGCCGCCACACTGTGCTCAGTCTTCTCCTCCTCTGTCCTTGGCGTGGTCTGCTTCAGCTTCACCTGTGGGCAGGTGTGGGGTGGGAGATGCTCAGGACAGGTTCCCTGAACTCGCACCAGGGCCTGTCCCCGCAGCTACCATCTCACGCCTGGGGCTGCTGGATGGTTAAAAGTTTGTCCCCATTTTCCTGTCTCTATGTGGTCTGACATATCATGTTCATCCTCCAAATGTCCCCAGTCCCCCTTCTTGGGCAAAGGCACAGAGGATGGGCAGAGGGGTCACAGCAGTACCTGAAAGGGAATGAGACCTGAATAAGCCTCATGTGAGATGCATAGGAAGACACGGGAAAAGGGGGGGGCGGGCAACTGGGGTCAAATCAGAGTGGGGGAGGGCCTTACTCTGGGGGCCCCTACCTTCACTCCTCTACCAACCGCTAGCTTTACCTCCCTGGTCCAAGCCTGTCATGATAGGCACCCAGGTGGCCCAGTAGCATCTAGCAACCAGGTGTAGCCACCTACCTTGGAGAGCTCCCGGTGGGCCACAAAGGTGGCTAAGGCCTTGCACACGTTCCACTGCTTCTCAGAGCACAGGTCCTCAGAGACCACCTGGATGCCCACCTGGAGAGGAAGAGTAGGTGGAGAGGTGAGGAGGGAAGAAATACAGCTCACCAACCTGAGGCCCCACAGCCCAGTGAGACAGGAGGTCCCACCCCAGGCCTGGCCTCTGCAATCTCTGTATCACTCATCAAGTCTAGGAGGCTAGACACTTGGAGTGGGTTCTAATTCTGCCCTTGGCTCCCTGGGAAACTTTGGGCAAGCCACTTTCCTCTGGGCGTGTTTCCTCGTCTGCAAAGGAGGGATGATCATACCGACCCTCACAGGACTATTGAGAGGATTAAAATGAGACCAAGTCTAGGAAAGGGCTTAAAGTGAGTAAAGTATTGGCTAAATTGAAAGGACAGACATGTGGGGAGTGTCTGAGGGGTGTCTGGGCATTTTGGGCTGCCCAGAGGCACAGTCAGGACTCTGCTCTCCCAGCCTCAGTGGCCCCTCAGTAACCACTGGCCCATCAGGGTGAAGTGACCTGGGTCTGACGTCCTGGGCAGGAAATAGAGTCCCTAACAGAGCCCTGTGCATCACCAAAGAGTCCTTCAACAAACCTGCAGCATAGGAATCATGCTCCCATTTTACAGATAAGGAGACAGAGACTGTTGAAAGTAAGCTAAAGGACTTAAGCCTAGTGCTCTCCCTGCTGCAGCCCCGCAGCCTCCAGGGTCAGGCACAGTGACCGTCTTCCCTGCATTTTTGCAACCACCTGACTGTTGCAGAGAGGATCTGAGGCTAGGTGTGAAGACCCAGGAGGCTGGAAGTCAAGTCCTATATTGGGAGCTATGTGGCTTGGTGACCTGGAACAAGTCCCTTCCCCTCCCTGGGCCTCAGTTTTCCCTTCTGTGTTATGGGGTGTTGGACAGGAAGATCCTTAGGATCCTGCTGCTGCTGGTCCAGAACTCTGCTGCCTCAACCAGGGCTCTGCAAGTGTGGGTGCGCCTGGGCTGGGGACTGAGAATGGAGAGGAGATAGAAAACCCGCCCAATACCCACTCACCCCAAGGCAGTGCCCGCCCCACACACCTCCATGCTGGAGTTGAAAGCCCGGTTCACCTTGGCCTTGATATTCACCACTTGTCCAACACTGGGAAAGAAAAGCAGGAGGTGAGCCTTCCAGAGGGGACGGAGGGAGGGAGCAGGGGCCCAGATACTTGTGGGCCTCTGCTGAGGGGAACTGGCAGGAGAATGTCAGGGCTTACAGAGTACAACCTGAGTCTGCAGTGTCACCTGAGGCCTCACAGCAAACCGGCAACATAGTGTTAGCACCCCTTTTACAGCAGAGGCAGCTGAGGGTGAGAGAAGTGGCATGATTTCATTCATCTGCCCCCTCTCTGCTGCTCCCCCTTGTCCAATGAATGCTTGAACTTGTTTTTGTGCTCGACTCAATGGTCCCCTCCTCACAGAAGCCCTCCCCACCTTCCTGTAGCCCCAGAAGTTTCACCCTCCTAACACTTCTTCCAGCAGATTGGCCTCTGTCTCCCTTACAATCCTTAAGCTCCACTGGGGCAAGGTCACCACTAGCACAGGCCTAGCACAGGGTAGGTCCTCCATAAATAGTGGCCCACTGACTTACTGCATTCACAGTTATTGAATGCCTACTAAGTGCAAGGGGCTACTAGCAGAGGCTGGGAAGGAAAATGAAAACGCTTAAAGGATGGCTACTATGTGCCAAGCACTACGTACTACCTCATTTGAGCCCCCAAACAAGCATAGCAAGGAGGTTTAGGAGGAATCTGAGCATCAGAGGAGGTAAGCTGCTTGCCCAAGGTCACCCAGCTAAAAAGTGACAGAGCCAGGGTTCTAGACTGATTCTGTTGACTGCACTGGCCCCGCTCTTTGCAGCTGCAGCCTGTCCCGCTGGAAGGATGCCCACCTCCAGAGGCACAACTAGAATCCCTGGAGGAGCCACCTATCCTGCCCTGTTCTGACTTGTTCATTTTTTTTTAGCTGTTCTGACAGTCATGTAAGGGACTGTCACTTTTAGTGACATGTGGAGGGATGAAGTGTCATGATGTCTGCACCTTACTTTCAAATGGTTTAGCAAAAAAGAGAGAGAGAGAAGTATATGTATGTGTTTATCTGTACATAGATAAAGCAAATTGAGCAAAATGTCCATTGCTGACTCTCAGTGATGGTGATCGTACTATTCAACTTTTCTAGAATTTTGCAAATTTTCATGATAAAAAAAAAACACTAAATTAAAGCTTCCATGATCCTCAAAATAAAAGTAAACGTTTATTTTCTGTAGTATTATTTTTAAAAAAAGAAAGAAATGTGTGACTCTCCCCACCCCCTACCAGTCCTCCTCCTCTCTAGCTTCCCCAAAAGCCAAGCGGACACCCATCTGGACTCTCGCGCTCCTCTTCCTGCCTGACTGTCCTCCATCCCACAGCTCAGGCTGAAACTGGCTCCTTCCCCAAGGTCACTTCCCAGCCTCCTTGGGGGCACCCTCAAGCCCCTAGCTCCCCAGCACCCCTCCATATCACAGAGAAGCAGCTCCCACAAACAAATCTGACCACTGTTCAAGGTCTTCCCCAGGACCACTTTAACTCTCAGGGGACAAAGGAACATGTCAAATGATGTCATGGTGATGCTAACAGCGACATCCAGACGATGGCGTACTCTAGAGAGCAAACGGCCATGTTTCCTTAACAAATAAATTTCAAGGAAAAAGGAGGGGGTGGCAAGGGAGAGAGGCAGATGGTGGGGAGAAAGTATAGGGGGAGGCGTAGCATCTATGGTTAAAAAAAAAAAAACTTAAGAAACATAGCAACCAATTGTAACCTTATTTACATCCTGACTTAACAAAAACTGTGACGCAAAACAAAATAGAAACAACTTCATGAGACGGTGTGGCTATGTGATGTTTGTGAGAATTATTGCTAATTTTGTTTCGGTGTGATAATGGCCCTGAGGTTAAGTTTAAAAAGAGTTCTTATCCCTTAGTGATATTTTGAAATATTTTTAAATTGCAAAAGTATAAACAAACAAAAAACCTTCTCCACCTTTCCTGGCCGCCAACCATGCTCCAGGCCCCTTCCCAGCTTGTCTTCCTACCCAGGATCCTCTCCAACTTTCCCTTCCACCCACACCCTCCTCTGCCCAGACTCACCTGCACTCTTCTGGGCTCTGCAGCAGGTCCATCCATCATGCATGCATCCCCCTGCCAGCCCTCTCTATCCCTAGCTCCTCTGAGTGCCAAAAACTGTGTTGGCAGCAGAGACCCAGAGCTGGCCCAGAACAGCTCTGTGGTTCTTTAAAGTGTCACTACATACAGTGCTGACAGTACTGGAGCCAGTTCAAACACCTCCTCCAGGAATCCCCCCTTGACTATCTTCTGTGGAACTACACCCACCCCCAGACATATAGGAAACGTAGTCCACTGGTTAAGAACAAGGGCTGTGGGGCCAGACTGCCTGCCTGGTAGTATATCCTGGGTCCTCCACTGGTTATACAACCTTAAGCAAGTTACTTCACTGCCCTGTGCCTCAGTTTCCTCACCTGTAAAATGAGGCTACTAATTGCCAGGACCTAATAGTGTTGTTCTGAGGATTAAAAAGGCATTCAAATAATGCATCAATATTGGATCAGTAATTGTGACAAAGGTATCATATGAATACAAGATGTTAATAGAGGATTTGGATGTGGGGTATATGGGAACTCTCTGGCCTATCTACAACTTTTTTGTAAATCAAAAACTGAGTCATTATAAAAGATATTAGGAAAAGTATTACAATGCACCCATATATCAGAGATCATTATTAGCCTGGCACTCACTCCTATTAATTGGAATTATGTTTCTACATCTGCCTCCCTGCAGAATGGGAGCTGCTGGTGCACAGAGACTCTGTGGGCCCCGGACCCAGCATGGGCCCTGGTCTGGAGAATGTGCAAGGAGTGACGAAGGACTGAATAAATGACAGGACTGGCCACACTTCTTCCTTGATGGCAACGCTCTGGGCACCCAGGAAGTCCTGAGGAAGCCCTTGCACTTGATGCCCTAGGCACGAATGGCAAGTCTAGGAGCAGGCCCAGAGGCAAGAGTGATATATGCAGCCCCTATGGTGCTGGGCTGAGGGCTTAGCATGCTCCTTGGGTCCCAGCAAAGCTCTGTGAAGACAAAGCTCAACACAGTGTAATGAAGAGCTTTCTAACTAGTACAGACATTAAAAAAAAAAAAAAAGAAAAAGCCCTAGGAGGTAGTGAGCTCCTCATCCCTGAAGGTATGTGAGCAGAGATTAAATGACCCAAGCTTCTGGCTCAGGCTTTGCTAAGGCACCTTATCTAGGGACCTCCCTACAGTCTAGTGACCCACAGAGAATGTCCTAGCTCAAAAAGGCATTCACGGATTGAATGTAATCCCTTCCATGTTGCAGATGAGAAAACTGAGGCCCAGAGACAGAGACTGACTTTCCCAAAGTCACTCAGCACCCCATGATGCTGTCTCCGCAACATCTAACTCCAAACCTGAAGCAACTTCCTTGGCGCCACCCTAACCAAGAGAACCCATCCCACTGCACCCAGCAGCAGGCCAGCTCCCAGCCCCCCGCTGTCCCAGAGACCCTGCAGAGGGATCATTCCTCCCCAGGGGGCTTCTCTTGCTCCATCTGCAAAGGCCCTTGGTCAGTCATGTCAGGTTCCAGGTAGGAGACAGGAAAGGGGGCCTGAGCTCATGGTGGGGAGCCCAGAAGGACAGAGAGGCAGGAGGGGCCACTTACCTAATAGTGTGCTCAAAATAGATATCGTCCATGGAGGCCGTGACGCAGGGACAGCCAGCATGCCTCTCCGCTGGCATCAGAGGAAGAAAGCCATGCGTTAGCAGTCTCCCATGTCACGCAGGTCTCTGAGCAAATGTCAGAGACCCTGAGATAAGGCCATGCCTTCTCACCCGCACCCCCACCCTTCTTCACTTTTCTTCTCCACGGTTACTACAGTTACACTATACCTCCGAGTTTTGTCTGCCTAGTGTCTCTCCCTTCCATTCAACTGCAAGTTACTTGAGGGCAAGGATTTTTGCCTGCTTGTTCAGTGCTATGTGCCAGTCCCAAACAGTGGCTGGCACATAGTAGACACTCAATAAGTAGCTGTTGAATGGATGAATGATCACACCTTGCTGTTCTACTTCTTGACCTAGAGCGGCTGCACCTCTGCCCACCTTCACCCACCTTTGTTTGCTTGCCTGAGTCATTCTTACCCTCAGGACTCTGCTCCCATGCCTTAGTCCCTCTAGAATCCCTTCTCTGCCCCCAGGGCTGGGTCAGTGTCTCTGGTTTGTTCTCCCACGGCCCCAATTTCACCTCCCTTCCCCAGTCCCCATAAAACAGTGCTGGGGGACAGCTGGGTCACCTGTCTGCCCCTGCCCCAAGACTATGAGCTCCCTGTGAGTTGGAGAATACTGGGACACCAAAAGGAATGAAAAAAGTTCGATTCAGCTCCACTGAATTCAGCTCAGTGTAGAGAGCTCTTTACGGCAAGCAGCATGATCTTGGCTCACAGCGCCCTCCCGCCAGTCCTGGAGCAGCCACATTCAAGGCCACGCTGTGTCAGAGCAGGGACCTAGGGGCACTCAGAGCTGGGGGGTTTGAGGGAGAGGGTGAGCCAGAGCTGAGCGTCAAGAAGGCATTTCAGGCAGGTGGTCCAGCATGAGCAAAGGCAGGGGTGAGGGACACATGTGGCACTCCTGGGGACAGTAACTAGCTCAGAAAAATCAAGGCCTCTCCTCTGAGCATGTGGGCCAGTGGGTGGAGCATGGCTATGCCAAGCACAGGCTCACCGGACAGGCAGGCCGTGGTGTCAATCCACTTGAGCAGCTGCCCCACGCTCAGCTCGGCACGCTGGTTGGTGTGGCAGGGCAGCACCACCTGGCTCATCTGTACCTCTGTGGGGTTCCGGTACCCGTCACTGTCTGCCATGGCACTGCTGTCCTCTGCACGTGACGCAGACTTCCGGGACTGGCGGTTGGAGAACACAGAGGCAAAGCCCTGGGGAATGGGGGGGGGGGGGGACAGAGAGGTCAGCTCACGGCAAGGTCCCCTCAGTCTGCTCATCTGTGAGACCTGAGGGCCAAAGGGAGAGGACCCCAACTCCAGGAGTGGTCACCACCCTCCAGCCCATAGCTCAGATCCCAGGGGGCCATCTGGGTGTCACTTACACCCAGCTTCCTTTAAGCCAAGGACTCCAGTGTTAACATGACCTTGGACCCAAAGGAGGGGGACGGTAGAGAAGAATCGTGCAGAGAATTTAATCCTCCTTGCTTCAGTTTGTGAACCAGCTTTTTAAAGTTTTGCCTCAGCTTGACCTTCATTCTTGAAAGATTCCCCTCTCTACACAGGGAGGCCTAGTGAGCCCTCAAGCCGTCAAGCCTGGGGATTTGTTCTCAACAGTGTTTCAAAAAGCAGCTCCTATTTCATGCCCCAAGGGTCCCTTCCTCTTCATATGACACCTCTGTTGGGTGCTCATTTGTTTTTAGCACTTAGCTCTACTGACTGGGAGGGCTCTGGGCAGTCACTGAGCAGCTGTGTGAACCCGGCCCGGGTTGCAGCAGCTGCCAGCTGGAGAACGAGCTGAGAAAATCCTCAAACTCATGAATCAGAGGTAGAGTTTCTGCCCAGGGCCCAGCTTCTCTCAGTCCCCAGGCAGAAGAAGTGGCGAGTGCCCAGCAGTCCCTTAGATGGGGTGGGATGGGGAAGGGGGCGTCAACCTGCCATCCCCTCTCTCTGGCCCACTCTCCTAATTAGACTGTGAACAGAATTGCATATTTCTGCATGTATGAGAAAAACTACAGGAGGGGCAAGCACATGAGTTCCAATTCTCATGGCCATTGCCAATTGTGGTGACGACAACGGTTGCCACCAACATTTGTATAGAACTAATTAAGTAGCAAATACTCTTCTAAGCACTTTACATGTACTAATTCAATTTTATCCACACAACAAACCCCCAAGGTAGGTTCATTATTATCCTCATCTTACAGATGAGGAAACTGAGGTCCAAATAAGTGGCAAAGCCCAGCTGTGCCCCCAGAGGTCTGGCTGCAGTCTGTAGTCCTACCCACCCCGCTGCACTACCTGCAGGGCCTCCTGTGGACGAGAAGAGAAGAAGGCCAGGGCCCTGGGCCTGAATTCATAAGCAAAGAGTGACACAACACGATGCTGACCCTGCCACCGCTGCAGATGGGGCAGTGACAGCTCAGGGCATTGACAGGTCTTGTACTGGGGGTCTGTACTGCTTGGATAATTCCCCCCCATAGCTAATTCAATAAATTCAAAACACACCAAGTTGATTTGTTCAAGGTCACTGACCCCTAAGTGGCAGAACTGGGATTTAAACGAGGCCTGTCTGACCCAGAACAGCTTGTGGGTCCCCAGAAAGGCAACTCATTCCCATGAGCCCCTGGGTACCAGGTACAGTGCTGGGCACTGAGGGGAGAAAAAGGAGGATAGTTCTCAGCTTGGGTGGAGGCCTATGAGCTGCCAGGCTGCCAGGCTTGCAGGCTCTAGCAGGCATCTCACAGGCTGCGGTGGTCCAAGCAGCAGGACTGTAACCATGGTAACCACTGCCAAGGAATTTTTAGCCTGGTATGCACTGGGGGCCTGCATGGAGATGGATGTAGGGGGGCTGCCTTTTGTTTTGTTTTTGTTTTTATTTGGGTGGCTGCCTTTCTGAGTGTGGGATACAGTAGAGGGATGAGGTAGGCAGACTGCATTCATCCACACTCTTCCCAAACCCCTCCCTCAGCCAGGGGTTCTGTACAGAACATTCCCGGAAGCAGCCCTGGAGAAAGCTTGGGAAATGAGGGAGGCAAGATGCAGAGGGTAAGCGGGCAGAAGAAAGAGAGCAGACCGTGTGGGGGTTCTGGGCAGTTCTGAGCACGCACACACAATGTCCCTGCTTCACAGGCATAATTTCACATCCACTGCCTCACTGGATCCTTACAGGAAGGCAGAGGGTAAGGACTGTTGACCCCATTTTACAGATGAGAAAACTGAGGATGGAAAAAGCCCTAGACCAGCCATCAGGACACCTGAATTCCTAGCCTGTCTATAATAGTTCTCACCTGGTCAATCCCCACTCCCACCAGCCTCCTATTTCCTGTTTACGAAAAGGAGTCCCTATCTTTCCAATGGACTCTACCTGCCTGGAGGCAGGATCCTTGACTCATTCACCGGAGCACCACCTCTGTACTGGCCCTGGGCCAAACACGGAGAATGCAAAGATAAAGCGGGCCAATCCCTTTGAGAAGTTCCTCCTCTAGTGCTCCTGCCTAGAAGCACCTGCCACACAGTAGGACCTCATCAAAGGTTTGTGGGATGAACAGAGACAGATGTGAGTTCAAATTCTAGCCCTGTCCTTCAGGTGCTGTGTAATCCTCAGCAAGTCCCCTTTCCTCCTGAGCCTCCTCTATCACTCACAAGGTAGGCAGGGACATGCCAGCCCTGGTTCCAAGATTCTGGGGTCTAACCCCTGCAGGGCTCTGGCACTCCCAGCTGAGATTTCCAGTGAGGAAGCTAAGGAGCCTTGTCACCCTGTCAGACAGGAAATACTGAGCTCCTTCAAGCAGGGCTGAGCTCCCACCCTCCCCACCCCCTGCAAGCTGAGGGACAAGCCTCACTGTGGTTGTCCCCTGACTCTCCTCAAAGAGAGGAGTACATAGCCCCTAGGCTGGAGCACCAGCGGAGGGGACAGAGCAGCAATGGTGGCCCAGGACACAGCCTCTCAGACTCCAACTCCTTCTTTGGCTCCAAGGCAGTCTGTCCATGTCAAGCCAGGCTAGGCCTCCTTCTCATCCCAACGAGGGCAGGCAGCCAGCCTGGGAGGCAGGGGCGTGTGCAGGCCAGGCAGGGTTTGGCCAATGGGGCCCCAGAGCCAGGCTGCTCCTCCCAGGGCCTGTCACGAGGAGAGCGAAGACCCTGGATGAAGTCAGGTTCTGGGGTGGTAGCCAGGCAGGCTGAGCCAAGGCAGCTGACAAAGAGGGCAGAGCCTACCATGAAGGTGGAGAGGGCATGTGAGGATCAGAGACGTGCCGTCTCAGATGGCAGCCATGCCAGGTTCTGGCCCCCAGCCACAGCTGCACTGGCCAGATTTGATAATCCCAGACTAGGCCTCAGCTGGCAACACCATGGGCTCTGTGTCCCTCCTTCTGAGCCAGCCACGCCACAGACCTGCTGGTCAGAGCAGGAGAGGCCACTTCTCCCAATTCCTTCACATGGAGGCACATGGAGGAAAAGGCTTTTTCAGGGTCACACAGCTCAGGAACCCGGATGAGCCCTCCTGGCCCAGGGCTCCTTCGAGGCAATTTGCCCACGGTACCACATTAACCAACTCCACCTGGATTTCCTCCCTCCCCAGGAGCCAAGTCCCAGGGATCCAACCTCCTAAAGCTCTCAGTCTACCCCACCACCCTGACACACTCAGGCCCTCGCACTGCTACTCGCTGGATTATTTCCATAGTCTGTCCACAGCCCTCCAGTCTCTCCACCTCCTTCCGGCCTCCGTGCAACACCAGAGAGATCTCTCCAAAATGCAAATCCACCTACTCAACAACCATAACACTATGTCCTGCCTGGCAGGGAGACCAGGTCCAGTCCTTACAACTCCTCCCACCATGGGACTCTGTTCTGTCCCTTACAATGACACAGACCTGTCTGAAGAGCAAGCCTGACAGGCACCTCCCATGCTCAAGACTCCTCGATGGCTCCCTACTGCTCTCCAGATCAAGGCCCTACTCTGTAGCTCCTGCCACGACCCCCAGCAGCTGCTCTCCCAGGTTGACCACATGCAGTTCCTCACTCAGAGCACTACTCTCGTCCCCCTTCATTCCTCTGCCATGTGGGTGCTGCTCCTGCCTAGGACCCTGTTATCTGCCCTATCTGCCACTGAGTCCCTCCTCCTCCTTCTTCAAGTTCCTCCATCCCTGTGTCTTCCCCAGGGAGAGTCAGGACCTCCTGGCCCCTGCAGCCTTGTTTGTCTCCATCACAGCACTGACCAAGTGATGCAGTCACTATTTTTTGTAGACGCTTCTCCCATGTGACAGGCATTCCCACAGGACAAGGACAAATTCAGGCTTGGCACAGAGCAGGTGCCAAATAAACGCCTATGGAAGAGACTGATGACAGGAGCCACCTTGGAGCTGAGACCTGAAGATGAGGAAGGGCTGAGGTGCAGAGAGGACATGAAGGCAGCAGAAAGGGGAAGTGGAAATGGTGATGGCACCAGTGATAGGAACGGCTGTGGCAGAGGGAGCATGAGGTAAAGTACTAGGTACCTGTGAGGATGGAGACAGAGGGAAAGGGGCCGAGAAACCATGGAAGACTGCTGGAGAGGGGCGTGGCCTACAGTGGTCAGTTAGAAAAGGAGCCAAGCCTGCAGAGATACCACCAGGAACAGCAGGCCTAGAGCAGAGGGACCCACCAGCCCTGGCAGGAAGGAGCAGATTTGGGTGACCTCTCAACTAACCCACTAAACCCATGGCAGGCACTGGAAGTTGGCCTGGCCCGGGGTTCAAATCCAATTCCACAGCTAACTTGTGTGACCTTAGAGCAAGCTACTCACACTCAACTTCTGTGGGCCTCAGTTTCCTCATCTGTAAAAATGAGATTATAGTACCTGCCTCCAGGGGTCAACCTGAGGATGAAATTAAATGAGATTCAATGTTTAAAGCTCCTAGCACATACCTGCCATATGGTTTACGTTTGTTGAGCACTTACTATTAGCATCATAAAGTTGAGATTAGACTTCCTACAGAACTATAGTGGGGAAAGACCCAAACATAATTCACACTGGACTTTATATAGACTTTTCTCACCCATGAGTTCACCAGAGCTTCACGGGGAAGGGGCAAGACTGTTAGCCTGTTTCAAAGGTTCTGTGAGAATTCAAAAAGCCATCGAGAGCGGAGCAGGGACTCAAGCCCAGGGTGGGAGACCATAAAGCCTGTTCTTCCCACTCCCCCTGCTGCCTCTCCCAGGGGGGTGGGGACTAGGAGGCAGGCCCAAGGGGCAGGGAAAAGCAGCCTTTGGCCGAAGCTGGGGGCCCACAGCCAGGCCCCATGAAAGGCCTGGTTGTCTGAGCCAGACCACGCAGATTTGTTGGGGAGCTGCCTAAACGAATGCCCTGTCCCCACAAAGGTGGCTCCAGCCTCTTAGAGAGACCAGCATGGCCTCCCTCTGGTTTCCCCACCAGCAAAGCAGGCATATTTGTCAACATCCTAAACTCCCCTTCAGGTCTATTCACGACCTTCCTCCCACAAAAGGCTCTAAGGCAGCCTGCACACACACACAGGACACACATGCGCCAGGAGCCGAAATGCAAACAGAGCTAAGAAACCAAATAAGGGAGGAGTGATTGAGTTAGGAATCCAGTGGCACAGAGGTGCTGCCACAAAGAACTGCACTGGGTCTTGAGAGTCCCAGCAGACGAGGGATAAAAGGGTAGCAGTGGGTCCCAAACTCAGCTAAAAAGAGGGAGCACTCGCCCATGCGGCCAGCCTGAGGGCTGAGGAAAGGACACCAGTGGACTGTTCCATAAGCTTCTGACTGTCATATAAAATCAGATCATATCTTCATTCTATAGTCCCAGTGCCCTATACAAACATCCTCATTTTACTTCTAGCTACAGGGTGTGTTGGCACTTTACATTTTTCAAGATATTGGGGTAGAAAAGGTAAAGAACGAAACCAGTATTTCTTTTCTATATGTCATTCATTTGGTTAACATTTATTGAACACCAAGTATGTCTCAAGTTCTATGCTAGGAGCTTTCAGATACATTACCTCAGTAATTCTCATATCTACCCTGTATTATTCTACCCATTTTACTGATGAGCAAACCAAGGCTGGGAGCAGGTATATTGCTTCTGAGCACCTGGGAAGTGATAGAGTTTAAGACACTCCCAGATCCACAAGCCAAAGTCCACGTTTACGTCTCTATAGTACCTCCATAGGCCTTGGAGATGGGAAAAACGGAAGAAATTCTTTCTGAGATTCAGAGAAGGGAAGCAAACTACCCCAAGTCACACAGACAGCCAGTGGCCGAGGAGAAAACAGAGGCCAGGGCCCTGAGTCTCCGTCCAGAGCCCACAGCCTGGTGCAGGCTGATCAGGCAGTGGGTTTCCCTCTTCTGACAGCCAGCTCTTTGGCCTTCTTAGTATGGAGACAGTGGGTGGGAGGGCCTTCGGCCTTCTAGTCCTGGAAGGCACACCAAATCTGGTGAGGAAGGCAGCTTGGAAACTCTGAGCTAAGGACAAGCCTTCTCCAGTCCAGCCCCACCTCTCCTTTGGAAGGAGAGCTACACGGGGGCATGTTCAGTGGAGTGCCCTCCTGTAAGGCTCAGTAATAATGAAACGTTTATCAGCTCATCATCCCCAGGAGACCTTGGACAAGTTATATTACCTCTCTATACCTCAGTTTCCTCATCTGCCAAATGGGGATAATAAAAGAACCTGGGTTGTAGTGAGGATTATACAAGAAAATGAACCCACTAGGATGGGTATAATCAAAATCATGGAAAATAAGTGCTGGTGAGGATGTGGAGAAAAAGGAACCCTCATATTGACTCATTATGTTATATACCTGAAACTAATATAATGTTGTATGTCAATTATACCTCAATGTAAAAAAATAAAATTTAATTTTTTAAAAAAGGAGCCCTCATACATTGCTGGTGGGAATGTAAAATGCTTGAAAAATAGTTGAATGATTCCTCAAATAATTGAGTATAGAAATACCATATGACTCAGCAATTCCATGTTCCCAAAAGAACTGGAAACAGGTACTCAAATAGTACATGGACACACATGTTCACAGCAGTACTATTAACAATAGCCAAAAGGTAGAAACAGTGCAAATGTCCACCAACTGGTAAATGAATAAACAGATTGCCATATATATATATAAAACCTAGCCAGACCATCAGCTCTAATGCGTCTTTTGGAGCAAAAATTAATATAAGACCAGGTCTTATTTTAATTTAATGTAAGACCGGGTATAATGTAATACAATATAATGTAATACTGGGTATAATATAATATAATAATACTGGGTCTAATATAATATAAGACTGGGTCTTATGTTAATTTTTGCTCCAAAAGTCACCTTAGAGCTGATGGTCTGGCTAGGTCTTATTTTGGGGAAAACACGGTAATGGAATACTACATATAAAAAGGTATAAAATATTGATATATGCTAAAATGTGGACGAACTTCAAAAACACTATGCTAAGTAAAATAAGCCAGACACAAATGGACACATATTGCATGGTTCCACTTATATGAAATAGCCAGAAGAGATAAATCCATAGAGACAGAAAGCAGATTGGTGGTTGCCAAGGGCTAGGAAAAGGAGGTATGGGGAGACACTGCTTTATAGGTAAGGAGTTTTATTTTGGAGTGATAGAAATATTTTGGAACTAGGCAGAGGGGGTGGTTGTACAACATGGTGAATGTACTACATGCTACTGAATTTTACACTTTAAAATGGGTAACTGTATATTATATTTCACTTTGATAAATTGTTTTAATTCTTCAGAAAAACCTTTTAGATAAATATCAGGTAAGTCTGCTAAATTAAATTAAATTAAATGTAAAATGCCAACTACGTTAACAAAAAAAGATGTTGGAAGCAGACTGTTTAGCATGGTACCTGGAACGTGGTAAACATGGTAGGTAGCTTTTATTATATTAGCTCTCTGGGCCTCAGTTTCCTCATCTTGGAGCATTTAACTCTAGCCTCCAGGACTCTTTCCTACCGTCCAGGGCTTAGCACCCAGGAGGAATTCCTCAACAAGGCCTCAAGGCCCCACACAGAACCTCCAGGCTTGCTCACACCACGCGCCCCCAGACTCTCAGGCTTCTTCAGTTCCTCGTACTCATCATGCCACCGCCCACCACAGGGCCTTTGCCTGTGCCATTCCCTCTGCCTACTCATACTTCAGTTCTATTATGTCTTCCTCTATCCTCATACTCCGGGCACTGTGTGCCTTCCCCTGTAATGAATGACAATGTTCATTTTATTGAGGGAGTATTTGGTTGACACCAGACCAGAAGATCCACCAGACTGGAGCCCTCTATCTCGCATGAGGTCCAGCACAGAGCCTTCGTGGACCAAACGAATGAGTTTGTTCAGTGAGTCCCAGATTCCCACTAGTGTCAGCCCACGTAGGCAGGGAGAACGCAGGCCATGAGGTCAAGAGAGGTTCCCCAGGAGAGGCTGGGCTCCCACCCCTGCCCCTTCACCCCGTTGTAGAACAGAGAGCCTGAACATCACCTGGTCCCCTCCACACCCCCAGGGTAAAAAATAACCTTGTTTGAAATCTGACACCTACCCTCAGCCGGGTCCTCAGAACTCCCCTGCCCCAGGGAGGAGCCTGCCAAGAGCCAGAGCAGGGAGAGGGCATTTCCTGAATGCTTTTCCATTCCGAACCCATCTAACCCATGAGCACATATTTGTGGTGTTGTCATTGGCGAGGTACACAGGGGACCAGAGCCCAGAGACGTCCCAAGTCCTGTCCACGGTCCCCCTGCTCTGCACCACAGAGCTGGGCTTCAGCACAGGCCTACACAGCAGCCCTTTCCTTCACCATGACAGTAAGGAGGACAACTGCCTGCTTGTATGGCTGGGAAAACTGAGGCATGGGGGTGCTACCGGTCCAAGGTCTTAAGTAAAAGGCCTAGAGTCAGGCAGACCTTGGATAAGTTATTGAGAAACTGTGACAAACACCCCCACTCCATCTCATCCAAGAGTAGTGTGAGAACCCAAAGAGCTCCCCAAACTAAAGGCACCCAGCTAACTGTGAAGTGCTATGTGTATGTGAGGGAGCATCCTTTCCAGGAGGCTGGAGAGGATGGATCGGTTGGGCTGGACTAGGGCTTGTCTTTCCTAAATCACCACAGACTCCAGCAGCCTTCGTTTTTCACCGTTGGGGAAATGGAAATGTGGAGAAGGGAGGCAGCGTGGGACCGTGGCTTCTGCAGCCGCATGACAACCCCAGATCTACCCTCAGAAACACAGGGGTGGCAGCCAACTCATTTCCCCTTTCATCCAGTTAGTCATGTGTTCAACAACTGAGTACCCCCACAGGCCCATTTCCTCGTCTGTAAAACGACATGAATAAGAACTTTGCAGAGTTGTCCTGAGGTGCAAAGGAGGGGACATATGGAAAGTGCTTTGTAAATCGCAAAGGTTCTGCCCTCCTTTTATTCTGGCACTTCCTGAGAGTCTGAGCAGGGGCTGCCTGAGTGGATAAGCCTGAGTGGACAGGCTTGAGTGGGTCCTCATCCTCACAGAGCCAAGGTCTAGGTGGGAAGACCGCAATAGAACAAGGGGTGACTTAGGAGGTGCTGTTAGACCCAGGGCAGCAGGGTATGTGTGCAGAGCCTGTGGCATAAGGGACTGGCACTGTGGCGCTGTGGGTTCAACTTAGTCTCAACCAACACCTCACCTTTTCTCTGTATTATTTAGGTGCTGTCCCAGCAGTATGCCCCACAAGTAAAGACCGATGGGACGTTAGAAAGTTTTTTCATCTCTCTGGCCCCAGCTTCCTCCTTTATAAAATTGAAAGGATAGGTGTGCAGATGAGATTGAGAACAATCTCTCTCCCTTGCTTAAATATTTAATATGTGCCAGGCACTGTGCTGTAAGCATTTTCTATGCCTTGCCTCATTCAGTCTTAACATGGCCCTAATCGTTGAATGTTATTATTATTCCCATTTTATAGATGGGAAAACGGAGGCTCAGAAAGTGGAAGTAACTTGCACATAGACACACACACAATGACACAGCCAGTAAAGGGCAGAGTTGGAACTTGAACCAAGTCTGTTTAACTCAAAGGCTGAGGCTGCTTGGCCACTTTGCTGTAAATGCCTGTCTCATCTGACAGGGAAAGTAGTTATTGCTACATCCCAGGTAATAATGCCAGGCACGGCCCTTCCTCACCATACATGCCAGGCTGGGACCTATACAGGGATGCTCTGTCCATCTTCACATCCTCTGCAGGAAACGGTGACGTTATCAATACCTCCTCCCAGCACAGTCCAGGGCAAAGGCACTTGTCCTACTGGGTACTCAAGGCCCAGAAGCCTATGAGGTGGCCACCTCCAGAGAGGAAACTGCAAGCTCTTTGTGAGCTGAACACAGGACTTTGTAAATCCTCAACTCTCCGGAGGGTGAGGAAACCTCCTAGTCAGATAGATATGCCCCTCTCAGGTATAGGAATCTCACCTACCAGGCTCCCTCCAGTGGCTTCCAACATGAGCTTGCTCGTTCCCAGAGACAGGAGGCTCACTCCCTTATGACATAGACCCTTCCACTGAGGAGCAGGTCTGCCTGTCAGAGTTCTTCCATTCCCTCCACACAGCTGCCAGCTGCCTCCCTGTGGCTTCCTCCCTTGGGGCTATTTGCCACATCCCATCCCCTACCTCCAGCAGAACCCACAAAGAAGCAGGAGATCTGAACACAGGCAATCCGACCATAAGTCCCACTGGCCCCAATCACTGGCCCCAATCCCTCTGATAGCGCCTGTGGCCCTTCAGAAGAGTTGCTCTGATAGCACCCAGCCTGGAACCTACATTCACAAGCAAGACCCGCATGCTGGAACTCCTGGCAGTGGGGTGGGCCCTTCAGAAACTGTGAAAAACAGGCCCAGCCTTTCTCTTCACCAGAGTCCTTCATTCCCTCCCTGCCAGACTGCTAAGGCTGCTGCTTGCCACTGCCTCTGGGTCACCATGGCAACGGGTGGCCAGGTGATGTGTCAGGCCCGGCCATCCAACAACCATGTTTAACCTTGGAGCTGGGCACACAAGCTACAAGGATCACAAGTCCCCTCCAGGAAGGCAAGGGAGAGGGAGAGAGAACGAGAAGAGTGAAAGGGAGAGAAGAAGAGACAAGTTACAGAGACAAAGCAAGAAGGGAAAGAGAGGGACTGAAAAGAGAGAGAGAATAGAAAAACCATGAGGTCAAAGAATAGAGGCTGGTAGGGAACAGAGCAAGTAGAAGAGAGGAAAAGCACCTCTTTCTCTCTTCTCTTTTCTCTCTCTCTCTCACTCCCTCACTCCTCCTCCCCCCCAGAGAGAAGTAACGGAAGCAGGAAAGGGGCCCCTCTCACCCTCCCAGGCTGCATACATTCCTCAGGCCTGAGCTGCTCCTCTCAGCCCTGCAGGATTCTGGCCACAGCTGGAACTTCCTGCCCCAGGAAGCTGGCAGCACGTAGGGTGGCCCCTTGGAGGCCCAGCCACTCCTCCAGCCCTTGCAGGCCCCTTCTGCCGAGGGATGGTGTCCTCCCACAACCCCCACCCTACCCATGCTCCTCTTCAGGCAGCACCTCAGGGGTGACATCCCCTGCACTCAAGGCACCAGACAGCCCCCGTTCTCCTGCTGCCCAGATCTGCAATCCTCCTGTCTTCGTACCCAGCTTTCCATCGAACAACACACCAACTTTTCCCCCCAATGTGTTCAAGAAACCATTCCTCAGCAGAGCTGGATCTGACATCCATGAATACATTCCCTTCCTCGTGTGAGGGGTGGACCAGGGCTCAGAATGAGGCCTAGCAAGGAGACACCCACCCTCCAGGGGCTGCTTCTAAGGTCCAGAGTCCTCAGGTCTAAGGGTGAGACCCAGGGCTGGCCAGGTCCATCTCTGGCAGGGGCTGCTGAACTGAGCTGAGCAGGTGTGTCACCGGCTCTCCACTGGGCACTCCAGCCTCAGCCTCAAGCTCTTTGGCTGCAAGGTACCTGTCCTAGTTCCACCTCCACCATCATGTGCCCTGCACTGTCTCAGATGAATCTCAGCCCACAAAAAAGTTTTGTTGAAGAAATCATGAGCAGGGTACAGAGAGAGAACATAAAAAACAGGAAGGCCCACAGGGCTGGCAGGAAGGCAGCAGCAAGGCCCAGCAGACAAAGCTGTGTGGGAATCCAAGCCCCTCCCATCTCGCTGGATAACCTTAGGCCGTTTACGTAAACCATCCTCAGCCTCACTTTCCGCATCTATAAAATGGGAATAATAATATCATAGAGAGGATTCAATGAGGTTCTATGTGCAAGGTGCTTAGAACAGGATCAGACCCTTTGAAAGTGCTTGAAAAAATGTCAGCTCTTCGTGTTGTTAAAAAGCGAGGCATTGTTGAATGACACAGGAAAGCATCCGAACCAGGAGGAGCCTGTACAGGTCCTCAGGGTTAAGAGACATCCACCATGACCCCAGGCAGCCTTTGCAGAGCCCTCACCAAGCTTAAGGATGAAGACCCACCTTCAGGTGGACAGGAGAGCTGCAGGGAAGCTCCCAGCAATGGTGGGGCTGAAATGGGCCTTTCCTCCCCATTCTATGCAATCACTGCCAGGTGACCGTGCAATCTGTCTAGCACCAGGGCTTCATTTCAGCCACGAATCAAGACGTTGAACAGGATCGAGTCTGTGGCACTCCACAGAGGCCTCCCACAGATGTTTAACCGCACAGAGTTTTTAACCAGACTCAGGGACTGCTGGGCCCCAGGGAGGCTTAAGATGCCTCATGAAGGAAATGGCTTCTCGGAATAGAAGGTGGCGATCACTAGAAACCAGCTCAGGTTCACTGGGGTCAAGGCATTCCAGGCACAAGGGAAGAGATCACTGGGGCAACAAAAGACATATCTTGCATGGTTTTCATTTGCACAGACCCAGAACATGGTAAATGCGCAGTAAACATATGTGAAATTGAACCTGGGAGGTATCTCCAGTGGCCTGCCACATTTGCCTGCTCTGTTCAACATTTTGATCAAATGGCTTGAACGAAGACACAGGCAGTCCTAGATGGCCCCCTGAAATACTGCAACAAACATAAAACCAAGCAGATGAAAAGAAACAAGATTCATGGTGTGGGGCTGCATTTACCTTTTTCCGTTGCAGTCACTTTGCTGTAAGTTGTATGCATGCTGGGGTGGCTCTAGCTTAATGGTTCTTTATGAAAAAAACAACCACATGATTTCATCTGTTAACAACGCAACAGTGACAACTTCTGCTGTAACCAAACGGGCACCCGGTGGTGACTGAAGGCTTCTGCTCTGGTGCGGGGTGGGGGGCGTGTTTAGGGCAGGGAAGATTTCGTGGCAGGGAGGAGACAGCCTCCCTCTGGGGTATGGTAGGCAGCATGAGGCCCAGCCCTGTGAAGGGGAACAGAGGGAACAGGGAGTGGCACAGGACAGCCAGGCCCTAAGAGAGACAGGGAGGGGCTGGCCTATACACGTGGCCTGAGTGACAGGCCTCTGGCTGCAAATCTAAGGACCAGCTGGGTCAGAGGACAGGAAGGGTCCTAGGTACAAAACCAAGGTACAAAACCAAGACCAGACAGGGGTGGACAAGGTTAGAAAGAGGACAATTCTGGCTGGGGATCAACACTGATCCCTTTTAAAACTCCTGTTCATTCCTTCTAGGTGCTGGGATGACAGCATTGAACAAAGACACAAACTCTTCTCTCATGGACAGTCAACAAAAAAAGGAACAAGGTCATTTTAGAGTGAAAAATGCTCTAAGGAACAAATACAGCAGATGTGATCAAGAGAGGAGGTGATGGATGGGGAGGAGGTAGTTTGGGTTGGGTTATCAGGGAGGCTTCACGGCCAAGATCTGAATGAATGACAAGAAGGGGTGATTTGTCAAGGCTCTGGGGGCACCAGCTTCTAGGCAGGGAAACGGGTGCAAAGATCTCAAGGACAACCTTGGCTGCCAGAGGAACAGCAGGGCAGCCAGAGTAGCAGGAGCATTGTCAGGGAGGGGGTGTGGTAGAAAGTGCAGTCAAAGAAACAGACAGGGCCCTTGTCACCCAAGGCCTTGTAGGTCCCAACAGAGTTTGGATTTTACTCCAAGCATGATGGGAAGAACTGGACGCTGCAAGTGGGGAGTGAGGAGACCTGACCTGCATTTTAAGATCACTCTGCTGTTGTGTGGGGGTGGATTTTACGGTGAGAGAAGAAGCAGAGAGACTCCTCAGTGGGCCACTGCAGTCTAAGGAGAGATGATGGAGATTGGGCTGGGTTAGTAGCACTGGAGACCAGAGAGGTGATGGCCCAAGGGAGTATTTGGGACACGGGCCAGCATGATTTGCCGATGGATTCCACTTGTGAAAGGTGAGAGAAAGGGAGGCTGCAGGAAGGACCCAGGCTTTAGACAAATGGCTGGTGGATGATGGTGCTAGTTACTGAGTTGGGGGAGACCAGGGGAGAAATAAGTACGGGATGGAATCAACAATTTTTGAGATCCTATTAAACACTTAAAGAGAGCTACCCAAGAAGGTAACTGAAAGTTCCAGTTTAGAGCACACTGAAGAGGCTGCACCTGGATACATGAGAGTATATGGGCATTTAAGACCCACAGCACCCTGTGATCAAACACGGCTGCCAATTCTTTGCTACTCTATGACAGGTCAAGTCTAATCCCCTCCCCTTGAATCTGGGTCACTCATAGTGGCATTTCCACTGGCACTTCTGAGACTAGATCATGAGAAGCCTCTTAGCTTCCACCTATGCCTCTTGGAACCCTTGCTCTGATGGAGCCAGCTGCAAGATAGGAAATCTGACCACCCTGAGACCATCATTTGGAAAAGGCTCCATGTGGGTGCTGGGAAAACAGAACCAGCTAGCCATGCCAACCAGCCAGATACCGGTGACGCCATCTTGGACTCCCTAGTCCAGCCTGTCCACCAGCTGAATATCACCAAGTAATCGCCATCAATGCCACATGGAGCAGAAGAGTCACCCCGCCAAGCCCTGCCTAAACTGCTGACCCAAAAATCTCAAGATATGATAAAATTGTTCCTGGTTTAAGCCACTAAGTCTGGGGGTAGTTTGTCACACAGCCATAGTAACTAGGACAGAGATCATCTAAGGAGAGAGCAAAGACAGTCTGTTTGGAGCTCAGGTGGGAGGAGGAGCCTGCAAAGGACTGAGAAGGAGCATTGGATGAGAGGGGAGGAGCACCAGGCGAGGGGGGATCTCCAGAAGGAGGGGCACCTGCTGAGAGGTCCAGGCAGATGGGGAGAGAAGCTGCAAGGGAGCAGAGGAAGGGCAGAGAAAGAGAGGAGTCCAGTGAGAGCGGATTAGGGAAAGCAGGAGATAGAAAGAAGTGAAAGCAGGGACTGCAGAAAACTCTTTTAGAGACTTGTGGGAAAGGGGAGCAAAGAAACAAGAGATGAGTTGGAAGGGGACATGGGGACAGGGGGAGAGGCTGGGAGGTATTAGAGTTCATTTGTCTGCGAATGGGACAGAGCCAGTAGAAGAGGGTTCCCCGAGCCAGAGAGCTGCTAGAGCCCAGGGACTGCCCAAAAACTGCCTCACAGACGCTCAAAGATCCCTTTTTAGAAACCGATGGCTGCCGTTTATTGTGCACTTACTGTGTGCCGGACCTCGTCTTTAGGGATCCTTTAATTCTCACCACTCTAAAGCAGGAGTTCTCATTCTACGGTTGAGGAAAAGGAAACTCAGGAAACATGGAAAGATCCATCCAAGGACACATGGCCAGTAAAACGCAGATGGTAGATTGGACTTGGGTTCTCTGACTCCAGAGCTAGTGGGGGTGCTGCTGGGGGGATACCAGCCCTGGAGGGAGATCCAGTCACCAGCCCACAGGACTTCTAAGCCAGAGTTTGAGACTTTGGAGACCCTCTGTGGGTTGCCTTCAGCTCTCCTTCCTTCCAGGTGATCTGGAAAAGAGCTGGAGGGGGAGTGGGCTATGGGGATCTCAGCACCCCCACCACCATCACCCCACTACGGCCTATCCACAGGGCTGAGCAGGCCCAGAAGTCCCTCCCAGCCTCCCGACTGCCTAGCTGAGAACCAGTTTATACAGTAAGACACACTTCTCTTAGTCTGGCTGCCCAGTTCTCCTTTTATCTTCAAACGCAAGGTGGGGCAGTGGAGATCAGGTAAACCCAGAGTCCCAGAGGCCCTCAGGGCAGGGGTGGAGGGGTGCAGGGAAGCAGTGCTGTGTTTGCCCCCGTCCTGCTCTCTTCAGGGGAGGGTCCCTCCCCTTGCCCAAAATAATTTAATCCTCAGGCCCCTTCCTCTCTCCAGGCACCCCTTTTCCATGTACCCCACTACTCTCAAGGTGTGTAGGCATGCCATTCAATCTTTTAAAACTCATCTTTTCTGTGTAAATGCCAGCAGAGAGCTAACCTGCTTAGCACAAAGCAGGCTCACGTGACAAGGATCATTATTACCCCTGCGTCCCATGTTACAGATGAGGAAACTGAGGCTGGGAAAGGAGTCACTGCCACCCACTAGCCAAGAGCCAGCCGGAGTCTTTTGACTCCAGACTATCCATCTGTCCCTTCCACAGCTCACAGAGGCAATATCCCCAGAGAAGGAGGAGTGGGGTCTCTCTGTACCCTCCCTAAGGAATCAAAAGCAAGTAGAGACCCACCTGGTCCGGCTCAGCCCTGGCGTGTGCTGGAAACCTCAGGCTGCTTTAGAAAGGCCTATGGGCCACTCCCCTTCTGACCTCTGACCAGTTTCCAGGCCTGAAGCAGGGCCACACCTGGGTGTCCACACCCCAGGGAGGATTGTAGCCTGTTCCAGAGGTCACAAATAGGTCAATGCCAAGGAATGGAGAGATCTGGGGTTTGGTACTGCCACCCACAGTGAGCATGGCATCCTGAGTGATGGGCCCCAGGGGAGGTGCTGCCGGCCGCCTGCTGACTCTCTGGGCTTCTAAACAACCAGACAAGGTAAAGCACGTACATGTGCTTCCTAGACTGTAAAGTGGGTGCACACATGAGGAAGTAAGAAACTCCATGAGGACAGGGGCCAGGTCCCACGTCTCTGTAGAGACCCAGTGCCTCACTACACTTTTTTTTTCCATCTTTATTGAGATAATGATTGACAAAAAATTGTATGTATTTAGGTTGCACAATGTCATGTTTTGATATAGCTATACATTGTGAAATGATTACCACAATCAAGAGATGCTTAATATTTAATGTCTGATTTGCTGAGGTCAAATTATTGTTATTGAAGAAGCCCCACACAGGATGTACATATTACTTGGACAAGGGGGCCAGGGAGAGACTCCTCAAGGGTCACTGCCTAATTCTCTCCCCATTCCTTGTGGATGCGCTCTTTCCTACATCTCCTACATGGGTTCCTCCACCTGGACTATGCTTCCTAACCTGGAAAAGCTTGCAGGGCTAACCCATCACCTCCTCCAGGGAGCCTGCCCTACGCCCTAGACCTCTGGGCTTCCCTCACTGTGGCCACACTGTGCTGTCATCATCAGTTTGTTCATCTGTCTCCCCATCAGCTTGGGGACACCTGAAGACAGCCCAGTCTGACTCATCCCTGTGTCCCCAAAGCACCAGACTCTGGTCCTCTCCATCACTGCCCTAATGCCACCTCCTACTCGAAAGGAAGCTGCTCCTAGAGAATGGCAGAAGCACGCAGGCCCACAGCCAGGGAACTGGCCGAGGACCTAGCCGCCAGCACCATCTGTCCCTGGAACCGCAGGACAGAGCAGGCATAAGGCAACAGTGTCAGTTCCTCGGCTCAGCCAGGTCGGCCCAGGACAAGGAGAAGAGCCACAGCACCAGCGCCCGCCCCGCTGCAGCCTGGGTGAGACAAGACGGGGAATTATCTAACTAGCTCAAAGCAGCTCAATGCCAGACCCTGAGTTTTCGTATCTGTAAAGCCAGATGAATAATACCAGCAGCCTGGCAGAGCTGTTGGGAAGTTTAAACATGCCTGACACTTAGCAGGTACTCCTAACTGTTACCTTCTCATCCGACCAACTGACCCCGTCATTAACCCATTGAGGAAACTGAAGTCCAGATGAGATGAAAAGAACCAAGATTCACCATGGCAAATCATGTGCCAAGTTCTACGTTCCTCCAAAATCTTTCATCTCACCAATACTATAGCAAGATCTGCAGGAACAGACCTGGTTCACAGATGAGAAAACTGAGGCCTCAGGGGTGAAGTGAATTAGTGTCTCCAAGACAGGTCTCTGGACACTGACACTGTGAGGCAGGGCAGTGAGCTGCCATCCAGAGGTGCCAGGGAAGCCAGCTTGGCCCCCCCTGGACAAGGGATAGGTGAAGGGCGGTGGGGCAGCCTCCCTGGACCCTCGAGTATGAGAGGTACGGGAGACAGGTAGCCTTGGATCTGCACTGTCAGTGTATGAAGTGAGCAAAGGACGCTGGGAGGAGATGGGTCTAAGTATGACAGACAGTAAAACCACGTTCCGGGTGCACAGAGGCTAGAGATGCCTTCCAGGTCAAGACAGTGGCTGGAAAAGGGTCCCAGCCTCGTAGGTAGAGATTCTGAGTCCCTTGGCAGCTGTACAAACCCAGGCAAATCATTTTATTACTCCATGTCTTATCTGTACTGGGGTGGGGGGAGAGTGATCCTATGCCCACCTCCCTATTATGAGGGCTCAGGGTAGATGGAAAGGCAGATGGGACCTTCAGGAGACTGGCCATTCAGAGGAGAGGAACCATGATGATGTGCTTTCCTGGCTTCCTGAGCTCAGTGTGCAGGGACCGTGTACCTTGGCACCAAGCCTGGAGGACCAGAGAGTCCTCAGAGAGTACACAGTCTGGTGGGCAAGACAATACAACCCATTCCAAACCCCAAACCCCACCTACAGGGCCCACACCCCCAGCTTGTTGCACATGGCAGCCATGTCTCAGCCTCTTTCAGCTGCTCTGCCCTCACTCACTCCACTCCAAGCCACACTGGCCTCCATTCAGCAGCTCAGATGCACCAAACTCCCCCTACCTTGGAGCCTGCAAATGATTGCTGTTCCCTCTGCCTGTAATGCTTTTCCCCCAGCTCCTCCCATGGCTGCCTCCTTCCCAGCGGCTAGGTTTCTGCTCAATTGTCACCTGCTCAGAGAGCTCTCCCCTGACCTCTCTCATTATTCTCTAACAGTTCTCAGTTCTCTGAGTTTAATCTCAGCAGAGCCAGCAAGTGGCTGTGTGACCTTGGGCAAGTTACTTAACCTCTCTGTCTCAGTTTCATCTTTAATATGGGCACAATACCAGTATCTACTTCACAGAGTTGTTATAAGGAATAACTGACTGAGTTCATGCATGCTTAGCACTAGCTAGTACTTTAATCATATTCACTCCTATTATTACTATTCAAAGCACTTAGCACAGCTTTTCCTTGTGTATTTCTTTGACTACCTTTTCACTGTGTCTCCCTCATTAGCTGTTAGCTCCATACAACAGCCTGGGTTCATCACGGTATGCTCAACACCTGACACGTGATAATCCCTATGGACAAAACAACTGAAGTCAGGACAACCTCCTGAGGAAACGACATTAATTCTGGGAGCAGACAGGATGGGGAACTGGAAGGGGAAATAATGGCTGAGCCATGTTTTAAAGGATAAAGAAGAGTCCTCCAAGACAGACTGAGAACACTAAGGGAGTCTGTCCACAGCTGAGACTAGGGTTCGAATGTGGCTCCCAAATAGGCTGAAGCTGAGTGTCTGAGTCTTCTTCCTCCAGGAAGCCTTCTGAGACCACTTCAGGCCCCTTTTAAGCTCCCACTGTCACTCATTCATTCAGTAGTTTTTGCACTCCTACTACATGAAGGGCACATCATTTTATGTCTATGGGTCTCCCCTCCACAGCCACACAGTGGGGTCTTCAAGGCAGGTGGCCCCTGCCTTTCACTATCAGGACCAACTTCAAGGTGATGCACAAATCCTTCACAAACATCCAGACCCCAAAGATGTCAAGGCTGGTGGGGACCTCGGAGAAACCCAGACAGGGGAAGCATCTAGCCCAATGTTACATGTGAGCAATGGGGTGAAGATAAAACTCTAATCCAGGGCGACCAAACATTGTGCCCTAAAACTCCGTACACTGTGAAGTAGATCCCTTACGAGACTGGGCGGCTGGGGTGGGGAGGAGCACCTGCAGCGGTCCTCAGGTTCAAGGTGAAGCAGTGCGTCACCACAGAGGGTGGTGAGCAGCGTGTAGGTGTGTGGGTACACGAGGAGTGCACAGACACGCTGTTCCTGGTCTTCCACCGCCCTGTCGGCAGCACTGCCCACACACAGGGTTCTCAGGGTAGCTGGACAAACAGCCCCATGCTCGTTTCCAGAGTAAATGAAGTACCTGGACCCCCTGGGAGCTATCCTGGGCTGGGCTAGAATTCATGCTGAGCAGAGATACCCAGCCAGCCTCCCAGCCTCCCACTCGTATGCCAACAGTTCCCTGCCAGCCTAGGGGTGTGGGACTCGGTGCCGGGTATAGACTGACCCTTGAATGGGGGAAGGAGAAGGGTCTCCACTGAGAGAGACAGGACAGGAGGACCTTTCTAGCACCACTGGACAGACACTCCGTGCTGCCCGAGCCCCCTGCCCCAGCTTGGCAGCAGACACACCGCCTCGTTCACTCACTTTCATGTGCAGAGTGCCTGCTGGGTACCCAGTGGTGGGTAAGAGCCAGAACATTCCGACTCCAAACACCCACTGTCTGTAGAACAACACGATACTGACAAGGGCCCCCAACCCTGTGACACAGGCCTCCCTTCTGTTCCTGGTTTAACCTTAGTCCCCAGGAAAGAGAGCTGGGTGGGGTTTTCTGGTTTGCTTGCTGTTCATTAAAACAGCTTTGGTAACAACCCAGAAAATAGTCCCCAACCCTCCCATTTTCCTGGGGAACTTAGGGAATGCAGGAGGGAACAAGGGGAGTCCAGGGAGACCTGCCAGGCAGGCAACAGGCCAGAGGTGGCAATCCAGGCCAGAGTGTTCTCAGCTGGAATGAGGTAAATGGTGTCACCTTGTGGGCCCAACTTCCACACCCCACACCCACCTCCACTCCCACACTCAGTGGGGAGTGGGGGGAAGTAAGGGGAAGCAGAATGCCAGCTGGGCTCCAAATCAGGACATGCGAACTGGAATTTCTCGGCTTTCATCTTGCTGAGCCTCTGGTTCCCTAAGAGCTCAGGAACTCTAGAGCCAGACTGCCTGAGTTCAAATCCCAGCTCTGCTACTTCATACCAGTGTGATCCTGGGCAAGTCACTCAACCTCTCTGAGCCCCAGTTTCCTCACTTAGGACATGGGGATGATAACTCTACCTACCTCACAGAGAAATGAATGGGTTAATATATGCATGGTCTGGTGCCTAGTGTTATCAATGCTACGTAAGGATTTGCTCTATAAAATGATACTGTTATCTCTGTGACAGTGATATGTCCCTCCCCCACTGCCTTCTCGCCAGTTACTGATGAGGTTCAATGGGGAAAGAGTCATAAAGGGTTAAAGATGACACGGTACAAGAGGACAAACAGCCCTACCCACCTGAAAGATGCTTTCTGTTCTATGCTCAGGGAACAGAAGCAAGACGCCCTGCTGCTCAGATCCCACCCTTGGCCTTGCTGCAAAGTTGCCTGTGACCATTCATTCATTAAGCGTTCCCGGGTACTCTGGTCATACCCAACACTGTGCTGGGCACACGAAGAACAGCCATGGGGAACTCACTGGCTGGTGGAAGAGATGGACATGTGTGTCCACCACACAATCCAGGGTGAGAAGGATCTAACACCAGAGAGAGGTTCGCTGTGCTGAGAGAAATCTGGGAAAGCTTTCCAGAGGAGGCAGCATCTGAGCTGGGAACTGAGGGCTCAGAAGCACCTTTCCAGGGAGACAAGTTAGCTGTGAGCCACAGGAGACTGGCGGTCACTCTAGCAGAAAGCGCATTATGTACAACAGCATGGAGGAGAGAACAAAGGTGGTACACTGAGGCAGGGACAAGCAGTCCAGGATGGCTGGATGCATAGGGGTGGGGAAGGTGGAATGAGGAGGGAGAAGTCGGCAGGGGCAGATTACCCAAATCCTTTTGTATCAAGTAAGGAATGTGAAAGTTATACAGGAGCAGCCATCTGAGAAAGTGAAGAATAATCACATTTACTTTTTAGAAGCATCCCTTCAGTGGATGGTAGATTAGAGGGGATGGGACGTGGGACAGGGGACCCAGGAAGGAGAAGGCACACTGGGTCTGAGGTGAGTGGCGATCATACAGATGGAGGGAGGCGACAGATAGATTTCTTTACTTGCTCCTTTGAAATAGGCTTTTCCCGAAAACATCCTCAGAGGACAACCACTCTATGCCCAGCATAACCTCTGTCAGTTTGTCCTGAATCCTTCTCTGTTCACCAGATCAAAAGCCCACAGATGTGGGTCTGTCTCAGGCTTCAGCATCTAATCTCAGCTTGAAAGTCCCTGTTAAGAGGTTCCAGGGGAAAGTTCTCTGCAAGGTCACCTTGCAGGACACATTTCCAACAGCCCTCATTTGTTCCTGTGCTTATTCTTCCCAAGAGGTTATTGTCCTCAAGAACCCCCGGCTTCACCCCGGAGTCACACTCACTCACAAGCACACCTCAAACCTTATAGTCTATCAGGTCCGTGGCCTTTGAGCCCTGAACTCTGAGAGTTAAACACCACACAACCATAGAGCTCAGATGTCCCGGCAGAAACACACACAGACCTCGGGTTGGGGTGGAGGGAGAAACACACACCCCCGGAATAGAATTCCAGACAAAAAGAACTTGCAGAAGATTACTGCCCTTACTACAGCCCGCCCTCGGGTGGCTAATGGCCCCTGGGGCTTGTTTGGGGATTGCTGCTTATAATAAACCAGCCCAGGGGTCCTGCAATTTCTCCTTCCAAAAGAGAGTTAGAAAATGGCCCGTGGAAAATGAGAGAGGAGATGTAGAACTTCTGACTTAAAATAGAAACTTCAATTCTCTTTTGGGATTCCCAGCCTCCAGTCCCCTCCCCTTCGCCTCCAATCCACCCCCAGCCCACCCTGCATACCCTTCGCAGGTGATTTCCGACATTCTGGATCATTGTGGCTGAGACCCCGCTAGCTGGTCGCCTCGGAGGGAGAGAGACGGACAGAGAGAGACGTGGGTCACCTGAGCAGCGGCCAGGCTCCAGCTCCATATGAAGCTGCCTCGCCTCCTGCTCCTCCTCCTGAGCTCCCGCCCCTCCTGACTCCTGGTCCCAGCCTCCACTCAGACTGCCCTCTGCCCCCTCCTCCTAGAGTCCCGGCACAGCAGGTTCCTGGGCCCGCCTGGTGAAGAGGAAGGAGAGAGGCTGCCAGCTGGGCTACAGCCAAGTCAGGGGGCCCTGTACCCACCCACTGGGCACCTAGCCGGACACTCATTTAGTTTCCAGCCACAGCCAAACTTAGTTACCCCCACTTCCAGCCCCTGACATCCTCCCCACGGGGTCTCTTGGCTCTGGGGTCGTTCCCAGGGGCCAGGAAGACTGGCAGAACGGGCACCAGGCTTCCATCCGTCCACAAGAGGTCAGGCCAGAAGGTGGCACGAGGCCAGGGAGCTGCCAGTAGTGTCCCAGAGAAACACCAGACCCACCTGCTAGTACTCTTCACCCTTGGGAGCGCCACCCTCCAGGCTGCTGGCGTCCAGCAGCTGCTGGCCAAGGACAGGGCGCACCCCTCATTGCCTCAAAATAGGCGGCATGACTTTTCTAAAAGTGGCACCTGCCAAATCCTACCCCATTGGCCCCACAGGGCTCAGCCCCTGGCACTCACCCTAACCCATCTGTAGCCACTACTGACGAAGCGACGAGCAGGACTCCTGCAAGAGACTTAACAAGGAGGCCTTGACACTCACACTGGACTGCTCACAACAGCACAATAAACTAAAGTGCTTGGCGGTTAAGACATGAAGGGGAGCAGAGTTCTAGGCAGAGGAGCTGGGATGGACAAGTGGCCTGGGAGGAATAACGAGTTCCTTACAGTAACTCAGCACCTACGGTGTGCCAGGCCTCATACTAGTCCTCATTCCAACGCCACAGGGAGTCCCTAGGGGAGGGTAGGTGACATGGCCCAGGTGGCACAGCTATTGAGTGCAGAGCCATGCTGCAACAGAGGTCAGCCCAAGTCTGAGGCCGCTACCCTTTCCTCTGCACCCGTTGCCTCTCGTTTCCTCACCACATATCTAACACTGTCTCCCCCTGGGGCTGAGACACATGAGTTCTGGGCCGGGTTCTTTCACATAATTTGTTATGTGGCTTTGGGCATGCTCTCTCTTGTCTCTGGCCCTCCCTGCTTTAGGAGTCAAGGACTCCAATGTCCATCCCTAAGAGCTCATGCCTTGCCCTCAAATTGCTTATGGTCTGTCAGCAGTTCACGATCTGAAAATGAGAATTTAAAGTCACACCAGAAAGACTGCTGGATGGCCCAAGGATGGCACTGAGGGTTGGGGCAAGCTCGGAGGCTTCCTGGAGGAGGTAGTACTAGAGCTAGCCTGGAGATTGAATAAGTTTGGATAGGCTGAGAAGAGGGCTGAGGGGAAAGGCCTAACGGGAACAGAACAGGATGCCCTCGTAGGCAGTGAGGATCCTCAACGTATAGAAAGAAGCTGGGGATCTGTCGAAGAGGGCTTCTAATGCCAGGCACCAACAAGCCTCTGAGAATGAAGAACGTGGTCGACAGGATAAAAGCCCTGTGAGGTAAAAAGGACAGGTGTCATGAGACCACCCTGGACTGGTAAAGAAACCGGCCCAGAGAGGGGACAGCTCATCTCACTCAATCCCCAATCTCATTGGATTCAGGCAGGCAGCCAGGACAACCTCATGCCCCTCACTATGCAGATGAAGGAATGGCAGCTCAGAGAGCTCCTCCTGGTGCCCAACCGTACCCTCTCTCCAGAGAACCACAATGTCTCAGACGCATTGGACTCAATCTAGTCTCCTCATTTTACAGATGGATACATTAAGGCCCAGAAATGAAAAGTGAGCCCCCCTAAGTCACACAGTGAGGTCAGGAGTCATCACCTCAAGTCTAGAGCCCTGTCCACCCCACCCCACGAGGCATAAAAGAGGAGAGGCTTCCGTTAGACTTATAACAGGATTTCCAGCAAGGTTCAATCAATATTATTACCAGAAACAAGCAACAGAGGGCTAGATCTTTCTGCAGAGACCCCTCAAAACCACAAATGTCTCTCTCCTCTCTACTATTTATTACAGAAATGATTTTTGTATCTCTTCAGCAGTTCTGTTTGTATATGTTACCCCAGTGAATATTTCCATGGATATCTGCCTCCCTTTTCCAACTCACCCTGGAGCCCCCTGAGGGCTAAGACCACATCTTATTCCTCTCTGCACCCCCTCCCCACCAGCCCCCAGACCAGAGCCTAAATGCAGGAAACATGAAACACATCTGGATGAACCATCGTCCTGGAAAGGCAGACCGAGAAGAGGTCTCAAGTGATAGCTAAGTCGGTGGTTCTCAAACTTCTGCCTGTATCAGAACCACCTGGAGGGCTTGTTAAAAAACAGATTGCTGGGGCCGGCCCAGTGGCTCAGGCAGTTAGAGCTCCACGCTCCTAACTCCGAAAGCTGCAGGTTTGATTCCCACATGGGCCAGTGGGCTCTCAACCACAAGGTTGCCAGTTCGATTCTTTGACTCCCGCAAGGGATGGTGGGCAGCGCCCCCTGCAACTAAGATTGAACACGGCACCTTGAGCTGAGCTGCCGCTGAGCTCCTGGATGGCTCAGTTGGTTGGAGCGCATCCTCTCAACCACAAAGTTGCCGGTTCGACTCCCACAAGGGATGGTGGGCTGTGACTCCTGCAACTAGCAACAGCAACTGGACCTGGAACTGAGCTGCGCCCTCCACAACTAAGACTGAAAGGACAACTTGAAGCTGAGCTGCGCCCTCCACAACTAAGATTGAAAGGACAACAACTTGACTTGGAAAAAAAGTCCTGGAAGTACACACTGTTCCCCAATAAAGTCCTGTTCCCCTTCCCCCAATAAAATCTTAAAGAAAGAAAAAACAGATCGCTGGGCCCTGTCTCCAGCAGAATTTCAGGAGAGCCCAGTAATTTGCATCTCTCACATGCTGATGCCACTGGTCCAGTGAGCTAGGTCAGCCCTCCCTTTTACAGCCGGGGAGAACGAGGCCCAGAGATTTTACAGGCAGCTCTTGAGAGTATATATCACCGCCATCATCATCACTGTCATTGTCATTATAGCCCTTCTCACACACCCAGCACTGTGCAAGCACTTCATGTGCCTTACCAGCTTTGGGCCTCGCACAAAGAGGAAGGTACTATGATTAGTATTCTCCTACAGAGGACAAAAGAAAGGACGTAAAGAGTGATTTGTCCAAAGTCACACAGCTAACATGAGTTAACACCAGAATTTGAACCCTGACCTAAGTCAGGAACCCACAGGTTTAACCACCACTCTACACAATCTGCTTCCAGTTTATGCTAACCAAGGAATTCTCTAGAGAGAATTCTCCAATATGCTCATTTCTAGTGTGGGATGAGTTTGTGGTGCCCTCAGCCAAAGGTCCTTGAGTGGGCCTCTAGGGTGTGCCACATCTGCAGAAAGCCTGCCTCTTCAGCCCTGTCAACCCGGAGTCTTTTCTCCTGCAAACACTTCTTTTCCCACAATACGTCCTTCATCTGACCCCACCGATGGGCCTTCCTGGCTGGAGGACAAATGTCTGCGTTAATTGTTCAGGTCCGTGTCCCAGCTCTACCTCCACACTCAGTGGCAAAAACACCATGAAATAATCTCCATCTATATTCCACGGTGACTCTGCATTGTCACCATCAGACATGCCACTGTCTGTCTCCCCCATCAGACTGGGAGCTCACACGGACAGGGACCTCATCTGAATCCTCTGAGTCCTCAGCACAGCGACTGCCCCGAGCAAGGGTTTAGTGACTAAGTTATGGATGGAAGGATGGATGGAAGGAAGGAAGGAGTTGGTGAGCACAGGAGCAAATGAGGGAATGAATGTGTGAATAAATAACCAAACTCCCAGGAATTCCCGCTGCTGGAACTTGGGCCTTCCCAGTTCGGACCACAGACTTTCTGGGGAGAAGGGGACCTCTGACATCATATACTCCAGCTACTGCTTTCAGCACTGTCCATGGGCCAGAACCGACAGCTCTCCCCACTCCACACTCACCCCTGGTGTCCCAGCCTTCACTTACATAATTCCACAATTGAAGATCTCACTCCATCTAAGGCTGCCTATACAATTAAAGAGCTCTACTAGCCAGAAGGGTCTTGCCATCACCTCATGACCATGGCTCTGGGTCACCCAGAACAAAGCTGTTTCCCTGGCCTGTGACAATGGCAGCGATATGGGAGCACACATCCTACCCTCTGCCTGACCCTGGCCTCTCTGTCCAGACTTATTTCTAATCTTCCCAAGCCATGAACGGAGTTTCCCACTAGTGCCTCACACACCTGACGTTTCCTCTGTTCCTGCTGTTCCCACCACTCTGATGCTCTCTAATACTATATAACTCTATATCCAAACCCTGCCCCCATCAAGGCCAAGCTCAAATGACACCACCTCCAAGAAGTCCTCTGGGCCCCTCCTAATTGGAAATTACATCCTCCTCCTCTGTACCCTTAATCCCCACACACAAGGACACACACACTTCACAGCCCTTTATTCCTCTTCACTGCCTGTTCTTTCTCTCCCACGTTGCTTTTTCTCTTCAGTTGGGCTGATTTGTGCTGATTTCTCCTTCTTGACCTTGAGCAAGCTGGCAGCAAGGATGGTAATGATTCATCAGACTATCCTGCCCCCCTCCCGCCAAACACTCAGGGCCTTGATCAGTGTAGATGCTCAGTCAGTGCCCAGAGAATGAAGAAATGAGTCAATGAATGGGGAAGAATGAAGGAACATGTGACTGAATGGAAGTAAATACTTGTGTGAATGAATAAATGCAAGAATGGTCATCCTCTCCTGTTCTTCAAGCTGAATACTCCTAGTTCCTTCTGGGGGCTCCTTGGGCATGGCATGACAGAATAAAGGAAGTCGTGGGAGACATGGGGAGTGGGACGAGAAGGAGGAACAAAGGAAGGGGGTAGTGAGACCAGCAAGAGAGGAAGTAGAGGTGAAGTAAATGTTATTAATACTTCCAGGCCAGGCCTCCCTCAGAACCACAGCCCTTTAAGGAAAAGCTGAACTAGAAGAGCAGTGAGAAGCCAGTTCAATGGTCCAGGGGAGAGAAGATGTCACCTGGTGGAGATGGAGAGGAGGGAATGCTAACAAGTCATGGAGGCCAGACTGAGGATGCTGGCCAGCCAGTCCTGAATTCCATCCTGCCCAGGGGGGCTCAACTGTGCCCTCCCTTCCCCCGCTCACCACCTCCTACTGTGGGGACTGGACCAAGCCTGACACCCTGGATTGGGCCCTTTCAGGAAAGCTGCTCACAACCTGGGCTCATATTCCCTCACCCCACCCCATGCCCAAGTGAGTCAACAGTGGCTACACCCTCCGAACTCTGAGTCCTGTGCCCCTAGGCCCTCCCCAGGGCCAGCCCCCGCCATCCTGTTGAGAGGCCCACCAATCCCAGCTCAAATCCCAGATGCGTTCTGCCCCAGCCTGCGCAAACACCAGTGTGCCAGGCACCATCTGGCTTGTCTGGAGCCCAGCAACCGGGTAGAGGCAGTTCTGCTAAGGGGGGTGCTGGACTGAGGAGGAGCCGGCAGCAGGAGGATCCCAGGGAAAGTGGCCCGTCTGAGGCACTGAGATGGGGGAGGGGCTGCGGGAAGCTAGCTGGGCCCTTACCCAAGTGGTGGGACACTCTAGACCCAACAGCTTGTAGGGCCGAGGCCAGGGGAGTCCGCTGGGGACGGCAGAGAAACGGGTCCGCGGGGAGAGGCTCTGAAACAGGCAACCGAGGTCCTAGAGCAGAGTCTAAGGGAAACGCTGCAGGAAGCTGCAGGCAGGCGCAGGAAGCGCGGGAGCAGAGGTACAGGCGGGAGCAGACCGGCGAGTTCCTGGGCGAGACTGGTCCCCTCCCCTCCCCTCACCCACACGGGTGGGGCGGCCCCAGGGCTGCCTATCCTGCGGATCACAAAGAGGTAGGGCACCAGGGCTGGCGCCAAACACTCCGCCCCCGCGAAGCAGGCGTCTATCTCAGGCACCGGGCAAAGGCAGAAACGTGGGCGCTGAACCTGGTGGGTCCACGTGGAGTGGGGTAGGCTCCCTGGTGCCAAAGCCCCTCCCTGTTACTGCTAATCCAGCCCCACAGTCTTGAAAAGTAATACGCTATTCATTCACCCCTTTATTGAGTACCTACTAAGTGCCAAACACTGCTGCTGGGTGCTAGAATGAGGTTCTGAGCAAGACATACTACTGTTCTTGCCTTTATGGGTATCCATTAAAAAAAAAAAACTGAAAAAAAAACCTTTTTTAATGGGTAGTTTTACTTAAAAAGAACAAAGAAAATGAATACCATCTATGATCTCTTCACTCAAAGAGAATCAGTGTTGATATTTTAAGGTCTGTGCTTCCCTTAGACTAGAGCTTAAAGATGTAGACATGCTGATGGGGGAGATGGAGGCACCCCTGCTCCCCTCACCATATGTATGTATACATGTTATATAATATGATATGAAACGTATCATACAATCATAGGCATGAGGAGCCACCTAGAAAAATCTCCATCAGTGTTCATGTTTGGGATACAGGCTCATCTGGCAAACTAAGGGGCCTGATGGTGGTCCCTGAAAGACAACGCCTGTGGAGGAGGAGTTTGGCAGCAGGAGTGCATTCTACACCAGGAGGGGAGAGTGGGAGGGATCAGTCATTCCAGACACCTCACAGAGGCTGGCACTTGAACTCATCCTGCCCCAGCCCCTTGGGAGAAAAAAATAGTCTGAACCAAGAGAGCTGCCATTCTGAGCTGGGCCACATCTGGGGGCCACACCTGGGGCCCACGCAGCACTCCTGTGGGGACCCCTCGCTGTGTAGCAAGATGGGGCACTTCCCCGTGTCACGTTGTCTGGGCCATGCTCTTGGAGCACCCTAAGGGTAAGCTCATCAGGGCAGGAAGGATGGGTACCCCATTCGTGGAGCTTTTTGGCCGCAGCCTGGGGCAGCAACACAGGCCTTTCTCTGGCTCAGCCAGCAGTTTTCATGCAGTCGCCTCAGCTCAGCAGAGGCCCCAGGTGTCAGCAACAGCAAATGACATCCAAGATTGCTTTCCAAGTGCAATGAGTCACATTTGGGGACACCTGAAAACATATGGGACAGGTGGACTTTTCAGGAAAGGGGAATCCCCACACTGGCAGGATGGCTCTGGGCTGGCATAAACAATGGTTTAATGTTAATGTGACACTATTTGTAATCAAACGGTGAATCCTGGAGATATTCAAGTTATCTAAAAAAAAGTGACCATATTGGATATACTGTTTTGTAATTTGATTTTTTTCCTCTCAACAATTATCATAAATATCTTTCCATAATTTTCATTGCTACATAGTATCTCTTCTTGGGGAGCTACTGGAATTTATTAACCTATCTTCTTCTTATTGCTTCCATAGCTTTACTGAGATATCATTACATACAATAAACTACACATATTTAAAGAATACAGTTTGATGAGTTTTTACATATATTTTAGATATAGATACAGATACAGATATAGATATAGATACATCCATGCGAACATCACCACAATCAAGATAAAGAACATACTCCTCACCCCCAAAGTTTCTTTATGGCCCTTTGTAATCTCTCCCTTTGGTTCCATACTGCCCCCTCCCCCACCTCCCCAGGCAAACAATAATCTGCCTGTCACTCTGGATTAGTTTGAATTTTCTAGAATTCTGTATAGATGGATAGAAAGTATATAGAATACAGTATATACTTTTTTTGTCTGGCTTCACTCACTCAGCATAATTATTTTGCAATTCATATATATTGTTGCACACATCAATAATTTTTTTCTTTTTATTGCTGAGTAGAATGCCATCTTATGGATATATCACAATTTGCTTTTTCATTCACTTATTGACAGACTTTGGGTTGTTTCTAGTTCCTGGCTATTACACAAAGAAAGCTGGTATGAACATTCATATTCAAATCTATCTGTGGATATATACTTTCATTTCTCTTAGGTAAATACCTAGGAGTGGAAGGTCATATGATTAACGTATGTTGAACATTTTTTAAGCTGCCAAAATATTTCCAAAATGGTGTTATCATTTCACATCCCCACCAGTAGCATATGAGAACGCCCCATCTTCACAGCACGTGGTGTGTGGCTAGTCAGTTAAATCTTAGTCATTTCAGTGGATTTATAGTGGTACATTATTGTGGGTTTGATTTCTATTTCCCTGTTCATTAGTGTTCTCAAGCATCCTTTTGTATACTTCTTTGCTATGATCTGTGCATCTTCTTTGGTAAAATGTCTATTCAAATCTTTCCCTATTTTCTTCCTTTTTTTAAAATTAGTTTCAGCTGTACAAGACAACATTGTGATTGGACAGTTACGTTTTTAAAAATTGGATTGTTTGTTTTATTGATTTCTAAGAGTTTATATACCCAAAAGAATTGAAAGCAAGTTCTCCAAGAGATGTTTGTACGTACACCCATGTGAATGACAGCATTATTCACAATAGGCCAAAGGTAGAAGCAACCCAAATGTCCATCGACTAATGAATGATATATATATATATATATATATAGTGAGTGGTATATATATAATATACAATAGAATAGTATGCAGACTTCAAAAGGAAGGAAATTCTGACACATGCTACAATATGGTTGAACCTTGAAGACATTATGCTAAGTGAATAAGCCAATCACAAAAAGACAAATACTGCATGATTCCACTTATATGAGGTACTTAGAGTAGTCAAAACCTTCTTATAGAAGGTTTATAATTTTAGCTTTTACACTTAGACTATAATCTATTTCGAGTTAATTTTTTTACTTGGTGTGAGGTAAAGATAGAAGTTCATATTTTTACATATGGCTATCCAGTTGGTACAGCACCATTTGTTGAAAAGATTTTCTTTTCCCCATTGAATTGCCTTGGCGCCTCTGTCTAAAGTCAGTTGATTATATCTGTGTGGGTCTACTTTTGGACTCTGTACTTTGTCCTAGTGATCTGTACATCTATCTGTAAGCCAACATTACATTTCCCTGACTACTGTAACATATAGTAAGTCCTAAAATCAAGTAGCACAAGTCCTACTTTGTTCTTCTTTTTCAAAATTGTTTTGGCTATTCTGCATCTTTTGCATTTCCATTTAAATTTTAGAAGCAGCTTCTCAATTTCTTAAAAAAATAAAGCTCACTTGGATTTTGATTGGGATTGTATCGAATCCATCAATTTGGAAAGAATTGACTAATAATATTGAGTCTTTTGACCCGTGAACATGGTATATCTCTCCATCTATAAAGGTTTCCTTCAATTTCTCTCTGCAATGTTTTAGAGTTTTCAGCTACAAGTCTTGCACATATTCTTGTCAAATTTATTACTAAGCATTTATATATTTATACTATAATAAATGTACTTTAAATTTTTCCATTTCAATCAGAATATTGCCAGTATGTAGAAATACACTTGACTTGCTCTTTGTGTGTTAAACATACATCTTGAAACTTACTAAACTCACATAGTTTTAGTGGTGTTTTGTAGATTCCTTAGGATGTTCTATATTGATGATCACATTGTCTGAAAATTAAGACAGTTTTACTTTGTCATTTCCAATCTCTATGCCTTTTTTTTTTTGTCTTGCCTGATTGTCCTGACTTGAAACTCCAGCACAACATTAACTAGAAGTAGTAAGATCCCAACATTCTTTCTTTGCTATTGATCTAAGGGAGAGAGCCTTTATTATTACTTGAGCATTTATTATTATTTAATTCCTTTGCTAGCATAGCTAGCAATAATCTACACCCAGAAATGAATGAGAACACATAAATATATCCCACTAAACCAACACAAAATGCATTTCCAACACAATTTTTGTTTAGTCATATCACAAAAGCCCACAGCCATTCCAACACCACCCAATACAAGTGGAAGCATTATGAAGGGGAAGTCAAAGTAGAAAGAGACAGCAATCTCAACTGACAGTGGTTAAAATAGCTTACTTTTTCAAATTTTACACAATCACATGATCATGTAACCACACCACATTATAAGGATTGGTTGAAGTGTGTGCCCTTCTGCACTAACCTGTGTGTGACCTATGAACAGTGTGCAGACTTACCCTTCTTGGCCCTAGGACCTGACATCATTTCCAGCCCAAAGTAGGTGCTCAATAAATGTTTGTCAAATGGCTTGTGTGCGCATGTGAAATACATCCTAGACTAAAAATTAAAGAACCTGTGTTTGAATCCAGCTCTGCCACTAATAAGCTCTATGACCTTGAGCATGTCACTTAATTTCCTTGATCTTCAGTTTCTTCATTTGTTTGTAAAGGCCTTTTCTAAAATATAGTTGTATTTCAGTGATCGTTTTTTACCTAAGAAATATATGCATATGGTTTAAAAATTAAACAGTATTGAAAGATTTGTAATGAAAAGCAATTGTACTCTACCCTTCTTCTCCTAACTGCCAGTCCTACTCCCTGGAGGCACACTTTTTAACTCTTTTAGCTACTTCTTCTAGTTGGTATCTACATTTTTTTAATAAATAATGTGCTTATATGGCAATTTCTTGCTTTATCAGTTTTAAACATCATCTAGAGCTGTTCTTCCATGATAGGTGATAAATTAACATAAACCACTGCCATCACTCCTCTCTCCCCCATCCCAACAGTGTTCTGTCAATGTTTTTAACACCTCTGTGGTTACCTTTGTAAAGTTAAGTGATACATATACATTCTCCCATTGTTCCATAATCTATAGACAGTCGTGTTTGACTCTGCACTTTATAAAATAAGGATATTAGGCCCTTTATGTTGCCCTTTAGCTCTCTTCTCTCTCTTCTACCTCTTAGCTTTCCTGTCTGAATGTTTTTTTAAGTTTATTGGGGTAACAATTGTTAGTAAAGTTACATAGACTTCAGGTGTACAATTCTATAATACATCATCTATATATATCTCATTGTATGTTCACCACCCAGAGTCAGTTCTCTTTCCTCCTGTCTGAATTTTTAAATCATCAAGGTTGTTGACATTAAATTCTGTTCTCCAAAGGCAATGGAAGTAAAAGCTAAAATAAACGAATGGGACTATATGAAACTTAAAAGCTTCTGCACAGCAAAAGAAACCATCGACAAAATAAAGAGGCAACCAACTGAATGGGAGAAGAATTTTGCAAACAGTGCCTCCGATAAGGGGCTAATATCCAAAAGATACAAGGAACTTATGAAACTCAACAACAAAAAAACAAACAACCCAATTGAAAAATGGGCAGAGGATCTGAAGACACATTTCTCCAAAAAGGACATACAAATGGCAAATACACATATGAAAAAATGCTCAACATCACTAATCATCAGAGAAATTCAAATAAAAACCACAATGAGATATCACCTCACCCCAGTCAGAATGGCTATCATCAACAAGACAAATAGTAACAAGTGCTGGAGAGGCTGTGGTGATAAAGGAACCCTCATATACTGTTGGTAGGAATGCAGATTGGTGCAGCCGTTATGGAAGGCAGTGTGGAGGTTCCTCAAAAAATTATGAATAGAATTACCATATGACCCAGCAATCTGTCTCCTGGATATCTAGCCCAAAAATCTGAAAACATTTATACATAAAGACACGTGTGCTCCAATGTTCATTGCAGCTTTGTTTACAGTGGCCAAGACATGGAAACAACCAAAATGTCCTTCAATAGATGAATGGATAAAGAAGCTGTGGTATATATACACAATGGAATACTATTCAGCGATAAGAAAAGATGATATAGGATCATTTGTGACGACATGGATGGATCTTGAGAGTACAATGCTAAGCGAAATAAGTCAGACAGAAAAAGCAGAGACCCATATGATTTCACTGATATGTGGTATATAAACCAAAAACAACAAAAGAACAAGACAAACAAATGAGAAACAAAAACTCATAGACACAGACAATAGTTTAGTGGTTACCCGAGGGTAAGGGGGGTAGGGGGTGAGAGATGAGGGTAAGGGGGATCAAATATACGGCGATGGAAGGAGAACTGACTCTGGGTGGTGAACACATAGTGTGATTTATAGATGATGTAATACAGAATTGTACACCTGAAATCTATGTAATTTCACTAACAATTGTCACCCCAATAAATTTAAAAAAAAATTCTGTTCTGTAACCATAATTACGTCTTCAAAACTTTGACTATAGATTGATTCTAATGTACAGTGTTTACATTATTATCAGCTAGGGGAATATTAGTTATGTCAGAGCCAACAGGGTACTGTTACATTTCCTTTATTATAGAGCTGTTTGTTTTTCCTGCAGTTTCTAATTACTTTTGTTCTTTCTTGTACTGTTTTCTTTAATTTATCCTTACCCACTTGATCAGGTATACCTCTCTAGGCTTTTAACACACCATGGTTAGCTCTATCACATCAAATGGTCTATTAGAACCACTTTTTATTTTCTCAGAGCTCTCCATCCTCTTGTTCCAATTTGGTCTGGTTGTTCTTTAGATTTATAGGTGTGGTGGCCATTAACACTGTTCGCAAATATTCTGGTTCTCCACCTAGATGTGAGGCAGAATTGCATGTTCCTGACTCCTTCGTAGTTAGGTTGGGCCATGTGACTTGCTTCGGCCAAGTTACATGTTTTCTTCTAGTTGGAAGCTTTAAGAGTCAGTGAATGATATCTCTTCTCTTCATTGTAATGAGCAACATTCAAGATGGTGGCTGTGCTAACAGCTTCAGTCCTGGAATGAGAACATGGAGTAGAGTCCCTAGCTGGCCCACGATTGACACGCGTGAGCGAGAAATAAGCCTTTGTTATGTTCATCCACTGAGACTGCGGAGTGTTTGTTTCTGATTCGTAACCTAGCCTCTCCCAACTGACATGGAAATTGGTACCAGAAGTACACTGTTGTAACAAAACCTAAAATATGTGGTATTGACTTACATTCATATAGGGAGGAGCAAATAAATTGTTATTGGAGGCAGCGGTGAAACATTTGGTACAACTATGTCCTGCAGTAAGTGGGAGGGCAGATCATGGAGCTAATAAACTTTTAGCTCAACAAAAGTGGTTGCAAATTGAACATTAGTGGTGCGTATTGGCTGTATTTATTAATAGCAAAGTACTCCAAGAAAGATAATAATTTAAGAAAAGAATTGGCCAGTTTTCAAGTAAAAAAGAAATGAAATAGGAAGAGTTAAAACATTCAGGGACTTTCAGGATTGCTTCTCAATCCCAATGTATAAAAGATGAAACCAAGAAGAATTTTCAGTGAAGAAAGCTAAGTGAAAACAGAAGTATTATCAACACATCCTTATTAAAACCCATAAGTGAATTGTGATGTCTCACAGTGAAGGTCTAGTTAAGGGCATGACACCCCGTAAACCTTTCAACTGGACAAAATAAATGAGGACAAGTGAAGTAGAGATGTGGCTCTCCCCTTGTATCGGGTCCAGTTAGACAGAACCCATGCTAGGAGTCTCAGACAGAGGGGATTTAATGCAGGGACTTGTTGTTCCATGGTGTTGGAAGCCCAAAAGAACAAAAACAGGATATTGATATAACCTAGATATTAGTGACTACGAGAAGCACCACTGCTCCTAGGACTGAGGTAATCAGCTCCTAGTCATTGCCAAAAGCAGCTACTCTCTTTAGGGCCAGGGAATAAAAAGGAAGACGTGTGGTTACCAGACCTAAATGTTTACAGGGGAGCTCCACTTGGCTGCTACTCAGCCCTCTGAAGGGGTACCACATGGCTGCTATGTGGACCTCTGAGGACACCAAGTAGCTGTGGACCTCTCGGGGACTGGTCTTCACACTAAGAGGAGTGACTGGCTGACGCGGAAACTTCTGAGAGGACGTGATGTGGCTGGTGCTGAGAGGCTCCAAAGAAGATGGCGGCTGAAGCCGTAGCTGTCCTTTGCTACTGGAGGGATGCTGTTTAGGTGTTGACTTTAGGAAGGCAGTCCCACTTCCCCTTCTGCCACCTTCTCATCTCCTGCCAATTCTTCCCACTGGGAGAACCTAACAGGAAGCCAACAGGCAAGGACACCTGGGAAATGGTGGTTTGCCGAGTTCCAGTCAACACAGACAAAAATATATAAGGGTGAGCTTGGAGCTGAGATACCATAGGAAAACAACAGCATATCCAACAGAGCATGCTGACCCAAGATACCCACATTTAAATCAAGGATATATGTAAGGTATATAGATGTCTGTTCATTTGTTGTACACCTGAAACGATTAGGTTGGTGCAAAAGTAATTGCGGTTTTTGCAATTATTTTTAACCTTTTAAACCGCAACTACTTTTGCACCAACCATAATATACTATTGTATGTCAACTATAATTTAAAAATATTTTTAAAATAGTTTCATTAAATAAAGACATGTAACTGTAATCAATCAATCAAATAATTATAGGGGTGAGAAAACAAAGAAATATAGCAAATCTATATATGTCCTATATCTAGAAAAGACGTTGGGGGTGGCTTATTGGCATATGGAACAGAAACAAAGAGATAAAGAGTCAATTAAGTTTTCAGGAGGGTTCTAGTCTCAAAAGAACTACCAGCTTGAGCTAAGAGACTGTAACTATTCAAGTAATAAAATGGCCCTTGGGTCCCTAGCCATCTATGGGCAGAAAGTCAACTGAGAAAATGACTCAATCCCCAATTTGGGTATATTCTCCAACATTCTTTTGAGATGTGGCCAAGGAGGAGGATGGTAAAGGGAGGACCTCCTGCAGAACCCTACAGAAGCCACAGAGAACAAAGCATAAAGGAGCTATTTCCAGGGAGTAGAATCTGGGCCTACCCAAAGAATATTTTCCATTGTCATGGAAGAGGGCCCTAAAAATGTCTGCCTAGTAGAATTTCAGAATTGCTAGGAGCCACTCTCTAATGCTGTGTGTCTCCCATTCTTTCCCTTTCCAAATAAGAGTGTTTCCATGTTCCAGTTCCACCACTTACCTTGGGGTGGGGGGAGCAGCATGTACCATGTCTTCATTTCTCCCGTTCACTTCTCCAGGTTAAGATGAGCCACTTCTGGACCTGACTTAGAAAGCTCAGTGCATCATTCAGAAACCCTGTGCCCTGGATGACTTTAAAGGCAGAGATAGTGGACAAGGGCATTTAGGACAGAGGGCATACTCTGTACCAACCCTACAGGTGTGGGAGAGCACAGTGATTCTGTGCTCTGGAACAAAGAAGTGGGGCACATCACCCCATCTTTGCACAGCCCTGTTTATTGCTAGAAAGTTTGGATTAAGGTAAGGAAGAATGTCAGAGCTGGGAGAGTCCTAAGAAGACAACTGGTCCCATCTATCCGTCTTAGAAGTGGAGACCACGTCCCAGAGAGGGAAGGGGACTTACCCAAGGTTACAGAAATCTGCATGCGCACAGCCAGAACCCGAGTCTCCTGACTCTCAGTATGTTAGGAGTGGGCTCATAGGTATCTCCTGCCTTCTTCCCGCTCCCCCCCATCCCCAAAACCAGGCCATTGAGCTCTCAGAGCTCCCCAGGCCCATGCTCCATGCTCACACTATCCATTCTTATTTACTCCCTAAAACATCCCTGCAGCATCTGACCCCTAGAAATTTTAGACATCCCAAGGAGAATAGCTGCTTATAACCATTTGCTAATTACACGTATGGATGTCAATTAATTCATTTAGCTAATTAGCCACTCAATGAGCACCACGCACCAAAGAACTGTAAAAGACAGGCATATGGTGAGAGGAGGGTGACTGGGTGCTCATGCAGCATGCAGGGATGGGGAGGCTGCAGCTCCTCCCGCTCCTAGCTGAGTGAAAGGAGGCAGCTTAATGACGGGGGAACAAGCTGAGGCTGCTGCTGCCATAGAGCAGAATTATGGCCTTCCACTGACAGCGCTGGCAAAACACAAGCGTGCACGCGCACACACATACACATTTCGGTGTACACACACGCGCACTCGGGGGCTCACAAACATAGCACGCACATACCCATAAACACAGTACATATGTACAGGCGCACACATGGACATACACACAGATGTGAATGCGCGGGGTCATGTGGAATTAATCCACAGAAATCTTTTTAACCAAGTTCTACCTTAGATGGAAACTGAAAGAAGGGATTTCTCTTTAATTGCACCCAACTTTGTGCCAAGCACCATGCTCAGCCTTTCCACATATGTTATTTCATTTAATCTTCACATAACCCCACACAGAATGAATTATATTCACTTTACAGATCAGGAAACGGAAGCTCAGAGAAGCCAAGACACTTGCCCAAAGCTACACAGCTGGTAAGGGGCAAAGGTGGGGCTAATCTCCATACCCTCATGACCACATGCTGCAGGGGGCAGGGAAGAGAAGCAGGGGTTTTCATCTGCTTGCAGTGGGTGGACTTTGGGGAAAATAGCCTCTTTTCGGGGGACCAATTGCTTAAGGAGTGAAAATGGGCTGCTCGCAGGCTTTGTGCCACAGGGATGAGAAGAAAAAATTGAACACTGATGAGAAAAAGGATTGATGGGAGGAGAGGGAGACACACACTTGAGATTATATCACAAAGGTCATTGTCACTGGGAAAGGGATCTCCCAGTCAGCTTCAGCGTTATCCCATGCGTCCACTCTGATACCACCTCTGTGCCAGACCCAGTGCTTGGGACACAGGGTGAATTAGATCTGAGCTCATAGCCAGCTGAGGCAGACACAGTGGCATAGGCTGTCACCAAAAAGGCCAGCATTTGAACTGGCTGTCTGGATTGAGAGCCCAAGCTCTCCCATTTTCCATGCTCCTTCTTCTGCCTGCCCTTGCGAGGAGCTAGGCTTGGAAGCCTAAGTGAAGCCCCTGAACTCCCTGCAAGGGACTCTGGCTTCCTCCCTCAGGCCTTCTCTCTGGGGTCCTACCTTGGCCCTTCCTCATCTCCTTAATGACTACAGGCTTTGGTGGCCTATCCCATAAAACATGAATAAAAGTTTCTTCAATTTTAGGGGGTGGGGGAAAGAAGATTCCCTTCTTCCAGCCTCTCCTTTTACCACTCCTCATGTCCATTCACCAAAGTGATAATAGGGGACCACAAGTTAGGTGATTCATTTATTCATCTTTTCAGCAAGCACTCTGGAATATTTCTCTGGTCTAGGACTGGGTGGTGTCAAGCATTATTTTAAACAACAGCAACAACAAAAAAACCTTGCAGCTCAGCCCCCAGCTCACCTCAACATGTCCAGTACTTCTGTCAGTTAAAAATCTTTCTGTTGCAAGTGACAGAAAATCCAACACAAACAAGTTGCAGTAGCGGGAGTGTATTGGTTCATATAACTGAGAAGTGGAGGGGTACTAGGCAACTTTAGGCACAGCTTGATTCAAGGGCTCAAGCAAAGTCATCAGGACCTGCCTTTCTGTATCTTGTTCTTACTCTCTCCCTTGTGTTGGCTTCGTTTCTAAGTAAGGCTCCACCTGGTGATAAGCTCCCCTTCCTTTCAAATTAAAGGCCTTCGGGAAAGAGGAACTTCTCCACAAGCTCCTGTAGAAGCACTGGGATTTGCTCTGATTGGATGGGCTCAGGGCACATGCCTTCCTCTGAACCAATCACCATAGCCAGGGGAATGTCATTCTCAGATTGGCTGGATCCAGGGTGGAGTCCCACTGAAACCACTTGGACTGAGGGTGGGGTGGATCCCCAAATGTTATCAGAAGAAGGGGGAATGGAGGGGAAGGGAAGACAAGCTACTGATACCCACTATAGTGTTCTAAGCATTCAAGGTAGGCAGGGCAGCAAGTATCAGCCCCATTTTGCAGCAAAAGAAACTGAGGCTAAGAAAGGAAATTAGCCTAATAAAAATTATATAGTAAGGGATTGAGTCAGGGTTTGAACCAATCCCTCTTAACTTCCACCTTGAGCCTTTCCCAAACAACAAGCATCTGGCAACACTCTCTAGGCATCTAGTCTAGAACTGACCACCTTCCTCAGGTTCTGCCGTTCACCAATCAGGAACCTGGCCTACCAGAGCCTCAAGAGTCAAGCTACTGGGCAATGCCTCCAAGGCTGGGGACTGTATGAGAGCCAGCCTGCTCTGTCTACATTGGACCAGGGCCCTACCCATATCCCATTGTACACACTCCGGGACAAGCAGAAGCCTACAACTCAACTCTCCTCAGGCTTCTCTCTGCCCAGGTATGGTGAGGGCCAGACCAGGAGGGCTCAGGAGCAGCCCAGCCAACCACCAATGGGAATTGGAGGATAAATGCCAGCTTGTTGGCCCCACAGTGGCATGACAAGGTAGGGCCTATTCTGCCCAGTTGCCCACAGGAGTAACTGGCCTGATACCCTACCCTTTACTGGCTGCTTTCCCTGCCCTGTCACTCCTGCCTTCCTTTCCCTGCTCCCTGGGATCACCTCTCAGACAGGCTTGCATTTGAATCCTTGTCTCAGAGGTGCTTACGGGAAAACACAACTTAAGGCACTCCTTCCCATTCTTCTATAAAATGAGGGGAAGTAAAACCTGAGGGGGGTTCAATAGAGGGATGATTTTCAAACCTTTTTCTAGTAGAATGCTTTTTTCAAAGGTTTTTGTTTTGTTTTGTTTTTCTGTCTGGCTTCCTGCCCTTCTGAAATCCTGGCCTCTTCCCTCCCTTTCCATCACCCCCCTGAGTCCCAGGTATCCCACAACCCCTTTGGAGTCTTGTGAATTCCTCAGTCCCTGGCATTTGCTAAATCAAAGGCATTTTCTTCTCCACCAGGCTGTGTGCTGAGGGGAGGTGGAAACATTGGGTTTCCTCAGTGAGGGAAGGGGGGAGGGAGATCATGGAATTGGTTGCACTTTGCTCCCCCCCACACACATCTGAAAAATCAGACACATTCCACACCTCAGAAACTAGTTTCCTGTCGAAAACCCTCATCATGTCTACATATTCTTTCTGATAATGTAACTTTGGCCCAATTATGCTACAAGAATTCTCGCCCCCTCTCTCGCCATGGAAAACTTTACAAAGCCTTCTTACATGAACCCACAATCGGAAGTGCCATGTTTAAGAGTCCCAGACTGAAGGCGTCCCCAGCTTCATGAGGGATGTGAGAGTTCTGTCTACCTTTCTGTCTCCCTTTATCTGCCTCCTCACCCCTTCCCTCTCACGAATCACCTTCCCGTCTTCCTCTGGAGTACGTGGAGATAGGAAGTATCAGTTATCAAATGCTGTGTAACAAATTACACCAAAACTTAGTGATTCGATACAATCATTGATTATGCCTACAAATTCTGGGTCAGGATTTCAGGAAGCTGGGCAGCTCTCATTTTGGGTCTCTCATGTGGTTGCAGTCAGACATTGGCCAGGGCTGCAGTCATCGGAAGGCTTGGGTGGCCTAAGGATCCATTTCTAAGGTGACCCACTCCTGCGGCTGGCAGGCGGGTGCTAGCTGTTGGCTGAGGGTTCAGCTCCTCCCCACACAAGCTTCCCCCACAGGGTTGCCACAGCCTGGCAGCTGGTTTCCCGCAGAGCCACACAACCCAGAATCCGAAGTAGAAGCTGCAAGGGCTTTATGATCCAGTCTTAGGAGCCCCATCGTCACTTCTGTCTTACTCGACTGGCCACGTGAGCCATCCCTGACTCAGTGTCGGAGGGCACTGCACAGGCAGACGTGGATCATCAGGGCCTCTTGGCGCCTGGCTACACAGGAAGCTGAACTGGAGGCCTCTTCATCCCCCAGGTGGTCTCCACTGCCTGCTTCCTCAGTCCTGGTTCCATCCCCTCATACCCCTTTGCTTTCACCATCACCCTCCGCAAATCCTTCCTAACACAAGATTGTGGTGTGTGGTAGAGTGTACCAAAAATTCAGGGCAGCAGAGGCACAGGGCCCAGACAGGAACTATCTCCAAAGCCCTTGTGAGGTGTCCCTGTCCTGAAGCTCATCAGCCATTCCTCTCCGTGTCTCTCTCCCCAGGCCGGCTCCTCTCACAAGCTCACAGGACTCCTGGGAGCAGGGAGGGGAGCTCTTGGGGACCAGAAGCCCCAGGATGGGCAGAGGGAAGAATCAGCTTTATTGCTGGTGAGGCAAGATTGGGGAGTGGGGTGCAGGCCCTTCTACTCACCCCAGTGGTCAGCAGACTGTAGGGTGACAGTCCCCCATCCCAACAACACCAAAAGGAGAGAGAGAGAGAGACAGAATCAGCCCCCGAGGCTGCCTGCCCGCCACCTAAGGAAACCCCCAAACAAGAACTGCTCAGCCGGAAGTTCCCAGGATCTGTGATCCTCAGAATCTGTGAGCAGAATATGGGATTGGTTTACACCATTTAGTTTTGGGATATTTTGATACGCACTATTACATAAACAGACACCCCCATCTCCAAATACACCGCATTTTAAAGTAGTGATTCTGCCCCAGACTAACCTGGCCCAAAGAGGTCAGGCTTCCTGTGATTTTATCAATCAAATGGGTCACTCATCCTCCCATAGGGGACAAGCAAGAGGAGTGGAGAGAGGGGTCAAGAGTGTTCATTGCAACGTATCCAGCTGGCGAGGGGAACGGTAGAGAGTTCCTGCAGCCCTCACCACCCCACCTGAGCCTTGTTCGTCTCCACTCCTCTGCCGAGGTGTCGTGCACAACACCCACCCCCCACCCCATTCCTATTGCTTTTGCAACCAGTTAGCGCTTCCTCCTCTCCCCGCCAGGCCCCGACCCCAGGACTCAGGCCGGTAAACACATAGGGCCTAGCTAAACACAGAGCCTTCTAGTACAGCCTCTGTTTTCAGCAACACAAAGAACCTGCAGAAGCTGGGACGTACAGCTTGTTCCTGTACTGAAAGTAGCAGGCCACCTGAGGAACCAGCCCTGGGTAGGCAGGTTGGGGATGGGCAAGGGTTGGGGTAGGAATTTCCTATTCCTTGAGTTTGACCACACCTGGAAGGAAAAGCATCAAACTATGTTTAAGCCAAAAAGGGAATGTTTTGGGAGATCACCAGGGTAGCCCACAGAACAGAAGGAATCCTGGCAGGTGGTGGTACCAGGGGCCTTGGAAACTAGAACATAAGCCAAACTTTTAACGATGATTACATCGAAGGAATGGGATCATGGAGGACTGATGCTTCCTCCACATTGTCTGGATTTCTTTTTCTCAATAATTGTGTATAATCAACAATGAGAAAATTTCCATATAGAAAGAGAAAGGAGGTTTGAAGCAAGGAGGGGGATGCCTGGAGCCCCATGACCTCTGCCCCCCAACACCCCAGCACTCCCTCCAGGATGATTTCGCAAGATCCTCCAGCTCAAACCTATTGTCAAACACTACAGAGTCTGAACCAGTTCAGGGTCAGGCCTCAGCCTCCCCTGCCCTGCCCTCGCCTGGAATGACAGCCGGCACCTTGAGGCCCACCAACACCCCACTTGTAGAGGCCTGGGTCCCCACCGCTGATCTTCTGCCTGCTGACAAATGATCCTGCCTTCCTCACGAGCTGTGACTCTCAGGCCCATCCGTCAGCCGCCCAGCCGGTGCAATCGGAGTTTAATGATGTCATGACAGGAGTGATTACAGTTGTTAATTACCTTCCAAGCCATCAGCAGCTTCGGCAGGCCATCAGCCATGTGGCGGCTGCCACGGCCACCCCATACCTGCACATACATCCCCTGGCTTCATCTACCAGCCTGCTGTGCTCCCAAAGGCCCTGGGATATGGGGATGGGCATTTTGGTGAGGGATTTCAAGGCACCAGTGTGACCCCCAGACTCTGGCTCTCTGAAGGCCTGAGTACCTTTCCTGGCTTAATGTATAGAACCTATACTGTCGGAGCCCTAAAGAGGAACACTGATCAATTCGCTCTCTGTGCACAATCAATGGCTCCCCACTGCCACAGCACGAAGTTCTACTGGGGTCCAGGAGAGGCTCCTGTCTCCTTTAAACTTTGTCCTTTCCTTCTTACACTGCTTTCTATCGAACGTGTAAAAGATGGAGGAAATTTTGCTCATCCAAACATGTGTCAGGGAAGAAAACGTTTCCTCTACTTCTAGGTTCTTTTGGTTGGTCTGATAATGAAATTGACTGACATAAGACAGGTGAACAAGGGAAAAAAAAAAAACAAATTTAATCTCGTATGAAAAGAACCCCAAAGATATGAGACTCAAGGGCAAGTTAGGCAATTGAAGCTTCTATGCCACCCTGAGCTAAGGATTGGGAAGGGGGCCTGGGGCTTCAAAGGGGAGGAGGGTAATTCACAGGACGATAAAGAGAGCAGATATTTCGTCATTAGATGTTTGCCCGGTTATACAGATAGGTCATTCAGATAAAAGTTATCTCTGGTAATAGCTCTCTTTCTGGGCCAGACCCTCTATCTAAATTCTTTTAAGTAGTTACGGGAGAGGTAAAAGTTTTTCTTGAGTCTGCTGGGTCTTGCTTCAGCTCAAAATAATCCACATGCCAAAGTGGCACATTTTGGAGTGGCATATTCTGCTCTCCTTCACATGTATAGTTTGGAACAAACATATGTATTTGGAAGAAATACTACTCTGAAAAGCCATTTGGGGAGCAGTTGGGATATAGGGGTTCACGTTCCAAGGGCTTGTCCACGTTCCACAAGTGGTAGGAAGGCTGCCCTCTGCCAGGCAGGTGAGAGCATCACACTGCTTCTAGAAGCAGACCAGAAGAGGGGTTCCAGAGAACCAGCCACTTGGTTTCAACTGCAGCCCTGCCACTTACTGTGCAAGACTGGACGAGTGATCTCTGGCTTTAATTTCCTCATCTGTAAAAGGGGCATCCGATAAATAACTCTGCTTCAAGAGTTATTGTGAGGGTTAAGTAAGTTAATATATGGCAAGCATATATGTTCATTAACGCCAATACGTATTAGCAAAAGTGGGAAAAGTGGCTGCTATTGACGTAAAGTCCCTGTTAACTAGAGTCCTAAGGTAGATTGAAGTGTGTAAACTTGAAGACAGGAGCTGGGGCACAGGTGAATTTGAAAAGAAAGGAACTTAAAGTGGATTATTCACCACTGTGTTCCTGAGGGCATTCTGGGCACAAGACAATCTGTGTCCCTGCTCTCAAAAAGCTTCCATTCTAGAGGGGGAACGCGCAATAAACAAGGTCCTTTTCAGATGACAATGCAAAGGCAACAGAAGCCAGGAAGGGAGGTGGTAGGGGGTGGCTGGAGGCTTCTCTGAATCGGGTGGTCAGGGAAGGCCTCTCTGAGGAGGTGACTGAGAAAAGACTAAATGCTCAAAAGCACCAGCCATACAAAGAGAAAAACATCAAAGAGGGAACAGCATGTACAAAGGCTGGCGAGGTGAGGAAAGAAGAGAGATGCCACCGAGGTGGGGAGCAATGTGTGAGAGGGCAGGAATGGGGCAACCCCCAGGCAGGCAACCCAACAGGCACAGGAGAACAGAACCTCTAACACAGATTCTGTTAGGTTCTTTGCTATAAAGCCTGAACAGAAATGGTCTTGTCCATCTCTGCTTTAACCTTCAGTCCATCCCACTTGCTCATGCATGCTTTGGGGTGGCTTAGTTCTCTGGGGGGAATGCAGGGAGGTTCTGAATTCAGCAAGGAAAAGAAACCAAGACAGCAGGTACAGGTACCCAGTAGGCCAGGCCCCTCCAAGCCGCTCTTCCTCCAAACTTAGCCCTTCTCAAAAAGAGTCCACAAGCTTCCAGACTCACCCAGAGTTCAAGGCTGGTTAACCTGCAGCAAGAAAGAAGCTGAGAGAATTCACCCTTGTCCTGAGGACCAGCTGAAGACAAGGAAGCTCCCTCAGTGACCTCTAGTAAGGAGAGGAAAGAGCACTGGTTTGGGAGTCCAGAAGACTGGGTTTGCTCTGCCACTTATGTCCTAGATGCCTGGCTAAGTCACTCAACATGCCTACTCTGTAAAACAGGGTAACGGTTCCTAGGGAAAGGTAATGGGCCTTGTGTAGCACATCAGGGGCTATCAGTCTCCAGGGACCAATGCTAGTGATAGGTTTTCCCTCCTAGGGGATAGGGCCAATGGGACAGCATCGTCTCAGATGTGAAGAGTTGTGATAGGTATCCCTTGATGAATGCCTTCTAGGTGTCAGGTGCGTGCTAAAGAAAAATAGCCATAAAACCTCCATCGAGTGAAAGAGTTTTACTACTGAGCAAGTCACCCAATCTGACACAGAGTCCAGGCTCTGGGGGATTTGAGTTTGATGAGGAAAAAAATGAATTAGGTTTTTCTTTTTTTTTATTGGGGAACAGTGTGTACTTCCAGGCCTGGCAAACTTGTGGTTGAGAGGACGCACTCCAACCAATTGAGCCATCTGGGAGCTCAGCGGCAGCTTAGCGGCAGTTCAGCTCAAGGTGCCGTGTTCAATCTTAGTTGCAGGGGGTGCTGCCCACCACCCCTTGCGGGACTTGAGGAATTGAACTGGCACCAACCTTGTGGGTGAGAGCCCACTGGCCCATGTGGGAATCGAACCAGCAGCCTTCGGAGTTAGGAGCATGGAGCTCTAACCGCCTGAGCCACCGGGCCAGCCCCTGAATTAGGTTTTCAAAGGCCAAAATACAAAGTATTGTCTTTGCCCCATGTAAGGAAAGGAAAGCCTCTGAACAGGCCAGTGATACACAGGCTTGTTGGCCAATAAGTGCTGGACCTGCTAGAGGTCTTTTGCTGCATGTGAGGGGCCCACCTCAGAATTATGGGGTCCAGGTGCCCTGTGGAATGCCAGGGCAGAGTGGGTAGGAGTTACATGGCCCAGTAGGTCTGCCCCAAGGTCCGGAGGCCAGGTGATCGAGGCAGGGCTTATCACTCCGCAGAGCTCTACGTGCATTACCGCTGATCCTAAAAGCAGCCCTACTTTTACCTCTCCCACAACTACTTAAAAGAATTTAGATAGAGGGTCTGGCCCAGAAAGAGATCTATTTTATCCCCATTTTAAAATGGGTAACTGAGGTCCAGAAAGATCAAGGATCACCCCACCCATACCCCAGGTCGCAGAGTTAGTTAGAAGGTGGCTGAGCTGGGGTTTGAACCTAGACATGTCTGGCTACTCGTACAAAGGACATAACTGTCACATCAAGGCACAGAAGTGCCGGCTCTGGGGGATAACAAACAGGCAGTAGGCAGGCTGAGCTCAGAAGTTTGGGTGGGGTGGAGTGGGGAGAAACCAAGCTAGAATACTCCCTGCTGGGCCCCTGAGGTTAGTGGGAAGCCAGGCCAGGATGGCACAGAGAGAAATGCCGAATTGCTCCCAGGCTGCAAGGGCAGGACCAGCCTCCTGCCACCCCTCAGCAGCCTTCCCACACCAGAGGGTGATTTTTTTTCAACCCAGACTTTCCAACCTCACCCCTCCCTGGGCGGCCAGACGCCCCTGGTCCCCCACAGACTGCTGCCAACCAGCCCTGCCTCCCTCCTGGAGCGGCCGGAAGCCCGCAGTCGCTCTGCAGACACCCTCTGGTGGAAACAGCTCATTACGGGATGGGGAAAATGTGCTAGAACATTAGCTTAATAAATCAAGCGCTCCCAGAGCGCCACAGCAGCACTGCTTGGTGAGGAGGGGCTGCGGCGCACCCCCCCCCCCCCTGCGCCTGGTTGGGGGGAGCCCAGAAAGCCCTCAGGATACACCGGCCCCTCCTGCCCTGTAGAGCCAGGCTTACACCCCCACCCCACATCTGCCTCCCCCATGATGCAAGCAGCCTGTGTATGGAAAGGGCTTGGGAGCTCAGGCTGCTCAGGGTTTGATCCCACTGCTGCCACTTGCTCGTCTTCGACCTAAAACAACGGCCTCCTCAGAGCCTCAGTGTCTTCATCCCTACAACGAGGCAATAACAGACACTGTTGATGGAGGGCCTGCAGAGCTGGTGCCCTCCATAGCTCACCACAGCCTTTCCAGGCCCTCCCAGTTTTCAGAATGCTGAGATTTAGAGCATATAGCCTAGTTATTTCCAGCCTTGTCAACCCTCTGCCCAAGGTCATTACCAACCTCGGCCCCACCTCTGTCCCTGGAGGGTACTACTGTACATGAAAAGAGACCTGCAGGGAGGCCAGGTCCTGCAGGGTGGCTGGACCTGCAAAGCAACAGGCTCACCTCATGGGTGCCCAGCAGGCTGGCCACCCTACCAATTCTAACCTCCCTCAGTCAAGGACACCCCAACTAATGGTAACGGGGCTCCCTCCTGCCAGGGACCCAGGAGCCCCAGGTTTCCCACAGCCTGCCACTCCTGCATCCCTGCTACACACCAAGCCCTTCCCAGTCCGTGCCTCCCCACCTCCCTGGGGCAGTGCAAGGGCTAGCCCCTCGGCCTTTCCCCCTTGTCCTGGCTCAGATACTAACCCACTTAGCGCATACAGCAAATCTCTCCCCTCCCTGGGCCTCATTTTCCTTCTCTGTATAAGGCTTAGCCCAGAAGGTCCTAACAAGGCTCCTGTTTGCCACCTCCCCTCCTTCCTGCTGGTCTAGGCAGGGAAGGGGTGCAACACCAGAGCTCCTTAGCAGGGAAAACCACTGTCTAGAGAGCTAATTCCTCCTGCTCTCTGGGGGGTGGAGAGAGGGCTAGAGAAAAAAAAAATTCAATTACCAGACCGTCTATTTGTCAACTCCTCCCTCCCCATTGACTTAATTTTCTCCAGCCAAACCCAGTCAGAGGAGGCAGGATGAGTGAGACTGCAGGCCCAGTGAGGGAGGGAGAAAAGAGAGCTGGACTAGGGAGAGGGAAGGGGGACCCCCAAAATGGACATGGGGATGAGCCATTGGACACACATCAAGCCAGGAAGCCTCATTTAGACCAAGAATAAACAATTAGCACCCAGAGACGAGGAACAGATATTCTTGTGTGTTCAGCCCTGCCCAGCGTCGTTTCCCCCAGGGAGCCTTCCCCATCCTCCCAGGCCTGGTTAGGAGCCTGCTCTGGGCTCCCACAACCCCTTTGGTTCCCCAACACCAGGCCTATCTGGTCTGTTAACTTTCAGTCATTCATACAACAAATATCTGTGGGGCATAGTACATTCTAGGTTAAGTGCTGGGAATAGAGCTGAAAACCAAAACTAACTATAGTTTACCAAGGAAAACTGATCATAACATAAGTATAAACCTGTTTGGAATATCTACTGCTGTGTAATAAATCATAGCAAACCTTTCTGGCTTAAAATAACAACCATCACTTTCTTCCCTCCCACGATTTCTGTGGGTAAGGAATTTGGAAAGGGGACAGCTATGCAGTTCTGGCTCTGAGTCCCACAGTCCGACAGCAGCTGGAGATGGAACAGCAGAGGGCTGAGCAGCTGGGGGATGGCTGAGCACCCCTCTCTTCATTTAGTCTCAGGTCTTCTCCACATGATCTCTCCATATACATAAGTTTGGGCTTCCTCAAAGCATGGCGGTTTTAGGGCAGTCATGGCACCTGGCTTCCACCACAATGAATTCTCCAAGAAAACAAAGCAAACGTGCTTGGCATTTTTATGACCTGGCCTTCGTAGTCATAAAAATAGTGTCATTTCTGCTACACTGTTGGTCAAGGAAGTCATGAAGGTCCACGTAGGCTCACAGAAAGGACACAGAGACCCCATCTCTTGATTGGATGGGAGTAGTATCAGAATCACATTGAAAGAGGAGCATATGGGATGGGAGATATTACTGAAATAATTTTTGGAAAATACAATCTATTACAATACCTGCTTAGATTTAAACAAGATCTCCTCAAATGCTCCATTCACCCTTGGCAGTTAACTCTTCCACATTTCACATTTCGGCAAATTCTCCAGCAGTTGACTTACATTTCCATCATCACTTCTGATTCTAACTTTTGGCTTCAGCTGTATTTGATCAATTTTTGGACTATTTCACTGGCCTGTGGGTGCTGTTTTGTCACAAGCCATGAGATTTCAACAGAAACTCAACCTTTGCCTCAATTTCCACAAAACACTCACCTAAGGCAAATGAGGATATGGTAGGTTTTGCTGGGGATTTAAAGAGACAGAGGAGCAACTCTAGTGACTGGAAACTGGATATTAGCTATCCCTGCTCATACAGAGGTTTATGTCCAGGCCTCTTCACTCAACATACCTCACCCTCTCTATTTCCTCTCTCCTCTCTTCCTCCCTCCTCTCTCTTCTTCACTCATTCCTCGAAATTCCACCCTCCACCCAAATTTTGTCAGCTAAGAAGTTCTCTAGGACCCATTGCTCTAAAGCTGGCCCCAGGCATCCTTTTGGAGGCTCAAACAAAGGGCATTCCAAATTCAAAGCCATGCTCCCTAGAAGGTTGGTGTGGATTCCTTGATACAGTGATGGATTTTTCCTCCATGACCCAAGCCAGGACCATCAAGTAGGACAGGGGCTTTCATGGGGAAGGACTTTATACATATCATCTCATTAAATTTTTGGAATAATTCTATTCTGTCTTGTCTGCCTCCTTCACTAACAAGTGCGGACTGAGTTATTTGGGTCCTTGGAACCAACACAGAGTAAGCACTCAGACAAGGTTTATGAAATGATAGCAATTCCAATGGCAGTGACACCAATGAGCCAGAACTCAGGCCCTACCAGCCAACCTGACCACCCCACGCTCAGAGGGCAGACGTGCTCTGAAACAGTTGCTGTAGGCTGTCTTCAGTGCTGATGGGGGAGCACCCAACAGGAAGACCAGGACACCCGGCAGAAAAGTGTGAGGAGGACATAGCAATTCACAGGAGAAGCCCAGATGGTTAACAAGTGCATGAAATGCTGCTTACAGTCACGAATGATCCAAGAAACACAAATTACTATGTTGGCACTTTACATTCATCATACTGGCAAAAATTAGAATGGTGGATAATACCAAGGGCTGACAGGCGTTAGGAGAGGTGGGAATGTACTGCTGCTGGTTCAGTCATTCTAGCAAGCAACCAGATAATATTGAAAAATAAAGTAGGTGTACATCCCATAACCTAGCCATTGTACCCCTGGGTATCCCAGGGAAATTCTCACACAGGTCCAAGGGGACACATCCAAAGACCACCTTCTCCAGGGAAGGCTTCTTGGGATCTTCCAGATGGCTTAGTGAACTAGAGTGATGTAGGACCACGTGGGTCAAGGGCTGGCCCTGACTCTCACCAAGTGTGCCTTCTCTTTCTTTCTTTCATAATAACAAAAAACTGTTTCTCAGAGTCTTCTCAGACATGAGAAATATTATATGCTATGAGAGTTTTCCTGTCGGTTTTCTTATTTTTTAAAAAAATTGGGATACAATTAACATGCGCAGATCTTAACTTCAAGAAATTCTATGAGTTTCGACAAATACCTTAGTCATTCTGATAGTTATCTCCCCTCTCTGAGTCACAGATTTCTCATCTACAAAATGGGATAACATCGACCTTATAGAGTTGTTGTAAGAGAGAAAAGTAATATGACAAACGGCTAGCACAGTGCTTGGCACACAGCAGGCAGGGAGTAAATGTCTATCCTTTTATGCTTCACAAGCAGCTTGTATAACAACAACAAAATTAACTGAGCATCTACTCTGTGCCCCAGGTATGTATGACCATGGAAGACCCAGAGTTAAATCAGAGACGGAGGCTGCCAGTTTCCTTTGGATTATCAAACTATGCTGGGATGGGTGCTGTGATAAAAGAAAGCACAAGGGGTAATGGGAGTTTAAAGGAGGAACCCAGCCCAGCTTTGGGGATCAGAGTGGGCTTCCTACAAGGGGTGATGCCTGAGTGGCATCCTGAAAAAGCCAATAGTTTATGAGGCAAGGGCGAGAGGTCTGGGTGCTGGGGGATAAGATTCATTGCAGAGCAAACAATGTAGGCACAGATCTGATGATTGGCGGGAATGTGGTATATTTGGGGAACTGCAAATAACTCAATTGGCTGGAGCAAAGGGATTGTGAAGGGTAGGGCTGAGATAAGTTAGAGAGGCTAGCAGGACAGACCACAAAGACCTTGAATGCCACACAAAGGACAAGGCCTTGCCCTTGAAGGCACCATGGAGCCAATGAAGAAGTTTAAAGCAGGGATGACCAGGGCCACTCAGTGTGTATTTTAGAAAGTTCTCACTGTGTTTTTTTCATTCTGCTTGACCCAGTGTATTCTTTATGTACCGCAGTGTACCAGCTCCTTGAAAGCAAGAACTGTATCTAAATTTTCTTTAGTCATTCAGATCCTTTATGTAAAGAGACAGGGAATAAGAAGGTAGACTGGGTAAACAAAAATAGTCATTTCTGCATTCCCAGGGCCTGGTTACAAGAGGGAGGGTGTCCCAAAGTGCAGCTCAGCCTGGTGCTCAGAGTCCCTCCCATAGCTCTCCATAGCTGGCACATGGCCAGCCTTTCAGGCCAGCACACAAGGACCACCTCCACCTGGCTCACTCTCCAGCTACACCCTCCCCTTACACTTCAGCTGTACTGTATCCTAGTTTCCTTAAGGTTCATGCTCTCTCAGGACTTATGCTTGCCCATGCTATTGCCTGCTCACATCATTTCCTCTCCCTGGACGGTCTTCCCCGTTTATGCTATGTATCTGCCCAATTCCTACCCCTCCCTTGGGATTCATCACCTCCTTCAGGGAGCCTTTCCTGATTTCCCCCCAGGATGGGTGAAGGTCCTCTCAAGACCCCATTCTGCAAACAATCATAATAGGATGCTGCTGGTTATCTCCACCCTGGTCTGTGAGCTCTCTGCAGGAATGGATTATCTTGTTGGCCTCAGTATCCTGAAGGCCTGGCAGGACCCAGGAAGCAGGGTAGCCTCTGGAAGTCACATGCTATGTGACTCGGATACAGAGAATGTGTCAGAGAAAGGCCCAAAATGAGGTGGAGAGGTGGAGTTGATCCTGAGGGCAATGGAAGGCAGGGCAGAAACTGAAGCAGGGGAGGGTATGTGTTGAGATTCAGAAAGCTCGGTGTAGGGGTCAGTGTGGAGAAAGACTCAGAGGGGTCCTTTAGAGCCCCTGGGAGACCAGCAGGCCAGCAGATTAGGGTGGTGGCTGAAAGATGGGGAGAAGGGAATAACTGCAGAGAGATTTAAGAGGAGAAAGGACCAGACTTTGTGCGATTGTTTGTGGGTGGTAAGGAAAAGGGAGGAGTCAAAAGGACTTCCAGTGCAGCTCCCCTCCACTCTAGGGAGAGGGGAAGGAGGCTTAGCAGCCAGCTCCGAGACCAGTTACCTTGGACACAAATAACCCCCAGGGACCCTGCCCCTACCAGCGCTGAGCTGCAGCCTCTAACAGCAGCCCCCCCCAACCCTGTTTTCCCAAGGGGTTGACTTCACGCTCTGCTGGCTCCTTGCCCACCCCTCCCTCCTGCAGTCAGCTCTGTGTCAGCCAGGAGAGCAGGGGAGGAGCAGCCGCAGAAGCCCTGCAGGGAGGGAGGAAGGGCGGGTGGAGGAAACTGCCTGGTCGACCCCAACTGAAAAGCAGGGAGGAGCAGGAGAAGAGAGGGTGTGACAGACAAAAGAGGAGGAGGAGCAGTATACACTGGAGAAGCAAGATGCCGTCCCACCTTTTGCCCACCCCCATTTTAGAGATGGGGAAACTGAGGCCCAGAGACGGCAGACGCTTAGGGGAACACAGGTTTCAGCAGACCCACATCCTTCTGTTGGACCCCCTCAGCCTGGAGCAGGCACCTCCACCCTGGTCTCCAGGGCCCCAGAGTGGAAGAGCAGGCTAACTCATCCAAGTTCCCAAAAGTCCCCATGGTATAAAGGCTGGACTGAAAAACAGAGGACTTGAGTTCTCACTCAACTGTGAGACTGAGCAACACAAGAGGCTGGTTTTTCATTTGTAACATGCCCGATGATTCTGACAAGGAGCCATTGAGGTCAGGGATGAAAAAGGACTTTGTAAATCAAAAAAAAGCCACAGGATACCAGGAGGATTGGGCTCAAACCTCAAGTCCTCGCTCTGAGCCCGTTGAGGCCTCAGTTTCTCCAGCTGCACATAGAGGAAACTACTAGATCCACCGATCTCAAAGGCCCAGTCCATCACTGGAAACCTGTAGGATGCACCGAACAGCCCACAGTTTTAAATTCTAGAGCAAACATACAAACCCTACTACCACATCCGCCAACCCCCAGAACTAGCGCTTGGAAGCCCTCCTCTGGTTGCTGGGTTAGGGGATCACTGCAGCCCCTGTCCAGGTACTCCAGGCTCAATATAGAACTATACTCACACCTCAAAGCCCCTCGTCCACCCGGCAGCAAACCTCAGGAGGCGGCCCCTAGGGGGCAGTGTTGCCCCGAACTTGGGCCTCTGTAGCCGCTACCCCCGCCCCAACCCGCGCGGGGAGAAGACTTGAGTTCTGGGAATGTTTGACACCCCCAGTACACACACCGCCCCCAGCTGCGGGCCTCAGCCCCAGGGACTCCCGCGCCGCGCGCAGCCCGCGCGGTGTGGGCTTGCTGCTGGCTCCCCCCACCTCTCTCAGCGGAATACACTTCGCAGGGACCGGGCTTTTGTTTTTGCTGTTTTTGCGGGAGTGGGGGGAAAGTATTGGGCTCAGGCTGCTCGCGCGGACTAGTGTATCTGCTCATATCCCAGGGAGAAATTTGAGGGGTGAGGGGTCTTGTTTTTCCAAGAACCTGTCAGCTGCTTCCCCCGCTTATCCCTTTGACACCCCCCGAAGTTTGGCCAGCATCCACCTCCGGGAGTCCCCCCAACGCCGCCAGGAAGTGCCCCGGAGCGATAGTGGGGGCTGCAGGGTCCGAAGTTCCCGATTCTACCACCAGCCTCGCCTTCGCCTTCCCCAGTTCAAGTCCAGGCCCAGGGATCGGGAGACAGCCGGGATTTAAGGGGTTGGGTTGGGGGGGGGGGGTGACTCCTGCTGCGAAGTCACCCCACCCCCAGCAGTGAGCAGCAATGCCAGGGGCTGGAGTGAAGACGGTAAAAGGAAAACCCCATTCAAGTTTGATCCAACGGCTTAATGGGGAGGGGGCTAGAAAGAATTTAAAAGCCCTGGACCCACAAAGCAGACTTTTTAAAAAATTATAATTGAAAACATCTCGAAGTAAGGGCCGCTAGAAGCGGGCCAGCTCCCCCTACTTCATCCTCCTCCCCTGCTCCCCGGAGTCCGATGAAGTCATGATAAGTAGGCTGCAAAAAAGGGGGGTGGGCTGGGGGCACAGGGGTCCCAGGATGGGGCCCCGCGCGGACACAGTTTGGATACTATGGTTACGCGATCCGACCCAAACAGCGAAGGCGGACAACAATAGCGGCCGCCAGAGGAGGAAATTCCTTCCGGGGTGGACGGCGCGGGGGGAGGGGCGCCTGGCTGGAACGCCGAGGCGGCGGCTCCGCCAATCAGCGCGCGGCCGCCGGCGGTTTCAAGGTGCCCCGCGCCGCGCGCCCCCACCCCCCCGCGCGCTCGGCTCGGGCGCTGGAATTGCTGAGACGTTTCCCTGCACGCGCCCGGGTAACCCTGCGGGGGCTGCTGCCCAAGCCGACCCCCTCCCCAGCCGTTCTCCCCGCGCTCCCCCCCGGAGCCCACTGCCTGGGGAAGGCCGAGCGTTCCGCTGCATGAGTTGCCTGCACTGGAGGGAGGTGGGGAAACAAATCCCTCTAAACAACCCCTGTCTATGGGGTTGGTTCCTGCACTAGCCTGTTTTCTATTTTAAAGCTTGTCTCAAGAAAAAATGAGGGAGGGAGGGAGAGAGAGCGCGAGCAGAGCGAAGGTCCACCCCAACTCATGAAGCCTGGGAGGCTCTGACCCCTGCCTGGCTGGGCGCGGGGGCTGTTATATAATAAGTTGGGTTATTGATATTGGCGGTCCTGGCCGGGCATCTGGCATCCAGAGGTCCAAGGGCAGAGCTGGCATTTAGAAACCCCTACACCTCCCACCCCAGTTAATGTTACCTGCCTTTCAATGGACCAGAGAAGCCGGGGCTCACCTCAAGCCCACATCTGGGTTGTTTATGTGGTGCCCATGAAGCGACTGCCTCCTTCCCTACCTAATAGGGATTCTGTGCCCAATAACACCCCCCGCCCCCCTCCCCATTTAAAAGCCCCGGACTGGCGCCCAAGCCTTTCTAACCCCCCGCCGTCCCTCCACCACGGCCAGGCCCTCCACCGTGCCTCCTGCTCTCCTGTCAACTACCCAAAGCCGGCATGCCGGCACTGCCAGCACGGAGTTGGTCCCGTTCTTAAGCTCCCTGAACCAGGTTTCTGCTTTCTGATGCCTCCGGGGCATGCAGCGCCAGCCACTTCGATGAGGTGTAGATGCCTTTTTATTCACTGCATATTCAGATTCACTTATTTGGAAGGTTCTAACGTTCAAAAAGTATTTGCCTCTCTGTCCCACTCTTTCTCTCCCTCTCTTCATGTCAATGGGGATAGCCCTAATTCTCCAGTTCCTTGTGTGTCTCTTTATAAATAAATAATGAGATTTTATTAATTATGTACGTACAGTATCTGCAAGCAGATTGCTATGTCTCTTGATGCTTAATAAAAAAAAAAAAAGGAAAAACCCTCCACACTGAAGCTGGATTTTTTTTTTTTCCCCTGCAAGCAAACAAAAACTTCAAGGGGCCATATGTCCTCCAAGGGGGGGAGAGGAAGACAGAAGTTGGGGAGTGCATGGGGTAGGGAGGGAGGGATTAAAGGGGGTTCCTTTGCAGATTTTCAAGGCAGCTGGAGGCGAAGAGTTGCCTGCTTCACATTTAGGATTGAGCTGCCTGTCTGAAAACACACCAAGGTTTGCTTGGGCGTTTGTGCGTTAGGCGGGATGGGCAGCTGTTAATAGTAAACAGGAAACCAGTGAGCAGAGAGCTGGCCGCAGCCCAGTCCCTCTCTCAATTCTGTGCCCCTCCTCGGAGCCCCCAAACCCCCAAGTTCTCAAAACACACTTGGTTTCTGGGCATGTGTGCAGCTATGTCCTGAGTGGCCAACACAATTCCTGGCACATAATAAGGGCTCAACAAATATTTGCACGTTGAACGAATGGAGCATGGAACACATACAGGGGATGGCAGAACGGTTGCAAAAGTGGCCAGGGGCTAGGTCTTGGGGCACCATGCCTTGGAGGTGCAAGAATTGGGGCTTTAGCCCTCAGACAATAGGGGAGGGGCTCACCCCTCAAGTTTTCTGGTCCAGGAAGTGACAGAGCAGAGCTGAGCACTGAAAAACTGACCTGGATGAGGGAGACCAGAGAGAGGTGCAATGATAAATGGCACTAGGCAGAGTCAGTGTGGCTAGAGAAAAAAAGGATATTGGAGGGGCGGGGGCTCCACTACCTGGAGATGAGGAAGTATGAGAGGTCGGAGGTGAGCTTTGATTCAAAACATTCTGGTTCCAGTTCATAGTAGCAAATCCACATGGAAAAAGATTGGAAGGGTACAGAGGTAAGATGCTGGGACTCCTATGGAACAGGCACCTTAGAGGCTGAAATTATAAAAGCAGAAAAGAATAGAATCCCCAGAGAAGATTGTCGTTTGGGACCCAGAGGCTCCAAGAGGATCAGGGGCCAGTCGAGGGTCCCACAGAAAGACAGTGGCCTAGCTGGCACAATAAGTTGCACTACACTCGTCTCACAGAAGAGAGTTTTCTCACCCAGCCCAGGGCAGACCAAGCATCCAAACAAATGGGTTAATTAAACTGGGTGTGTGTTGCGCAAGTTCAAAAGTAATTTTTTTTTCTAAGGGAGCAGTTCTGGATGCCATTTCTCCTGCCTGTGAGAGGTCTATATATCACTAAGGAGTTAAAACATAAAAATCAAATTGTGCTAGCTAAGGTTACCACAGAGCTATCAAGCTGGGTCTTGTTGCCAGAGCCCTGGCATCTGCCGTGTAATTTGGGGAGCACGTAGTCTCTCAACCGTGGGTGGGAGCGGCTGTCTGACTTCTCTCTCAGTATCCTCCTAATTAAAAGGACCAGGATCCCTTTGCACATGTGTTGAAGAACATCTCTTGTGCTGAGGAAAGTAGAGATACAGATGCTATAGACACTTGGGATTTTGGAAGGTGGTACCCGGATCCATCGTAAGCCCCACTCTTGGAGAAGTCATGACCTGCTGTGTGACCTTGGGCAAGGACCTCAGTTTTCCCACAAATCAAATTGGAGGTAGGAGGGGAGGCTGGTTGAAGATCTAATGTCCTTCGTCCTTTCTGTTCTAAGATATGGGTCCAGCAGGACCTCAGGGCTATTTTCCTTTGTGGTCTGATGGGACAGAGCCCCTGTCCCCATACAGCCATCATGCCTATATCCTGTCCCTAATTCCAGTTGTGGGCTAAAGTCGAAAAACACGAACCACCTTTAGACCGCAAACGTCCCCAAATTACAGACATGTGCAAGCTCCAACATTCAGTGTTTCCCACACACACGCAGCAAAACCCTAGGGTCAGACACCATCCAGGCAGAGAGGTCATCAGGCACAGCTCACCTGGGATGCACATAAGCTCTCTACAACATTCCAGGCTAATGTTTGTCCAGCTCCTGCTTGCCATCTGTGACAAGGAGCTCACTACCACTTATGAACTCTAGCACAGTATATCCTAACCACTTACAACTCCTGTCCACCAAGATCTTCTGCTAATATTTCAAAGGCAGCATGCACCAGGATTAAACTCTTGATCTGTCCTTCATAGACCTGCGCCTCCTCCTATGTGTCCTGGCTCAAAAACCTAACACCACAAGCTAAAAACTTGGGACTTATTCTTGACTTCCCATTCCCCCTCCAGTCAGTCAGTCGCCAAGTCCTGGCAGTCAACCTTCGTACTATTTCTGCAGTCAGTCCCCACTGCCTCCACCTCACTTACCGATATGGTGGCATCTCCCTGACTCCTCAGCAGTGCCATCAAAATTATCCTCCACGCTGCCTACCAGAGGGCTCTTTCTACAACTTAATCTGAATATGACATTCCTCTGCTAACAAATAAATGATGACCTGAGTTACCCACATAACCAAAATCCAAAGTCCTTAGCACTTTATTCAAGGCCTCTCTTGATCTGGCTGCAAACACACCTGCAATCCCACTGCGGATTGACCTTACACTGCAGCCACACCAAATGGCTGGCTGTTCCCTGAACATATTTTTGTCCTCCCATGCCTGTCTTGGTCCATGCTGTGCCCTCTTGGCATTGAAGAAAAAGATGAAAAGAGGGTAGTTTCCTGCCCTAAAGGAACCTACGTACATTCTAGAGCTGTACACTCCACAAAACTAACCACTCACCACACAGACCAAGTGAGCCCATGAAATGTGTTAATCCAAATTGATGTGTGCTATCAGTGCCAAATACATGCCAAACTTCAAAGATTTAGTGCAAAAAAAAAATGTAAATTAGCTCATTAATAATTTATTTACATTGATTACATGTTTATAATATTTTGGATATATTGGGTTTCATGAAACGTATTATTAAAAGTAATTCCAGGGCCAGCCCGGTGTCTCAGGTGGTTGGAGCGCGGTGCTCCTAATACCCAGGTCGCAGGTTCGATTCCCACGTGGGCCAGTGAGCTGCACCCTCTACAGCTAAGATTGTGAACAACGGCTCTCTCTGGAGCTGGGCTGCCGTGGGCTACCATGTGCTGCCAGGAGCGGACGGTGGCCAGTGTGAGCGGCCGGCAGCCGGCAAGAGCTGCCGTGAGCTGCTGTAAGCGGCCGACCAACGACTGGTGACCGACTGCCTCAGCTGGGGGAGCGCAATGTTCATAATACCAGCATGAGCCAGGGAGCTGTGTCATACACAACTAGACTGAGAAACAACGGCTTGAATGGGAGGGGGGGTAAAGGGGGGCAAAGGCAGAAAAAGCGGGGGGGGGAGTAATTTCATCAGTTTCTTTTTACTTTTTAAAAAACATGGCTACTAAAGAATTTAAAATTACAGATGTGCCTCCCCTCTGTGACTTGCATGATATGTCTATGGGACAGTGCTGTAAGGGGCAGAGCATGAAAACAAGTAGTTATAATGATAACGTGGTGGATGGTGCGTGAGCAACTGCAGTGGGAAACAGGGTGCTCAGGCACAGGCTACAGAGAGACCCCCATCTGATGGTGGACAGTTTAGACTTATTCTTTGGACAACACCTGGGTCCAGCTGGCATACAGTGACCAAGAGCTGGTTGAAGTAAGGACAAAAAGGAAGGTAAGACACATTCAGATCCCAGCTCAGCTCTCACCCAGTCCCTTTCTCTGGGAAGCCATCTTGTCCCTGCCCTCACCTTCATTAGGTCTTCCTGGGGCCTCCACAGCCCCTCTGCCTCCCTGTCACAGCCCTGTGCAGGGGCCTTGTCATTGTCTTTAGTGGGTGTGACCATCTGCACACTGCCCCCCCATCTCTGGGCCTGAGGGGCCGTGCCTACTTCTTCACAGTGGTGTCCCAGGGCACACACACAGTTTTGCACTAGGGGGACACTCTATGAATGTTTGTTGAACGTTGAATGAATTCCTTCATTCAACAAACATTCATTGATCCTCAGTGACCTTTCCAACTACGTCCTTCCACGACACCACACATCCTCAAAGTGCCTGCCACCAACCATATGAACCAGTGTAACTACCTTAACAGTGAAACCCGAGGTCGGGTTTCACTGGGCACTGACCATAGGCCACGGTAGGTACTTATGTAGGTTATTTTGTTCAATTTTCTCCATAATCCTATGAGATAGATTCCACATATACCCATTTTCGTACAGATGAGGAACTTAAAGCTCAGAGAGGTGAAGCAACTTGCCCAAGGCCCAGGGTCACACAGTAGGTCTAGATGGAGCTGACTTTCATAAATCTGCCCTCCAACTCACCAGCCTTTGGCTCATCCAGGGTATTCCTGGGACTCTCCTAGTTGACCACTCTCCATTCTCTCCCCTTCACTTGCTTCCTTGTCTTCTCCTTCTATCATCTCCAGCCTGTGAGAGGGCTGAGTTTAATTCAGACCCCAGCAGCAAAGAAGGCCCCCTATCCTACACCCTGTACAGGGGAAGTGCCTCCCCCCATAGCTGCCCAGGGCTGAGCACCCCGCCCCCAGCTGTGGAAGAGAGGAGGGAGAGAAAGAGAAACCCATCAGGGGCCTCTGGGGCACAGCCCTTGAGGAGCCCCGGTGTTTGGTTTCAATTAGGAGGACAAATTCCAGGAAGCCAGGCCAGTGCTGGGGAGGTGGGGGTGGGGGTGGGGGGGGCGCAAAGCAAGGCTCAGAATGAGGAGGCTCCTGGAATCTGGCCTCAGGAAGAGGCTCCCGTAGGGCAGGGCATAGGGCTGAGGGGCCTGCTGGGAAAGAAGCCTGGCCTGTGCGGTGGTTTGAGTCCCAGTTCCCAGTTCCCAACTTACAGTGTGCTGTCAGAGTAGTGAAGAACGTGTGTCAGGTGCCTGGCACACACAGTAGGCTCTCATGGGCTCAGTAAAACATTGCTTCTGTTCAAGCCCACATTGTTCTATGAATTCCAGCTCTGGGGGTGGGAATGGGTGCCTGGTGGTTGACAATGTAAGCTACTGGGTATCAAGCTAAGGACTGGGTACTGGGACCCCAAGATGACCAAAGCTCAGAGTTTGCATACAGCTTAGGAGGGACAGGTACAAACAGAACTGCTATGTGGTACAGCCAACATGCTAGCAGCACCAAGAGCCAGGTTCTGCGAAGCTCAGAGAAGGGAAGATCCAAGAGGGAAGGAACCTCATCTGTTCTGTTTATTCGTCTCTTCAGCCCCTAGCGCCATGCCTGGCACATAGGAAACACTCAATAGATCTTTGTTGAAGGAATGAGTGATGAACTCTTCTAGAAAATTTGAGAGAAATCTTCTTAGAAGAGGGGTGTATCTACGCAGGGCTTTACGAAATGAATCGATGCTTGGAGACCAAGAAAGGAAGAAAGGGCATTTCAAAGCAAAGGAAACAGTTGATACGGGGATGAGGCAGCACAGAGCATGTGGCAAGGTATTCACTGATTCACTCATTCAACTAATACTAATGGCGTGCCTGAGACATTTCAGGCACTGCGCTCAGCAGATGGATATGACTGGATTGGGAGGGGATGCGCTGGAGGATGAGGCAGACACCAGACCATGGGGGTGGGCCTGTGTGTCTTGCAAGGAAGTCAGGACTCTGCTCTGCAAGCTATGGGGTGGCCCTGAGGGGTTTCCATCTTCTGGGAAGTAATCCTGGTAACAGAACTGGAGCGTGGGAATGGCGGGGTCCTGCTACACATGGAAGAACCTGAAGTTCTAAGAGAAGTTCTAAGAGATTTTGGCACGTGCTCAGGGACAACTAATGGCAGAACCAAGCCTCTTGTGTCCCATCCACAGCCCAGGGGCCCTACTCTCGGCCCAAATCCTGGGTCCCCGGCTCTAGCTGGCTACTCTCTTGCTGAATGTCCTTAGCTACATCTCCTCCTCTCTCTGGACCAAAGGGCTTTGACTGAGACAGGGTTTCCCCCACATAGACCCACTCAGTGGGATGGGGATAAGGTCAAGGAGTGCACAGACCTGGCCACACAGAATATGCAACCTCAAGTTTACCTCAGGAAACTTGTCCCTTTTCAGCTCTTGCTTCCGACTAAGTCAAGGAGAAAGGCCCAGTTTGGGGCTGGTATGTCTTTAACGCCTCTTGCCTTTTGCAGATAGCCCTTTACAGCAAGAGAGAGGCCTCTTAGCAAGCAAGACTAGATTTGCTTTGCTTTCATTACATTTGTTTTTATTTTTACCTTCTGTTTTTAAAAAGCCAAAATATTTGGAGTGCAGATACAGTTTCCTCATTAAATTTTTTGTGAAAGTGAATTAATTTAAATAAAAACACTAAGCAGGTGACGTAAGACGATCCGGCAAAAGTCATAGAGGAGATATCAATGATGGGAGCTCAGGGCCATCCTGGGCAGGGCACCTCTGACTCTTCAGTTCTAACGTCAGCCCTTTTTCTAGGAAACGATTTCAAGTCCCGCTTCTGTTGTTCATCTTTTTAAAAAGGGGGAGACGGCTGGAATTTCACTGGGCATTTCAGTAACTCTATTTCCTTGGTAACTCTATTTACCAAGGAATTTCCCTCAGCAAACTTGAACGACAGCTGCGACACCTTGGCCATGCCCTCTAAAGGTAAGGATGAGGAAGGAACCCCAACCTGGGGTGGCTGGTCCTGAGCCACTGTCAAGCTCCTGCTCTGCTTCTGGAGGGGCTCTAGGGAGGAAAATCTGGGACTCTCACACCCCCAGAGTCAAGAGCAACAGAGTCAGAAGGGCTCTTAGCAGAATGTCTGATTTTGCAGCTATTTGGGGAGTAGGGCCAGTGAAGGGAGAGACCTGTGAGAGGACCCCCTTCAGCCCTGGGATTAAAGGTGAAGCTCCTTGTGTGGCATTCAAGATTCTTCAGTGTCATTCCCAAACTGTCTTTCCATACGCCTCATGCACCTGGCTGATTCCTACTTCCCCTTCAAGCTTCCTTGTCAGCACTTCTAGGGAGTCCTTTCTCACTCTCTCTCCAGTTCCCCAGTGTGGGGACAGAGCCAGGAGTGCAGTTTCCAGGGGAAAGGTGCTGGCTCAGGTGATAAATGGCCATCAACTATGATTGGAGGGCCATCAGCTGTGGCTAGTTGGCAGTCAGCTGTAACCAGTGAGCCATTGGCCACTAATATAACTGCCATGGCTATGCTAGCAGAAAATGGGGGCTAGCAAGAAGATGGTGGCTGAGCTAGCAAGCACGGATTGCGGTTAGCAAGTGAGATTGGCTGGCAGAGAGACAAGTGGATGGCAGGTTGCAGACAGCGTGGCTCCTGCTTCCTGTGTCTCCAACCCAGCTGCCAGCGAGAATATAGTGGTCTGACTCCCCTATCCATGGCTCCGTGGGTGTTCCTTTTTGGCCTCACCATATCCTGCGTTCTTATGTGGGGAGCGGGAGCTGAGACCCCGCATGAGTCCCTGCATGACACCCAGTCTGAGTCAGGTCCTCCTGTGGGATCCCAGGTCCTTGGCATCCCAGTTCTGGACACCCTAGGTCATCACTGCCTGTTTGTGTGCCTACTGTCTCCAACGATGGGGAGACAGTGTCCGTGGGCTCCGTATCCCAGCCCAGGGTCTGTAGCCAGGAAGTCCTCAATAAAGCTTTGCTGAATTGGAGAGGAGGATACTTTTAGTGCATGGTCACATCAGTTCCAATCAGCTCTGGGACCTTTCAGAGGCTTGCTCTTGCTCTGCTGAGTCTTCTGTAGGGAAAGGTGCCTGTGAAGAGTAGCGAGAGGCAGGGGAAAAGGCCAAGATCTAACACCAGGTAGGTTTGGGTTCAAATCTGTTTAGCTGTTCAACTGATTTAGCTGAGCCAGAATATTCTCAAGAGTTAAAGGCTGTGATCCCCACCACAGAGGCAGATAGGGTGTGATGAATAAATGAGATAATGTGAGAAAAGCAACATCCACAGGTCAGGTACACCCTTGCTTAGTAAATTATGGAAGTGTTAGAACTGTAGAAAGTGCAGAAAACCCAGCTGCCTAGGGAAAAAGGAATTCATTCTGGCCAAGGGACTGAGGCAGGGAAAGCTCTCTACTTGAAGGGAATTCTGAGTTGGGCTTTGAAGGATAAATAAAAGTTCCCCATAGTCAGAGGAAATTGAGATGAGAAGGCTGAGGGTCACATAATGAGAGTACTCCCAGTCTCTACATGGAACTACAGCAAGAAGAATTTTGGTTAAGAACTAGGAAGGACTTCTCATGCCAGAACTTTGGGCAGAAGTCTATTCCAGGATTTGACTAAAGGTGTAAAATAGCCTAAGAAGGGTCAAGGGCCCCTTTGCCATAAATCAAAGGTCAACTGGTCCATTCCTCTATGGCTAAGCCACACAATTACTTTTGTCCTTAAAACTGCTTCCTTTGTGCTAGAAGTGAGTCCCACCTTGAGTGAGCAGCAGAAGGGGGAGGCTCCCCCCAATTCCTGGGTTTGGAGCCAACAGGCTGAGCCTGTGGCCCAGCATGCCCCTTCCCTCCCTCTCCAAGAACCTGAGCCCCCACTCTGCCTGGGTCCTTCATTTGTCCCTGAAGCCTTGACCCAGGGCAGTGACACCAAATTATTAAATAAGCCCCCTTTCCTGAGCCAGGGAGGGACAGAAGGGGGCAGGGTCCACTTTCTAGGTCAGGACTCCTTGCCCTGTACTTCCGTCCCTAGTCCATGTTTTTCAAAACTAGACCTACAGGAGAGGGAGAAGGAGAGGGTGAGAATGCTTCTGTGTGTGACTGTGTGTGTCTGTGTGTCTGTATGGAGAGAGGGAGAGCAGAGCCTGGGAGTGTGTGTGCGTGTGTTATGTTGTGTGTGGAGAGAGAGGGTGACAGAGAGGGAGGGAGGAAGGAGGGAGGGAGATAGGGAGGAAGGGGGAGAGAGAGAGAGAGAGAAAGGGAGAGAGAAAGAACAGAGCCTGGGAATGTGTGTGTGGCTGTGTGACTGCGTGACTATGTGCAAGAGACTGTGGGGTGTGTGTGTATGTGTGGCACTCCAGCAGCAAGCTGTTACCTTAAAGGCACAGATCCTGCCTCTGCCCTGCTCCCCTCCACCTCCACCCCAAGACAGAACTACCTCCCACCACCATCAGCTGGGAACCAGAGCAGGCCTGTCCCCAGTGACTCCTGCCTGAGGGAAGAGAAGCAAGCCCAGGCCCCCCCCACACCACCACCACCATGGCTGAGGCTTTGAGAGCTCAGAAATAGGTCCTACCAGAGGAAGGAGAAAGAGGCTTTCTTTATTTCTGAGGAAAGCAGGGCCTCCCTGAGGACTGGGGGCTGGGGAAGGGAGGAGGCCCAGCTCTGGGGCAAAACTGTTTCCTTGGGGTCCCAGCTCCTCATTTACTAGGGGTGGGGTGGGTGAAGGGAAGCCACAACCCCCCACACCTCTTTTGCAGGGCAGGGACACCAGCAGAGCTGTGCAACAGTCACGGATGGAGGCCATGAGGGTGTGGGTGGTGGTAGGACAACTAGGAGGGTCTCCGTTGCAGACAGGAAGCCCCTACCTCAGGTCTGCACTCTCAGGCAGCTTTCCTGCCATCTTGGCAGCTGGAGCTTGCACAACAGAACGCAGGGGTGTTTGTTTTCTTCCCCACAGCAACCCGCCCCTCCCCCAACGCTCACACCCGGTTTTGGCTCCAAGGCAGGAGGTGATGGGTGGAGCACCAGGAGGCTCAAGACCAGGTTTTTCCTCTTGCTTCAGCCTCCTACTCGCTGTGTGACCCTGGACAGGTTCCCTCACCCTCTCTGGGCTGCCGTTGCCTGCTCTGTATAATGGAGACGTTGGGTTCAGAGATTCTCCCAACACACCTAGCTCTGACCTTCCCTGGTTCTGGGTCTTATGATGGGCATCACTTGGTGAGAAAATACTTCAATCTAGGAAGAGGATGAGAAATTAACCTGCCCAGAATCCCCCTGCCCTATCCCAGAGCCACAAAAAGTAGTGACGCTGAAGTGTGCACGAAAATCTCCAGGCCCAACTCTTCCATTTTACAGTTGAGGAAACTGAGGCAGTGACTTGCCCGGGATGCACAGGGAGTGAGAGCCAAAGCTAGGACCAGGGCCCCAGCCTACAGCTACGAGGCAGAGTCCAGGTCGCCGAAGGAGCAGCGGGAGCGGGGAGGCCCGGAGGAGGAGAAGGAGGAGGAGGAGGAGCAGGAGCCGGGGGCGCGCCCCACCGGCCGCGGCCCCCGCGGGCCCCTTCCGGCCCCTCCCCCAGCCTGCGCACCGTCCCGCCACCTGCTCCCCCGCCCGCCGGGGCGGGGCCGCCGCCCACCGTCTCCATGGCAACGCGCGGCCCAACCGGCCGCCCTGGCCTCTCTGCAGCGGCTCAGCCCATCTGGCCCCAAGCCCGTCCCAGCTGGGCTGCCCGAGGCCCGGCGCCCTCACAGCCGCGCAGTGGCCCGAGACCAAGGCAGGAGCTCCGGGCGTCAGGCCCCTCCCTACCCTTGCACCTGAGCTGGCTGCTGGGCCCATCCTGAAGGGTTAGAAGCCACCCTACCCTCTGGGATCTCACATTATAGAGACGCCCCTCCCCAGTGTCCACCCAATGGGGCAGGAGGCAGCATCTCCGTTTTAAAGGCCAGCTTTCTGGAGCCAGCCACCTGGGCTCAAATCCCCAAGTAGTGTGTACTTAACCTTTTACCCATCTGAAAAATGGAAGTGATCATAGAACCTGCCTCATAGGGCGGTTGTGAGGGTTAAATGGGTCAATAAAGAAAAATACATGGAGTTAGCACTCAGTAAATACCAGCTATTATTATTACTACAGATGGTAAGTGCTGCTGTAAAAGAGGGCTATGGGAGCCCAGAGTAGGGGTCCTTAACCCAGCCTGGGGGCAGCAGGGAAGGCTTCCTAAAGGAGGTTATGCTGGTTGGAATCTTAGGAAGCAGCATTTAGCCAGGAAGCCAAAGGGAAGAGGGAATCGCATCAGCAAAGATACAGAGGTGGAAAACAGCAGGGTGAGGGTAGTGGGGAGGGAGACTTGCAAAAGCCCTTCAGTGTTGCTGGCGAGTGTAGAAGAGCTTGGATTTTAGATGGAGGGCGCTGGGACAGGAGCCACTGAAAGGTTTTGAACAGAGACACGACATGTTTCTTGTTTTTCTAGAGATTATTTAGGCTGTTGTACATGCAATAGCTTGGGGGTCCAGTGGTCCCTTTGAGAGATGATGAGTCCTGAACAAGGGTAGATGCAAGGTCAGTGGAAGGTGGGGACAGAGTCATACCTATTAAGGAAGTAGATATGGCAGGATGGTGACCTATGGATTGCATACGGCTGAAGAGGGCAGAGTTAAGAATGGACTTGCACACGTAGGTTGTGGGCTTGGGCACTGGGAAGGGTGGCAGGGCCAGAAGAGGGGCAGGTCTGGAGGTGGGGAGGAAGATGATGAGCTGCGAGTGTATGACAAGCTGAGAATATTTGAATTTGGAGCCAAGAGACCTGGACTGGACCATCCACGTGTCTGGATGGTCACAAATCTTGCCATGTTCTGAGAGCTGCCCCAGAGTCTGCACGGGGTGGGAGCCCTCACTAGGCCACATCCTCCTGAGAAGAGGTCTTAGGCTTCAGGATTCCATTTAAGATTCTAAGAATTCTAAGCTGCTTTTTCACGGGGCCAAGTAGAACTTATGCAAAAGGAATTTAGGAATTTTAACCTAAATTCTATGTATGCCGTTATCTCTTTCTGACGTTTTGGGGTTTTGGAGAGTTTTGGGGGGTGAGGAATGGTACAGAAGAGAACAAGGAGATAGCATGTTGTGCTGACCTGTCCCAGCTCTGTTGTTTACCATCTGTGAGGTCTGAGGCAGTTGTTCTCACCGAGACTCAGTTTCCTTCTAGCTACCTACCATGCAAGATTATTGTAAGAATTACATGGGCTGCTGGACACAAAGCTCCCAGCATGGCCTCTGGCCATCTTTGTTAAACATGCGAATTCCAGAAGCTTCTCCAAGACCAGAAAGATGACTTTCCATGAGTGGGTCTGGGAAACTGCAGGTAAAACTGGCCCATCATTAGATCAAAGCCTCCAACTACCACCCTGGGACTCCTTTAGCACTGGCTCCTCCATGGGGGCAGCCTACCCTGAACATTTAAGGCCTGGGGCAAGAGTTGAAATGGCAGCCCCCTGCCAGGTTCCTCCTTCTCTTCCCACCTGCTTCATCCCTACTACAAGAGTCCTTATATGCAGATGCGTGGACTCAGGCTTCATGGCCAAGCTCCCAGGCACACCTACCTCCCCAAACAACTCCCTTGTCCACCCCTCAGGCCTAGGGTTGCACACACCGGCAGCACAGTCCACTGGGAGGACAGACTCAAGTCCTGGGAGTGTGCTCAGGGCCCTTTGGGCAGGAATTCCAGATCTCATATACCTGGAATATGATCTAGAATGATAAGCTTGGGCTCCAGCTGAGCTTGTCCCTTGGCCCCTTGGCCCCATGTACATCTCACCTTGTAGGGAGAAATGGGGCTGGAGGAAGGCATAGGGCAACCCTATAGGAGAGAGTTCAGAGCAGAGGCCCAGCTGCCCCAGATCTATGGGCACCCTGTTTAGTTCCTATCAGCCTTTCCCACCAAGGCCCTCTGGCCAGCCCAGTGGTTCCCAGCAGTCATATCATGGAGGCTGCTGCGGTTTGTTTGTCCATTTGCCTGGCCCCTGCCCAGCTGAAGTCATCTCAGACTTTACCTCCAGCCTTTGCTGGCACTGAGAATTACAGGGTTCTGAGACCTCCCACACAGCCACCTCATGGGCCATCACAGCCCGTATGTGCCCAGTCCCTGGTTTGTCATGGGAGATTAGGTTATTATTCTCCTTTAAAAATGAGGAAACAGGCTTGGAGAAAGCAAAGGAAGACTTAGTATTAGAGAGCACCTACTGAATGCCAAGGGCTGAGGTAGGTGCTTTTTAAAGACATGACCACACAACACCCCTGTCAGAATTATCCCCAATTTACAGGTGAGGATACTGTGGCTCAGGAAGGAGAGGTAACTGACCCAAGGATTACGCAGTTGGTAGGAGGCAGAGTCAAAAATCAAACTCAGACTAGTCAGGCTGCAGAACCTAGACCCCAGGGACACATAGTAGGCCTTCAGTAAGTCTTGCCAAGAAGAACTGAAGCGGTTGGAAACCTGGGCCCCATCTCCAGTCAGGGTCACAGAATGTGAGGAATGTTCACCCCCAGGGCAGGACCATGGGCAAGGTGACCTTTGGAAAGATAAAGTCGAATTCCAATACTGAAAAGGAGACTAGCAGAGGTGGGCCTAGAGTGGTACTGCCAGGAACCAGGACCAGCTGCAGCCAGACACCCACCCCACCCCCCCAAACCCCTCGGTGAGCCAGGAGTTATAACTGGGGCATATGATGCGGGGAGATACTGCTACACCTTACTTAGCTCCTGCTGTTCCCTCAACTGGAATCTCCTTTCCCCCACTCTGTCAATGACACCTCACCCGCTATGCCTCTAACGCTGTCCCCAGTTCTCACCTGAACATTTCTACGTGGAGGGCCCTGGGGAATCTCAGCCATAACTGTCCATAACTAAGCTCACCATGCTCCCTGATTACCTCCCACCATCCTCCCTGGAAATGCCACCGCCATGCCCCTACTTGATTGCTCAGATGTTAGGGTCCTAGCCCTGCTTCTTCCTTCTCCCTCTTACTCCATCCAAACTCAATCTCCTAACGTCTCTACCTCTCCTTGCTGCCTCTGGTCTCCAGTCTCAGACTGCCGAACCCCATCTCCTTAAGGCAGCCAGGGCAGAGTTGTCAGATATAGCATATAAAAATACAGGCCTCTCAGTTAAATTTGAATTTCAGATAAATAGTAATTTTTCAAGATCGTGTCCCAAATGTTGCATGGGACATACTTATACTAAAAAATAAGAATAATCTGTTGTTTATGTGACATTTAAATTTACTGGGCATCTTGTATTTCATTGGCAACCTTAAGCTGGAGTGTACTTCATCCCTTAAACCTCTCCAGTGGTTCCCTGAGGGGCGGAGGATGGAGAAAATGCCCATGTTGGAACACTCTTTCCACACTGGTCCTCCTCTGCCTGTCTTCAGCCCCCTTTCTTTTTTTTTTTTACATATGGAACGCTTCACGAATTTGCGTGTCATCCTTGCGCAGGGGCCATGCTAATCTTCTCTGTATCGTTCCAATTTTAGTATATGTGCTGCCGAAGCGAGCACTTCAGCCCCCTTTCAATTCTCAAAAATCACCTCCTCCAGGAGACCTGCGAACAGCTATAGACTGGGTGAGGGGCTACTCTGTACAATTAGAGGCCCCCATACTTCTCTTGTCAGAACCTTAGGTGCATTGCTGGTCCCCCATCAGTAAGAGCTCATGAGACCGGCATCTTTTCTTTTGTCCACTGGGTTCACTCTCCAGCTCCTAGCACCTCACATGGCACCTAGAGTAACTTGCTATGGAACCCTGGCTAAGCCTATTGCCTCCTCTGGGCCTCAGGCTCTTCATCCATATGAGAACGGGTCATCTAAAATGGTCTGTGAGGCCCCTTCTAGTTCTAGTGCCTGCCCCTTGCAGCCTGACCCTGCACTTTGACCCTGGAGATCCTGGGTCAGGATGGTGTAGCAACTCATCTTGGAAGACCTGAGGACAAGCCCTAGATCTGCCAGGATGTGGCCTCAGGCAAGTTCTCTCAGCCTGACTTTTCTTCTCTGCCAGGTTCTATACTTATGGGGATCACACAACCACACTGGTAAGGTTGTTAGGAGACTGAAATCGGAGAGGCAAGGTATGCAGCACAGTGCGGGGCACTTTCCAAGCCCTGAAGGAACAGAGATTCCCATCTGCCCTATCCCTCAACTGGGAGGTCTAAATGCCCAGGAGGGGCCCTGGGGAAGCTGCAGGAGCTCCAAGAGAAGGAGGGAGGGAAAGAGGAGGGAGGGAGAAAGAAGCTAGGCTGGGAGCATTCAGGCAAGACTTTAAATCTGGTCTTCCATTTATTTATTTATTTGTTTGTTTGTTTGTTTGTTTGTTTTTAAAGGGCCTGAGCATCTTCTGTGAGAGACCTAGGAATCAATCGCACTGACAGAAAATCTGAAGTCCACACCCCCCTCCCACTCATTTGGGGGCGGTTAATTTTCAGCCTAAATGGAGGGCGGGGAGCATGTGGGTAAATGGGGAGCAGCCTCAGAAGACCTGGGTCCAAGGAGATACCCAGGTGGGGGGTTTTGTCCAGACTTATGGTTCCCATAATCTCTGGCCTCCCTAGGTCACCCCAAATAAACATGCAGCTTGAGTGAGAACAGGGTGCTCACTGCCTTCAAGACAAGCTCTTCCACCACCCCCATTCCAGTCCCCTTACAACCAGTGGGCCCATGAGGCAGGGAAACCCTGGCAGGCCCCTGGGGCTGGCCCCACTCTGTGACCATGCTCTGCCAGTGCTTGAACAGGGCCTCACCACAGCTCTGTTTTGGTCTCCTCCTCTGGACAATCTGGGGCAAGGAGTGGAGAAGCTCCCAGGACGGGCAGACCAGGGTTCTGGAGGGTGAGGCTGCAGTGAGTAAGTCAAGTGCTATGAGAAGGACATGAACTCGTGCTTCTGAACAGGAATAGTAAGACAAGGCTCTGTCACACCACCTCCTTCTCCTCTTTCTGATCGTCCCTGTCCCCTCTCCTGCCTCCTGCCTCCTCTTGCTTCCCTGCTTGTCTTTCCCAGCCCCTGCTAAACCAGCTTCCTGTCGCCCATTAATCAGGCCTGATCTGACCTCAAGGCCAAAGAGGCAAGAAGAAGAGGCAGGGAGGGAGGAAGAAAGGAGAGAGGGAAGGAGAAAATTAGCTTTCATTGAGACCTGGTCAGCTTTGCTGAGTTTTGCCTTCACTGTCTCCTAGAACCCTCCAGCCACCCCACAAGGCAGAACCTATTTACAGGGGAGCACACTAAGCCTCCCAAATCCTAGATGTTAGTTCTGGCAGACAGTCACACAAATGATAAGGAGCGAGCTTTCAAGATTCCCCTGCTTATTCTAGGGCTCCAAGGTGACATGCAGGGACTTAAACTGACCCAAAAAAGAAGACAGTCTCCCACATCCTGAAGCTGAGTTCTAGAGAAGATCATTTAGGGCTTGAAGATAGTCAGAGCAGGTGGGAGGCCTGGGCTGGCCAGTCCCTGTCCCAAACAGGCTCGGTGACTTGGGGCTAGTCACTTCACCTTTCTGAGAATCCCTTTGTCCAGTTAAAATCTGGCTTGGAGTAACCTTTGCCCTCAAGGGAAAGGTGATAAGTGCCTGGCTTTGAGCTAGATAATTTTAAATCCTGGTTCTACTCTTCCCTAGTTGAGTGGCTAGACAAGTCACTGCCCTCTCTGACCATCACTTTCCACCCGGGTGAAATGGGGGTGATGAGGCCACCCACATGGGGTTTTCTGAAGATTGGGAGAGAGAAGGTACGTTGAAAGGATAGCACAGTGCTTGGCACCTTGGAGGGCTCCACAGCTGGTGGGAGAAGGGTGCAGAAAAACCCGACAAGAAAGCCTACTGACGGTGTGATCTGTGGGACATAGGGCTACAAAGTTCCTACCACCTTGCTGTGGGACCAGGCAAGTGGCTTCCCCCACCCCCACCCTCCAAGGTGCCAAAACACTCGTGGGTCTAGGAGGGCAGACTTCGTCACCCCCATTTCACCCGACTCATATGTGAGCCCTTTCACCCTCCTGGACCCTCAGAGAGTAAACCCTCACCCATTCCACCCTGTCCTGGCCCATACACATCCATCCTGCTCCATTCTTTCCCATACCAGCCCAGGTCTCTGTGGTTAGAACAAAACGGGCATTTGACATTCTTTGTCTGGCATACACACATTCTGTGAGTGGGACCTACCAGGCCTTGCAGCTGGGACCTGCCACCTTCCCTCCAGTCCTGGCCCAGCTCTCCAGAGAGCTTTGCTCTAAGAGGAGGGAGGGAGGAAGGGGCCTTAAAGGAGCAGAGCCTTCTCTCAGAAAGTGTCCATGCCCCCACCCCCAATTAGAATGGGCAGGAAGGAAACTTAAGTGGGGAGGGGGACAGGCGAGGTGACCAAGGAGATTGCAGTCTGTAATATGTTTGAGACTGGGGTGGTGGCTAAAGTGGGGCTAAAACCTAGTCTTCTTCTGGCTTCCAGTAGAGGGCTGTTATGAACTGGTTTCTTAGTATCTTTTAAAAGAACTAGTCCCTACCTTGCCTTGATTTGCTGTGTGACCTTGGGTGAGTTCCTTTCCCTCTCTGGGCCTTGGTCTTTCTTGTATAAAATGAAGAGAAAGAACTGAAAGATCTCTGCTGTGTGAGATTTCCTGAGCCAGATCCTGGTCAGGGACTGGGATACCAGAGACAAGTCACACTTTCAGAATCTAGTTCTAGAATTCCATCAGGAAAGAGAACAAATGACTCGAGATGAGAATAATATGTTTCCATGAAAGCAGAACCCCCTACCCCAAAATGGTGGAGAACTAGCCTCTCCCCTCAGATTGATATAGTCCTATACAACCTCCAAAGCTACCCCCTTCATCTATTTGTAGGCTGTGAGGCAGACAAGACCAAATCATGTTTTCCTTTTATAGAAAATAAGGCTTCAGGCCCACAGAGGACAGGCCCCGACCTGCCTTGGGAGTGGGGGTTCTGGAAAGTGCTGCCTGAGCTGAATGGGGGAAAGATGGGCACGAAGGGACTCATGTGAGCAAGGGAGAGGGCAGTGACACAATGTGCTATAATTTGTTTGGCTGGAGCTCTGGGTGTGGCTGAGGGGCGCAGAGAGCGGGGGTGGAGGGACTGGGGGGGTAAGGGTCTTGGCTGCCTGGAAAAGGAGTTTGTCCTATGGGTGGTGAGGCACCAAGGGGGGGATTTTAGGCCAAGTGGTGGTCATTCACTCCTGTTATAGCAAAGGGAAAGAATGGTGGGGGCCCAGACAGAGACAAGGGAGCCAGGACAGCTGTACACACAGGTACCTCCTGACAAAGGGGCCATGGAGCCTCCGTGGGGGAGGGGAGCAGAGCAATTCCTCCCGGGAAAGAGGGGAAGTGAGCGGGGAGATGAAGCAGGGGAGAGGAAATGAAAGATTAAGTGCATAAAGGCCATAAAGCTCAGGAACGTCCAGGCCGGATGGATTCCAGTTTATAGATACATTTATGTCCGAGGATGCCCAGCCAGGCCTGATATACCAGTAAGAGCAGCCACCCAGGAAGGCAGAAAGGACGCTGGGCAGGAAGGGACCCCTTATGCTCCTGTGCTCCTCTCTTGTGTCCCCCCCCCCCCCCAACTCCTTGGGCTGGCTGACAGCCCAGCTGGAAGCAATTGTGGGAGCCTCCAGCCTGGAGAGCTGCATCCCACAAAGGGCCCTGGTAAATAGCAGCCCACACCCCAGACGGCCTGCAGCTCCCCCTCCTTGCAGCCCCCTGCCCGGAAATTTAAAACAACTGCTCGACACAGTCTTAAATCCTCCAGGAAGGAGCTGGGGTTGGCAGGCAGGAAGCATGAGGCTGGCCAGGGCCCTGCCTGGAACTCTCTCTCTCCAGAGCTCCTACCCTGAACTCCCCTGAAATACCACCTGCCCCCTCCCCCCAAAGTCTTGCCACTGGCTTCCCAGCCCCTGGGCTTCCCGGGCTGGTGTTCCCCTGCAGGACACTGCAGCTGCCGCGTGTTGGAATTATAAGATAGACTGTGAGCATCCAGCACACAGGCCGATCTTGTCCCCTGCTTGTACCCAGCACTGGGTCTGCCACAGAACAAATGCATAGTGTATATATGAAGAATGAATAAATGAAGCCACCAATTGACCCTGAGCCATCACTCTGCTATTTTGGCCTCAGTTTCCTTATCTATCAAATGGTCATGATAACTTTTATCCTGTCTACTTCCCAGAGTTGTGAGTTAGGTAAGAACCTTTGTGCAAGTATTTTATTAACTGCAAAGCTGATGAGTCACAATGATTCTATTCTTGCCTTCCTGGCCTCAGTTTGCTTGTCTGTAAAATGAGGGCCAGAGTTAAGTGCTAGCTAGGGTCCCTCCCAGCTTTGATATCAGACTTTAGCCAGAGATGAGGATGCCCAGACTTTCCTAAGCTCCTTAAATACCAGCTGGGCGGTAGGGGCAGGGCAGAGGGTGTGGTGTCAGGGAAAGAGCCCAGGGTTCAGAAGGCCACTATTTTAGCTCCCGCATGGCCCCTGACTCACTACGTGATTCTCTCTGGACCTCAGTGTTCTTCTCTGTAAAACTGGAGTGGGTGGACACAGTACGTCTGAAGTGACCTCTAGCATTCAAGTTCTATGATGACAGGACATTGTTCAGAGGGCAGTGGGGAGCCACTGACGGGCTTTGAACAGGGGAGTGGCATAGTCACTCATATTTCAGAGCTCACTCTGGCAGTGGTGTGGGTTATAGGTAGAAAGGTAGGGAGTCTGGCGTCTGCAGACCTGGAAGGGGGCTGTTGCCTTTGCCCAGGAGGCCTCCAGGTGTTTCCTCATGGTGTGCCCCAGCTCCTGGGCTGCCCAGGCTCTTCACAGTGTCTCCAGCTTTTTAAAACTCACCCATCTTTAAGACAGTTCAGGGACTACCTCCTCTGTAAGGTCTTCCCAGATTGTCTCTGATGCAGTTACTCTTTTCCTTTTCTGCCATCTTATTTCCCAGCTCTGGGAACCTTCATCATGGGACCAGTTTGAATTACTGGTGTGTGTGTGTGTGTGTGTGTGTGTGTGTGTGTGTGTGTGTATACACGTGCATTCGCGCTCTTCTTCTGGGCTTTGAGCTCTGAGGTCAGAGTGGGTGTTCAGCCCATCCTCGTATCATCTCCATCACCCATGGCCAGAGGAGGTACCCAGTGTGTGCAGGCAGGACACTGAGGATGCCAGAGCATCCTGCCCCTGGAGTCCACCTGCAGGGTAGGAGACTAGGCTCCAGCCCCAGCTTAACGGCTAAGAGCCGTGTGACCTTGGGCAAGTCACTTCTCCTCTCTGGACCAAGGTCCCTCTTGGCCACATAGGAATAATCTCTGTTGTTCGTTCTCAAGTCAAGACTCTGAAGTGAGGGCCCATCCTTGGGCCTCTTCCCTGGCACCACTCTCAGCATTTCCTTTCCTGTGCCCTGGATCACAAAGATTTGCTACAATGTGATTCCCGCCAGAACCCAAGCTCACTGAGAACCTCATCCCTGGGTCTTACACAGTGCTTTGCACAGGGGATGCTCAATAGGCCTGTATAAAGAGGTGCTTGTCCACCCCTCAGCCCCAAGAGACGGAGCACAGAAAAATCTCCGTAAATAGTGATGTGCCATCAAGTGTGTCGCTTTGCAAGAGGCTAAGAGCATTCATTGCCCAAGCCCAACTGCAGCCCTGCTTCTGTGTCCCCACGCTCTTGCCCAGCCATCCTGGGACTAGTCTGGCCTACACTGAGAGGTGTGGGGAAGGGGTACTGTCAGCCCCTTAAAGCAGATGGATCTTTAGCTAGCACTACTCTGCCCCAGGCAAGCCCTGCACCAATCTCAGCCAGAATACCCCTCCCACTCCCCCGCCCCTACGGCTGGGACAGACCTCAGCCAGCAGGCCTCCCAGCTTTGATCAATACAGGGCAAGCAGCCAAGGCGGCTGCAGGCTCCATCCTCTCAGGAGGCCCCAGCTCAGCCGGGGTCACATGGGGGAGGGGCCGCAGCCTGGCTCAGGGGCTCTGGGGGGTGGGGCAGGGCAGGAGAGAGCAAGAAAGGCAGGCATCACTCGAAGAGTCATTCATATCTTCACCCACTCAGTCCTTCTCATGCATTTGTTCAGTCCACAGATATTGAGTGAGCACCAGCTATGTACTAAGCACTGTCATCGGCTCTGGGGACACAGTAAGGACAAGACAGCAGCTCCTGTGGAACTGATGGTCTAGTAGGATAAAGAGACAACACATGGAATGAACAAACAAAAATGAGAGGTAGTTTCAAAAAGTGATAAGAATAAAATAGGGTAGGGTGACAGAGAGATTGGGGCAACATTACCGTGGTGGCCTGGGAGGAGATGCCCTCTACGCTGGCTCAGATCAGACTCCTGGACGCAGAATTGAAGACGGATATGGGGGCACACTCATGGGCTCAATACCTATGGCCAGTGAGTGAGGCAGGGTCGGGTAAAGGAAGACGTTAGGCTGTGGTGCAATCACAACAAAGGCCTCAGCTGAGCCTCAGGGAGTTCTGGAGCAAATATCCTTTCAGAGTTGTCCCAGCTGGAGGCAACAGGGCCGGGCCTTAGTACCCCACCTTGATCAGCTGCCTCCAGGAAGGAGCAAGACTTTGGGCAAGCCAGCCATCTTCAGCGGGGTCATTCTCACAGGGTCTCTACTGAGAGCTGCCGCCAACCAACACTCTCTGCAGCTGGGAGGTGAAGACCTCAGGCCTGAAGGGGCATCTGCGTGGGCATACCTAAGCATCCACTAGGTGTGCTAAGATCTGGAGGAAGAATGATTCAGACAGAGGCAACAGCAAGCGCAAGATCCCTGAGGCAGAAATGAGCTTAGCCTGACTGAGGCGCAGAAAGAAGGCTGGGGTGGCCAGTGTGCTAAGTAAAGGGAGAGTTATTGGACTGCAGTCAGAGAGGCGGGCAAAGGCCAATCCAGAAGGGCCCAGTGAACCTGGGGACTTCAAGTGTAAAGGGCCACTCCAGGAAGGCTGTAAGGAGAGTGATCTGGTAATTACCACTCACACTCCTCTGGCTTCTAGGTGGAGAAGGGGAGGAGAGGGGAGGCTCGGAACAGGGAGAGTAGTTGGGAAGTGGTGGGAAGGGTCCAGGTGAGAGTTGCTAGTGATTTAGGGCTGGGACAATTGTGTCTTAGATGACTCAGGGGAGGGCTCCAGATAATTCCTGGCTATCATAGAATGTTGTAGAGATGCTTCCAATATCCCACAGGGATATTAAGACAGATGAACTTGATTTTTCCCAACCTTAAGATCCTAGGATTTTGTGGACTGGGGAAGGAACCTCATGACTCCTAGTTCTTCTCCCCAACCTGGGCAGGAATCTCCTTTCCCAAATTGGTGGCTGGTGGTTATGCAGCCCATGCTGTGCCTGTGGGGGACTAGGAGCTTACACCCCATGGATCACTCTGCTGGAAAGTTCTGAGAGCTGCGTTCTTGCAGCTGCTCGCAGGGGTCCCTGCTCTGCTCTGGGCCACCACAGTAATCACACCTGTTCCCTCTGCCCCAAGAGTCCCCAAATGGTGAGGACATGGCTCCTGTCTCCACTCCCCCACCAAGTCTTCTTACCTTATGAGTTATCCTGGGGAGGGTCTCAGCTGGTGCCTCCTCCTTGCCCCTAGCCTGGTTCCTTGCCTGCCCATGAACCCATTAGTGTGATCTGCATCTGATTCTGGAAAGGTATGGAGAAAAGTCATCTTTGCAGAATTTGTAGAAATGCATTTTCTTCCGAGGCCTGACACATGTGGCAGCAGAACCAGGTTAGGAGTTAGGAGAGCTGGTCTCCAGCCTGTCTGTGTGGCCTTGGACCAGTCCCTTCCCTTCTCTGGGCTTCCTTTGTTCCTCTGTAAATGAGGCTGGGCAACTGGGTGGTATTCAAGAGCTGAACCAAAATATTGTGAGTCCATGTGTATATTTGCCCTTGTTCATTCTTCAGAACCTGTGGCCAGGGGATTTTCTGTTTCCTTTTCCTCTGATTCCTGGAGTCAGAGAATTCTAGAATCTGGGGGCTAGAAAGGTCTCAAAAAGTCTAACCAACTCCTCCTGCCCCAAGCCACTTGCTCTGCTGAACTTTGTTTCAATATCACTATCAGTTGATTGTCTATCTCCAGAGCTTGTACACCTTCCGACATGGGGAGCTCACTACCTTAGTTAAGACAGTTTTATTAGGAAGTTCTTCAGTTAAATACAAAGATTCTGTAAGAAATACAGTGACTCTTGTCTTACTCTGTGTGACTGCTCACCCATTCATTCATTCATTTTCATTCATTCAACAATATTGATTGCATCTCTATTGAAAGAAGCAAGGCGCTCACAGCCAAATGATGGAACAAAATCATAATAACGATAAAGGTAGTTTATGTGCTTTGAACGCTTTCTGTGGTCAGCACTATACTAAGCACTGCATATACACCATCTCATTTAATCACCACAGTTGTCTCCCAGTTTACAAATGAGCAAATGAGGGTTAGAGAGTATATGAGACCAGGTCCCAGTAGGAAAAAGATGGCAACTGAAGGGTTTCTTAAAGAGAGTTTAATAAGGGCACTCTTTACAGAGAAGAGGGAAGGGTTAAGGAAACTTACAGGGGATGGTGGGGTACCCCAAGGTTAGCAACAGTGGGGAGCTCTTACCAGCTATAGGTCTGAAGGGAGGGTTGTCACCAGTAAAGCTGGGGCTGTAGAGAACAAGGGTGGGAGGGATGAATTAATACCCTCTCTTCTGGCTCCTGCTGGTGCTTCCTATTGGGTGAATCCACAGGGGACCAGACAGCAAGGTTTCCTAGGTGATGTAGTCCACAGAGGTCAGCCTTCTGGGGCACACAAAGGGAAGAGAAAGATAAAGACTAGATCTGGGGGAGGGGGTGCATGCAAACTGAGAAAGACCAGCCCAGAAAGTTAGGCAATTTGTCTAAGGTCTCAAAGTCAGGGAGGTGTGGAGCCATAGAAATAAAGACATAATGATAACCATGCTGAATTCCAGTTTTAAGAGCATGAAGGAGTGAATTGTGGGGGAGTTTGGAAGGCCTTGGAGGCTAGGCAGGAGTTTGTGGGACAGAGGAAGGGGAAAGGACATTCCAGAACAGCTTATGCAAAGGCTGGACATGTACAAGAACACTGCCTGTACAGCAGGAGTAAGCCACGTTGCAGGGCTGGGGAGTGAGTGCTAGCAAGTTTCCAGAAACCTGTGAGAGGAGGCTGGAGACGGAGCTCAGAAGTGTTGCTATTGAACAAGGTAAAGCCACTATGCATTCATTAATTTATTAAACATATGTATTGATTGCACATCTTCTCTTTCCCAGGAACTGTGCTAGGAGCTGGGATTACAGCAGTGAAAAGTATAGTCATGGTCCTGACTTCATAGAGTTTACAGTCTAGCGGGGAACGGGTAGAAGCCAAACAATGAAGTAATTACATTTGGGATCAGTGCTCTGAAGAAAAATCTGGATTTTCTCCTGTAAGCATTAGGGAGACATTGATGGACACTGATGGTTTAAACTTTTTAATGTTGTTTTTAAAAATTGAGGTATAGCTTACAAATGGTAGATTTTCCACATCTTAAGTGCACCTTCAATGAATTATAACCACCACGCAGGTCAAGATTCGGAACGTTTCCAGCGCCCAGAAGGCTCTTTCATGTGCCCTGCCAGTCATACCCTCCCCTCTATTGAGCAACCACTATTTTGATCTCTATCACCATATATTCGTTTTGTCTGTTTTTGAATTCCATATAAATGGAGTCATATAGTATATAGTTGCTTGTGCCTGGCTTTTCCCCCCCAACATTATGTCCAAGAGGTTCATTTGCATTGCCTCATGTAGCAATTGTCTGTTCTTTCTCATGGCTATATAATATTCCACTGTGTGTGTGTGTGTGTGTGTGTGTGTGTGTGTGTGTGTGTGTGTATAATGTTATAAATTTATTTATCCTTTCTACTATTAATGGACATTTAGGTTGTTCCCAATTTGTGGCTATTATACATAGTGTTGCTGTGAACATTCTTGTACATTTCTTTTGGACATACGCATACTCATTTCTGTTGGGTATATATCCAGGAGTGTAACTCCTGAGACATAGGGGTGTGTGTGTGTGTAGCTTTGGTAAATAATGCCAGTTTTTCAAAGTACTATATCAATTTATATTCCTACTAACAATGTATGAGCGTTCCAGTTGCTTTACATCCTTGCAAACACTTGAAAATGTTGGTCCTTTTCATTTTAGCTATTCTGGTAGGTGTACACTAGTATCTCATTGTGGTTTAAATGTGCATTTCACAGATGAGCATGATGTGCAGCACCTTTTCATATGCTAATTGATGATTTGTGAGTATTCAAGTCTCTTGCTTATTGTTTGTTTATTTATTTATTTATTTAGGGAGGGCGCAGCTCACAGTGGCCAGTATGAGAATCAAACCGGCAACCTTGATGTTATTGACACCACACTCTAACCAATTGAGCCAACCAGCTACCCCTTTTGCTTACTTTTTAAAAAATAGGTTGTCGGGTTTTGTTTTCTTGATGTACAAGAGTTCTTTAAACAGTCTAAGTATGAATCCTTTGTTGGATACCTGTATTGCCAGTATCTTTTCCAATCTGTGGTTTACCTTTTCACTCTCTTAGTGGTATTTTTTGATGAACAGAAGTTCTTAATTTTAATCTTTTCAACCTTTTTCTTAACGGTTGATTTTTCCAGTGTGTATATGATATGTTTAAACAATCTTTTCTTACCTCAAGGCCGTAAGAGTTTTCTTCTAGAAGCTTTATTGTTTTATCTTTCACACTTAGGACTCTGATCTACATTGAATTCACATTTGTGTACAGTGTGAGATAAGAGTCAAGGTTCACTCCCTTTAGCCCCCATATGAATTTTCAGCGCAAGTTTTTGAAACTATCTTTTCCTGCCAATGAATTGTAGTGGCCCTTTTCCCATAAATCAAGTGATCATATATGTCTGAGTCTATTTCAGGGTTCTCTGTTCTGTGTATCATACTTGTCTAATCTGTGCCAATACTATATTGTCTTAATTATTCAAGTTTTGTAATGAGTTTTTTTTTTTTATATGGTAGTGTAAGTTCTGAAGTTTTGTTCTTCTCCAGCATTGCATTGTCTGCTCAGATTCTTTTCATTTTTATATAAATTCTAGAATCAGAGTGTTAACTTAAAAAGAGCTATTGTGTAAGTGGCTGGACTTAGCATCACTCAAGCCCTCTAGAGATGTTCACACCATACACATGCAAAACCACTGGCAGGAATGCGGGCACCCCCTTTTTGCATGGCTCTCTGAAAAGAAGAGTGTAACTCGTTCAGTAAATGGACCTTCTACTTGAAACAGTAGGGCATGGTGATTGTCACCTGTCTTACTCCACCTATTCAGCATTCTCTGGTGACAAAGCCCACTTTTCCTTGCAGGAACTCATTTTGTCTTATTCTTGGTTCCAGTGAGGCTGACCTCAGGCTGCCTGGCTGATCAGAGCATTCTACGGCCTTGAGCACAGTGATTGGTCCCCAGGCAGTCACGTGATCCATGTCAGACCAATGAAAGGAAAACCTGGGATCCTTGGCAGGGTTACCAGGAGAGCAATGCTGCTTTTTCATGGAGGTTACTGAGCTTGTAGCCTATAACCCTGGAACCATCAGTGGCTATCTTTGAGGCTTTCTAGGGAGAGCCTTCATCTCAGAATGAAGGCAACACCAACGAAAGCAGAGCCAAGAGTTATAAATACATATCTAATGGTGGTGTTTGAGGGCCTGCACCCAGCCATGTTTGAAGCCAGATACTACCCGTGAGCTTTCCAGGACATGAGCTAAAAAATTCCCTTTTTTGCATAAGCCACTTTGAGTTAGGTTTCTGTCAGATCCAGATTAAGTTACTAGGTGTAGGAATCTTTTTCTATCTCAAAAATCACATTAGGAAAAAACAACAAACTGGTGATAATGGGTGTCACCTCAGAGAATACCTTGGTGCTTGTGGGACAGAGCTGGGCAAGAGACTCACTTTCTCCATTATGTATACGGTTTTATAACTTTAAATTTTTTGACCGTTAGAATGTATTTTCTGTTTAAGAATTCAATTGTTTACATTTAAGCTATGTAAGTTGTTATGTAAAGAACAATAGAAACAATTTGCACACTTACGTACATTTACTTATTTCCTAATTATATTATGTCATTTTAGAAAATTTGAAAAATACCAAATTTTTGTAAAGAAGAAAACTCAAAGCATCTGTAACCCCACCATGGCTGGCATTTTAAGGTATTTCTTTTTGCTCTTTAATTATTTTTGTCATGGTTTGTTTTGTTTTATTTGTTCAGTCTTAATTAATCCCTACAGCAAATCTATGAGGTAAGTATCACCAGTGTCCCATTTTACAGAGGATAAAACTGACCATTAGAGAGGAAAAGTGACTTGCTCAAATTCAGAGCAACTAATGTATACATAACACACAGACATACATCATACGCACATAATCCGGAAAAAAAATGTCTCATACTCTACAAGTAGTTGTATTCTTATATTTTTTCACTTAAAATTATATCTTAAATATTCCCTATGACATTGACTATTTCTTTAAATCATTGTAAATTGCTGTAAAATATTCTCTGATATGACTGAAGCATTATTAATTTATCTCATCATAACCTATGGCTATTACAACTGTTTTAATGTTCCTTATTAATTTTGTTGTGATAAACTCTCTCGTATGTGGATGTTAGCTTCTCTGGTTATTGGTGCAGGTAACCCTCAGAAGTAGACTAACTGGGTCAAAGAACATGAACCCTCCTGGCACAGCTTGCCACCCTGCTGCCCAGAAGGGCCGTTCCCAGGTACAGTCCCAGCAGAATCAGTGTATGTACCCTAACCACCACATCCTCACCAGCAGTGGTCACTATTTTACTCACTTGCGCCCTTTCCATAACATAATGAGCGTCCACATTTGCAGTTACCCTTCTTGAGTAGAATATGAAAGGTCTCAGATATGGACAGGACAACAGGCTTCAGAATTTTCTGTTACTTTTGTCTTTATCACTTGCAATTTGGCCATGGGCTCTCATGGTTAAGTGTCACCCATAAATTAGAGATGGAAGACTCGCTCTTGGTAAAGAAAATCCAAACATGACTAAACAAACGCAAGTAACTAGGAATATAGAGGACCACGAAGAGAGCAAGTTGCCAGCAACGTGTGTGCTCAGGGATGTACACAAGTAAGTTAAATTCCAGAGAGAATCAAGATTTTAACATAAATGATGAAATCATAATATTGTTGGAGGAAAACACTGATGAATTATTTCATAACCTAGGAATGGGCAGACTTTCAGGCATGACATTAACCTGTAGAAGCTATTTAAAAAAAATGATACATTTGAGAACATCAAAACTTTAGGGGAAGAAGGGTGGGAGAAGGAAGAGGAGGGTAAAGGCTAGGGTCAAATATATGATGACAAAAGGGGAATAGACTTTGGGTGGTGAACACACATTGCAGCATACAAATGATGTGTTATTGAACTGTACACCTGAAACTTACATAATGTTATTAACGAATGTTATCCCAATAAATTTAATTTAAAAAAGAACCAAAACCGAAGAGGAAAGAAACAATGAAATGTGTTTACGATATGGGAGGATATAAAATAAAGGAATTAGTATGGTTTCCTGGATTATAAAAAAAGAAACCACTTTAAATTTCCATATGGCAAAAACACTGTAAAGTCAAATGATAACTAATATACGTAAGATATGTAGTATGTCCTCACTTGATGTCATCGACAGGTTCTTGGAAACTGCGACTTTAAAGTGAAATGACATATAATGAAACCAATTTTACCATAGGCTAATTGATTAAACAAGAGTGAAGTTCCTAGGGCATATTTCTGGTCACAAGAACATTATTAAACCTCTAAATAAAGACCCAAAACATTTCTAATATTAAACATTAAAATAAATGTGAAACATGCATACATTTAAGAAAGATTAATAAAAACAAGTAAGATGATTTTCCAACAGGCTTTTTCCAGTTCAGAGCCTGTCTAGGCAGCTCAGGGCGCAAGGCGAGACCCACCCTGGACAGGACCCCTTTCCATCACAGGGCCACTCACACACACCCAAACTCACTCAGTCTGGGACAACTGAGACACACAATTTACCCCCTGTGCATATCTGTGGGATGTGGGAGGAAACCCGGAGAAAACCCACGCAGACGTATATATACTGTTATGATTTCTTTTCTAAACAAAAGTCTAATTTCAATAAAATATAAATAATTTTTAGAAGTTAATAAAACTAACAGACATAAAAATAGATAAAGGATATGAACATGTTGTTTGCATCAAAACGAATACAAATGATCAATGAACACAGTAGAAAGATAAGCAACCTCACTTATAATTAAACTAGTTAATGCAAATTGAAACAATGAAATACCTGATTGTTAAGATTGTCAGTGAGATATCATATTATCAAGTTTAAAAGGATTGGGGGTGGCTGGTTAGCTCAGTTGGTTAGAGCGTGGTGCTAATAACACCTGCATGGGCAGGTTCGATCCCTGCATGGGCCACTGTGAGCTGCGCCCTCCTTAAAGAAAAAAAATAAAAGATTGCTAGAAGGTTGACATGGAGGAAAGCTAACTGGAACATTTATGCATGCGTAGTGACTATATAAATGGGCATAATAATTTTGGAGGGTAATCCGTTCACCTATGTTAAGCAATATTATGATATTGAAAAGAATGAGATGTACCTCTATGTAATATGAAAAGATATCTAGGAGACACTGTTAAGAGAAAAAGTGAGCTTCATATCAGTACATAGAACATGAATTCATCTGCTAGAAAAAAATATATATATATCCACAAAGGTGTTTAAAGGTGTCTAGAAAATATTTGGAGGGATCCACAAGAAATTGTTAAGGTTCTCAAAGGGTTTAGGTGGGAGAGGACAGTGGGGGGTGGGGGGCGGGTTTACTTTTCACTTTTTCTGTACTATTTGAACTTTTTTTAAACATCACCCGTATGTTTTGTTTCAAATATATAAAACATGCATACACGAGTGACATTTCCCAAATGAAATCCTCAATGGCTCCCCTCTTCCTGTAAGGTCAAGTACAAACGCCCTAGCTACCTCCCACCTTTACCTTTCACTTGTCCCTTAATGCACCGTGTTGTTTGATACCTCTGTGATTTTACTATGCTGATTTCTTGTTTCTTATTTCCTATTCCCCCATCATCTGCCTGGAAACTCCTCCCTGTCCTTCAAGACCCACCCAAGCACTTCCTCCTCTAGGCAGTCTTTCCAGATTTCCCATAATAAAATACTCCATTGCATATACCTCGATCTTAGCTTTTATAATTTCCTATTAAACTTTACATTTGTGTCAGCTTTATTAGACTTGGAGCTCCTTTGAGGGCACAGGTACCCAATATGTAAGCTTAGTTAATGCTGATAGAATGAAAAAATGAACAGCACTCAGTATGTCTCTATTCGCCAACTTGTCTTTACTTGTGCTATTCTCTCCCTGCCTTTTCTTCACGGATCCCTATAAGTGACAGTTGGTTGGTGACCATCAATACTATTCTACTGAGGATAGCTGGCCCAATAGGTACGCAAGCACGCATGTGCATGTGTATGCACACGTACACACACACATTCATATGTTTCCGTTACAGTGTGATTCCGTCCTATGTCCATAAACTCATGAAGCCTCTTACCAAGAGGCTTGGTCTAAGCAGACCCACTCTTAGGTGCTGTACCTCGAGGACGCTCTTTCAGCCCAGGAGCACACCCATCCAGGGCTGTTGGTGATGTCCTGCTGTTCTCAGTCAGGTGATAAAGTAGGTGGACCACCCACCCCCAAGAGTCTAAGTGCTCTCTTAGATTCAAGGAGGACAATGGGGGCAGGCCATACTCTCAGAAGACATGCCTCAGCCTTCCAACTTTACCAAAGGACCTTTGAAGAAATACCACAGGGAAATGTTTTGTTATTTGCTCCACAATCATTTTTGAGTTCGCTCTGTAGGATGTCGTGTACTGTATCCATTAGCGTTTTTTTGGTCTTAAGCAACAGAAACAGATTATGGCTAATGTGAGCCCAAAAGGAATCTACTGGAAGGCTATGCTGTGACTTGCAGAACTGAAAGATGAGCTGGACCATGAGGCCCTGGAGAGGACACCGTGGGAATAGTTCTGGAGATCCAGGAGCAGCAGCCAGCAGCCTTTTGAGGCCTCTATCACGTATCTCTTGTGCCTTGCCTCATCTCCTCTCAGCCTCCCCTCTACTGCCGCTCGTCTTTTGTGCACAGGTTTTGACCCAATTTGCACTGAAAGTGCTTCATCTCAAAATGAGATGTGCTGCAGCCTCTCACATCCTGCCTCAAGCTTCTCTGATGCTGCCACGTGAGGTGCCTGTGGGAGCCTGCTGGGCAGACATGCATGGGAACCCAGGGATGCATGGGTGAGCCCCCTTACCTAGTGGGGTCAGGAGCCAATGGACATGGGTCACTCCCTTCACCCCACCTTGCAGACTGTTCTGAGACTCATGTTCTACTCCTCAAGGTTTCAGTGGGCTGGAGCATCCAATGTGATAACCTTTAGTTTAAATTTCTCTCCCCAATTCCTTTCTCCTGCTTCCTGGAATCATTTCCCAAATATACTTCTTACATACAAGCCCTGGCTGAGTCTGTAAGTTGAGGGGACAAAACCTCATCTTAGGTATGACTGAATACCTTGGTTTGAGACAAGTCAAGGTTCAGTTTCCAAGAAATGCATTGAATTGTCCAGTCTTGGATTGTGCTCCACCCTTTGGCCAGACTGACGGCAGGCCCCCCAAGATTCTGTCCAGTGATAGAGGAAGAACTCCCCAAAGCTAATCAAGATGGTTAGCAGAAGAAAGGCAATCGATGCCCTTCAGTAGGTTTCCCTACGCTCCTAGTCCCTTGGGGCACCATGTATATACCACATCTGGCCCAAATTCTCGTTTCGCACACAAGCCTTCTTCTGGTATTACCTTTCAAAGTCCATGGCACTAAAGCCTGAACCCTGGGAGGGAGCCCCACCCCCTCTCTTCTCCACCACAGCCAGCGGAACACCCAGCCTGGCAACTCGGCCTCCTTCATATTTCTTGACTTTCTTTTGCGCAGCACTTCACTGCCATTGCTCAATAATCTCTACACATATGCATCAGTCTTCCAACTGATCTCCCTGAGCTAGTGTTCTCTCTCTCTCTCTCTCTCTCCCTCCCTCCCTCCCTCCCTCCCTCCCTCCCTCCCTCCCTCCCTCCTGCAAATTGTTCTTAGCTGCTAGAATGATTTTCCTAAGATACAGATTTGCTGCTTAAAACTCTTGGCCAGCTCCCCAGTGGCCTCAGGATGAAGTCATGGAACCTTTGATGACATAATCTTGTCATGACCTGGCCCTACTGGCCTCTTCATTGTCAGCCCTCGGCATTCCTCCTCCCCATACAGTGTCCCCTGCAGCCATACTGAACTACACAGGCCATTCTCTCTCACCTATTTTTGGTGCCTGGAAGGCTCTGCTGCAATGGCTAGCATGCTCTCAGCTGCAAGTAGCAGAACACCCTGACTTAAACAGGCCTAAATAATCAGAAAATACATGATCTCACTTGATGTAGAGGCAAGATGGACCCCAAGCATTATAGAATAAACAGCTCAAAAATGTTGAGGAGACAGCTCCTGTCTCTTTTCTCTGCCACTCTTGGGATCAGGTTCATTGTAAAGTTGAATCCTCTCTGGGTTGGAAGATGTCAGTAGATTCCAACTTCACTCTTAGCCATAACGACACCCACAGGAATAAAAAGAGATCATGTCTAGTGTCTTTATTAGGCACTCAAAACTCTTCTCAGAAGCCCCCTAGCAGATTTCCCCTCACCTCACATTGGCTAGGATTGCCCATATTCCCATTCCTAAACCAATCACGAGCAACGGAAATGGGATTATGATTGATAGAAGGGATGGGGGGGGGGTCAACTTCCATGGTTACACCTGCCCTATTCATTTGTCTGACTAATTTATTTCAAAACTCAACTGAAGTGTTATCTCCTCTGGAAAGTTACCATAGAGAAACATCCCTCTTCTTATGTGTCTGTCTGCCACTACCACCACCACCTCTTCCCCTGAACTGTAAGTTCTTTCACAGCAAGAAGTTGGTTCTTATTTACTCTATCGTTCCACGGCTTCACACAGGAGAAACACAATTAGCTTGTTGAATATTTCTGTTGGAAAAAAAAACCCAAAACAAAACTTTATTTTCTTTAAAAAAAATTTAATTAATTAATTTATTTATTTATTTATTGGGGAACAGTGTGTTTCTCCAGGGCCCATCAGCTCCAAGTCAAGTTGTTGTCCTTCAATCCAGCTGTGAAGGGCGCAGCTCAGCTCCAAGTCCAGTTGCCATTTTCAATCTTTAGTTGCAGGGGGCACAGCCCACCGTCCCATGTGGGAATTGAACTGGCAACCTTGTTGTTGAGAGCTCGTGCTCTAACCAACTGAGCCAGCCGGCCACCCAAAAACTTTATTCTTTAAATCAAAATGTATCTTACCATATGGTCTGTCTGCAGCCAGCTTTTTCCATTTAACAATATATTATAAAAACATCTTTCCATCATATTATATCTTTTTTTTTTTCTTTTTTTAAGGAGGGCGCAGCTCACAGTGGCCCATGTGGGAATCGAACCTGCAACCTGTTGTTCAGAGCTCACGCTCTAACCAATTAGCCATCCGGGCACCCCAGCACACCTACTGTTCTTGTTTCCATGTCAGTATATCAGATGAAGCACACTTATGAATAACACTTCCCTGGGACTCACATCAGCAAACACTTCTGCTGAAGGATTTCACATGTCCCATTGTTCATAGCTCCTGGCTCCTCCTACCCCCTCCCACCGTTTGTGGTTCCATGTCAAGTTCAAGAGCCTGGGGTATCCTAGATGAGCCTGGGTATTTAGCCTCCAAGGGTAGGTGTCTTTCTCCCACAACTTGCTTCTTCTTGCAATCACTTCATTGCCAAGCAAGAGTGAGTACAGGAACATGTTTGGGGAAGACTTTTGCAATAGGGTGCAGCTTCCAGGTTTTGGGAGGTTCTGGGAGGGAGGGAGAGAAAGTTAAAACAGTAATGATGTCAAGAAAGAGGCTGGAATCAGGATGCCCATATTCTAAACCTTGCCTTGCCCCCTGCTAGCTGCATAACCTAGTAAATCACCCCTCCTCTCCAAGCCTCAGCTTCTTCCCCTTGAAAATGGGTAAATAATACCGACTTTTAGGATTGTTGACAGTCATGAGTGAACATTTAGAATACTAGCACCATCTAATATTTCCTGATTGCACGCCACGTCAGGTACATGGCCAAGCGCCTTGTAGCTGTTATCTCATTTAATCCTCTGACAAACCTAGAGCTGTTGGAATGACTCCCATTTTAAAGACAAGGAAATCAAGATTTATAGAAGATCAATGACACAGCAGTAGGTGGCAGAACAAAGCCTCACACTTAGGCCTCTCTGTCCCCACAGGTAGAACTCTTCACCACCACACAAGAGTGGCCTGCAGTCCCAGCACAGGGCCTGGCACAATACAGACAGTTAACACATCTTCACTGTCGTTTCCCTGGCAGACCCTGTGTACTGAGAGAAAAACTGAAGTGATCATTCATTTAGCACGTCCTATGTGTGAAGTGCTCTACATATATACTTTGCTCTCAGTCTCATCCCAAAAAGATGGCATCATGACTCCCACTTTCCAAATGAAGAAATAGAGGTTCAGAGAGGTCAAATATCTTGCTAAGACCACACAGCAAGTAAGGACTAAAGTGGAGGTTGAACCAGGTCTTCCTTGGCCCCCATACCCATGTTCCCACCACCACATCACATTGTCTCTTGAGTAGGGAGCTGTCTAATGAGGTTGGTGTGTGGGGATATACAACCTCTTTCTCTGAACCCTCTTACATACTGCTCCTGATGCTTCTAGAGGCTAACACTCCACTCTCTGGGGCAAACTCTTCATCTTTCCCCAGCACCCCAGAGAAGAAATTTTGAGACAGACCCCTGAAGAAGTCTGACAGTGACTAGGGCTGGTCTCAGGACCTTTCCCTAGAGCAGATTACTGGAAGGGACCATCTTTTAGCCCTGGGAGTCCTGCTGTTCAGAAAGGGCACTGGGCAGAGGAAAACAGTGACTCAGGAGCCAGCTGAAGGCATTGGCAACAAATTGCTGACTTCCCAGTTTTGCTGTGGGCTGCCCAGTGCCTGGCCCTGTTTCTAATGGTAATTTGGGAAAGGAGGGAATGTGTGTAGGCGGCTCGCTGAGGGCTGGAGCTGACGGCTTCAAGTTAGGTTTCCTAAACCCACATCAACCTAGGAAACATTTACAGGAAAGAACGCCGCAGATGGGTGTGTGTGTGTGTGTGTGTGTGTGTGTGTGTGTGTAAGAGAGAAGCAGGCAGCAACTGAGAGGCAGAACGGTGAGAGAGACTGAGTGAGAGAGACAGACAAAGGAAAGGAGAGAGAGAAGCAGAAGTCAAAAGATATACAACAGCAAATGAGGCCGAGAGAGGACAGAGATAGGAGACAAAAATATGCAGGAAGGGAGAAAGAGAGAGAGAGGAAAACAGACAGATATATAAAAAGATAATTCATCCGTCAAGTACTTGTCAAGCACCTATTATGTGCCATGTGCTGTCCTAGGCATTGAAATGTGACAGTGGTCAAAACAGACAAAAATCTCTGTCCTCATGGGACGCTCTAGTGGGAGACTAGAGTAACCCAGAGAAACAGGTAAAAATCCAGAGAAATCACAGAAAGAGATAGAAAGGAAACTGTGTGGTGAGACCCAGAGATGGGTCAGAACGTGGAAACAGAAGATGCAGAGACAGATAGGGATACAGAAATAAAGAGTGATGGACCCGTAAGACAGAGACAGAGCAGAAGGACGAGGTGGAGCTCTGAGCCCAAGCAGATGGACAGCATTCCAGAGCTGAGAGAGGCAGAGCCCAGAGGGTATTGTATTAAGAAGCCCTTTACCTGTGAGGCTGCTTGGTGCCTTCTCACTCCCTGCCCCCAGTGTCCTCTGAGACAGGACCCCAGCCCTCAGTGACAGGGAGCATGTCTTGGGTTCCAGCGACATCAGCCTTGGAGATTGTGAGATGTGCTGGGGTCAAGCTCCCAGTCCCCCCACCCCTGGACCCATTGCTCAGGGCTCCCTGGCACTGAGCTGGCATTATCTGAGGTGCTCAACAAGCGTGTATTGACTTCAGGTACTTTCTCCTCACTATATGGATAGATGGGCACACTGAGGCCCCGGCTAATGCGCAGGATGGCTGCTGGGCCTCCTGGCTTGGGGGCAGCAAGGGAGGAGCACTGAACTGGGAGCCAGGATGCTGCAGTGTAGCCTCCGTTCCCCTCCTCGTAGCCGGTGGAGGGTGGGACACTGTGTAAGTCTCCTATAGCCTGACAATTGTGGAGTCTATGAGTCATGTGAGAGCAAGTTTTGGAAGAGACCTGTATTTGAAAGCTGGGACTTTGACGGTTGCTGATGTCTGTTTCCGTGGAAACGGGGTTCAGAATCAGAGGCTGAGCTTGTGAGCGTTGCTCTGGGTGCCCCAGATAGCTGGGGGAGAGGGCCACCTGCATCTCCTTCATCACCAGCCCCTGGCATCCCCTCAGCCCTACCATGGGCTGACCCCTGTGGGGGGGGGGGGGGCTAGAAAGGAGGTTTGGAACTTGGGGCTCCCAGGGACCTAACACATTGACTGAGCGCTCACTGGGTGCCCCGCCAGAGCACAGTGTCTGGCACACAGAAGGAATGGAATGAATGACTTAGATGAAGAAACCTTGTGATCTCCATGACACTCATTCTCAGGATAGACCTATTCTATCCCAACAAGGACCCTTTGTTCACTCAACACACATGTAAGCCAGCTACTGGGTGACATAGATGAACAGGAAACAGTCCTTGGCTTCCTTCAAGCTCCATGGGTGCCCAAGCTGAGCCCCAAGTGCCCAGGTGCTCATGAAGTCATTACAGAGGGGCACGAGAAGTTCCCTGGTCCTCCTTGCTTTCCATTGTACTCCTCCTGTGCCCCATGTGCCACCCCCTGATCCAACCGTGGTGCTCTAACATGGCATGTTGACTGTCCCATACCTCATGCAGCAACCTTGCCTGGGATCCCTTTACCATTGTTGCTCTGCCCAGCAAACTCCTGCTCAACCTTCAAAGCCCCAACTCCAAGCTTACCTCTGTTGCAAAGCCACCTACCCTAGACCGTGTGTGCCTTGAGGTCACAGGCCGAGTCTCCTCATCTCTGCGCTCCCAGAGAGGGTGAAGGTGTCCCTCCATCTGTGTTGAGTCCCTGCCCTTCTCAGGGACTTCGCTCTAACATTTCCCTCCATCCTCCACGCAGTACCTTCGGCCTTTCCCTCGCTACCCACTCCTTCTATCAGCGTTTACACAAGTTCTAGTCTCTCTGGTCTTCAACCAAAACACAGCAAAGCTCCTTCCCTCTGGAGCACTGGTCTGTCTCTTACCCCTTTCACAGTCAAACTTCCTGAAAGAGCTGTCTGCACATGCATCTCTATTTGTCTCCCCTCACCCCCAAAGGCTCCACCACCATGATCTGGTTTCTGTCCCCATTGCTGCCTTAAAACTGCTCTCACCAGCTAATCATGGCCTCTGCAGAGCTCTGTCTCTCATGCTCTCTGCTGCTACACCTCTCTTGAGCATTCGATATCCTACTTGAAGCACTGTTTTCCCTGGGCACCCAGCTGCCCAGATCGCCTCCCTGTTGGCCCCTCTGGGCAGGTCTCCTTCACTGCGTCACCCACCTTTCCTTCATCAGACCTGCTGCGGCTCCTCAGAGCTCTGTCTCTGCCAGCCTCTCCCTGAGAGCGCTTATCCACTCCATTATGGTCCAAGGAAGGCCACCTCCTGGAGGCCACCTTCCCTGACCCCCTGGACTCTCTTAGCATCCTTACAATATTCCCACAGGGGCCTGTGTCCTCCATTGTGACACTGGTCATGTGGCAGTGTAGAAAGGTACGAGAAGTGCCCTGGAGTGGTCTGCTCCCCCATAGGCTGCAAACTCCAGGGAGCACATCCGTCCCCAATGCCTGGGAACCTGGTGAGAATTGGGCTGCAGAGGGAGGCAAGAGCCAGGTAATAAAGGACTTTGAACTGTTTTGCTGGGGATCTTGGGCTTCGTCTTGTATGAGATAGGGAGCCACTAAAGAGTTTTGAGCAGGAGCGTGCCATGGTCACATCCGTGACTTAAACACATCCCCCTAGCGGGCAGGGGTGGGCAGATGGTTGGAGGAGAGTCTGAAGGCAGAGTGGTCAGTTGGGGGCTGTGCAATAATCTAGAGCTGGACGCAGCGAAGAGAGTGAGGGCGGTGGGGAGCAGACAGAATACGGGCTGCTTCCTAGATCCAGCTGACCAACCTTGGTGCTGGTGGATGGTGGAATAAGAAAAGGAACAAGACCCGCTCTCCGGTTTGTGGCCCAGGTAACTGCCCAAGTGCTGGTGCGGTGTCCAGAGATGGGGACTGAATAGGAATTAGATGGGGAGACATAATGAGTCCAGCTCTGGACATTTGGACTTTAAGGCACTTGAGGGACATTCAGGTGGGAATGCCTTGGCCCTAAACAGATGGGGGGCTGGTGCTGAGAAAAAGATGTGGAGTAGTTGAAGGGATTCAGGAGTCAACATGGCGGTTCAGGGGTGGTCAATGCTATGTGCATGGCTGAACTTGCCCAAAGAGAAAGGCAGGGTCAAAGACAGAGGCCGAGAGACGCCCATTTGTGGTAGATTTATTATTGTTCAGCAAATAGCCCCTTTCTGTGGGAGGCTTATACTTCCCTGCCCCACTGATGTCGGGGTGACCCTGGGATTTGGAAGCAGACATGGATATTTACACGGATTGGCTTGGCCTCTGGTCCTCTTCTCACCGACTCTGAAAAGAACATGCCAGGCAGACTCTGCCCTTCAGCCTGGGCCGCAGCAGGAAGACCCACGGAGCTGACTTGAGCTGTACCCCAAGGCAGCGCCACTCAGTTGACACAGACCTGTGAGTGAGAAATAAATGGCTTTTATTATGAGCCACTGAGATTTGGGGGGTTGTTTGTTATTTGTTATATAACCTTGTATCAGCAATAGCTTGACTAACACAATTGTAAGAGGAAGCTGGAGAAAAACAGAATCCTTTAAAGGATGACAGGAAGAACAGACAGAGGCAAAGGAAGGACATTAGGAGAGAGCAGAGTCCCTGAAACTGGGGGAGGAGGGAGTTTTAGCAGCATTCTGGGCTCTGATGCTCTGAGGCCCAGGTCCTAATGGTTTTGCACCACATCCAAATGTTTCTTCTTTCTCACAGGTTATGCCGAGGTCACCCCAGGGCTTAAATCTATATTCTAGATATTGATGACCCCCAGACTATATCTTCAGGCCAGACTTCTCTCCGGAGTTCCAGACTCATCCCTTATCTATCTCCTGGATACCTCTATCTGGCCATCGAATGGGCTTTTCAAACTCAACACATCCAAGACTGATCCCATCATACTCCCCACCCACAGACCTGCTTCCCTTCCGGGGTTGCCTGACTGGCAGCCCCATCAGCCACATCCGAAGCCTGGGGGTCAGCTTTGACAGCCTCACATCCCCTCAGCCACCGAGCCCAGGAAATGCTTATCCACCAGCTTCTCTCCATCTCCCCAGCCCCTCTCACCACACCTGCTGGGCCCCCTCACTCCCCACCAGGTTTGCCTCTTCCAGGTTTGCCCTCCGAGTGCTCTTTCTGAAGCAAAAATAGGGCATCCCCTGGTTAAAGCCCCTGCCTGCAGGACAAAGACCAAACTTCTTAGCAGGACACCCGAGCCCCTGAATGATCCAGTCTCAGTTGAATAAATTAACGCAGTCCCTTCTGTCTGAAACATATTCGAAACTTAACCCCCCCCCCACTCCCAACTCCCACTCAAACTGCAGTTTAGAGTTGACCTCCTCCAGCCAGCTTTCCCTGACCACCTCTACTCCACCCTATCCTACCCACACTGAGCTAGTTTAGATGCCACCCGCTGCAAGCACGCCTTTTGAAGCCTCATGACATCCTGTATTGGTCCCCTCTTGTGCCCTGCCTCATAGTTCTCATCCCAGTATATTTTTCCTTTCTCTTTCTTCTTTTTTAATTGTGGTAAAATATACATAACATACCATTTTAACCATTTTAAGTATACACTTTAGTGACATTAGATATATTCACATTGTTGTGCAACCATCATCACTATCCATCTCCAGAACTTTCTCATCTTCCCAAACCAAAACTTTGTAACAATTAGACAATAAGTTCCCCTTCTCCCTGTCCCCTGCCCAAGTCAACCACCATTGTAGTTTCTCTCTCTATGAATTTGATTACTTTAGGTAGCTCACATGAGTGGAGTCATACAATATTTGTACTTTTGTGTCTGCTTATTTCATTTAGCATAGTGTCTTCAAAGTTCACCCAGGTTGTAGCACGTGTCAGAACTGCATTCTTTTTTCAAGGCTGAATAATATTCCATTGTGTGGATATATCACATTTTGTTTTCCTATTTATCTGTCAGAGAACATTTAGGTTGTTTCTATCTTTGGGCTATTTTGAATAATGCTGATATGATCAGTGGTGTACAGATATGTTTGAGTGCTTGCTCTCATTATCTTGTGTATATTCCACCTAGAGGTAGAATTGGTGGGTCATATGGTACTTCTATGTTTAATTTTTTGAGATATCGCCGTACTATTTTCCATAATGGCTGCCCATTTTACATGCCCACCAATAGTGCACAAAAGTTCCAATTTCTCCACATGCTTACCAACACTTGTCATTTTCTTCTTTTTCTGCCTTCCTTCCTCCCTCCCTCCCTCCCTCTTTCCCTCCTTTCCTTCCTCCCTCCCTCCCTCCCTTCCACTCTTTCTCTCATTCTTTCTTTCTTTTCTGTCTAAGCACCTGCTTGGTGCCCCCACCCTACCCCATGCCAGGCATCATAATGGGCATGAAAGTGGTCAGCCCATTTTGACTCCAGCCATTGCTATAGTAACCTGCTTCCCACAGTGTTACCCAACAGCAGCTCCCCTCAGCTATGCCAAGGAACTCTTGTTTTCTGCTCTGGGGTTTCTCTGATACCATGGCAAGGGACACCTGTGGAACCACTGGGCATTCTGTTCCAGCCACAAGACTAGCTATCAATAACTCCACCTGGCAGGGCTTGTCCCTGCTGCAGAGACTTCTCTTCCCTGCCTGGAACATCCTCTCCGTCAATGGTTAACTCTTTCACATCCCTTAGAACTAAAATGTCACCTCCACAGAAAAGCCCTCTCTGACTACCACCTCCTTCTCCACAGGGTCAGACTCACTGCTATTTGGTCTTGCAGCATCCCCTACCTGGCAGTTTGTAATGACATATATATCTGTGTGCCTATTGAAGTAACACTCGTCTTTTCTGCTGGGCTGGAAGTTCCACATGGAAGGAGACTGCAGTCGGCTTGCTCACCACTGCATTCTCAGCACCTACCATGATGCCCACCCAGCCCGTATCAGAAAGCCTTTGTTAAATGAATTCTTTTAGTCAACATTTAACACATTTTTATTAAGTACCTGTTTTAAAAGTGGGCATAAAACTCCCACAGTGCTTAAATTCTAATGAGGGAAATAAGTAAGAAAAAAATAAGCAAACATAATATGTCAGGTGGTGATGGTTGCTATGGAGAAAAATAGAACAGGATAAGGGGGGCAGGTATCATTCCACAGAGGTTCATTAGGGGAGGGGCTCTGGGGATGTTTGATCAGGGTCCTGGAGGAAGTGAGTGGATGAGTGAAGCCTTGATCTGGAAGAAAGTGTTCCAGGAAGAGGGAACAGCATGAGCAAAGGTGAGAGAAAACAGAAACATGTAGGTCCAAGGCTGGGTAGAGGACGCAAGGGTAAGCTGTACCCTGGTACGGATGCTTCAGAAGACTTCATGGAGAACACGGTGGGAGTGAACTCAAGTCCCGGATCTTCTGGAGAGGAGGTGGGGGAGGCACAGCAGGAACCTGGGAAGGACAACAGCATCAGCTTCCTCTCCCCAGAGACCAGTGGCAGAACCTTGCCTTGTATTTTCTTGTACTTCCCAGCATTCCTGGCTCAGGGCTGAGCACTCAGTAGGTGCTTTCTAGATAGAACTAAGCCCATTCAAGAAGTTGCCTAAAACCGCTTTGCTGTGACAAGTTGGCGCAGGACAGACAGGTATGCGTCCATCAGAGGACATGTCAAAACACACTCGATTTTAAACATATCCACTTCCTTCTTCCTTAGTACCTCTCTGTTTGATGGCTCTGCTATGCTAACAACATCAGGAGTAACCATCTTTTTCAATTTATGAAACATTTCCCCAATTACTATCTCTGCTGAGCCTCCAGACAGCCTGCAAAGCTGCGATGCTCCACTGTCCAGCGGCCAGCATCCCAGCAGGTGCTTCTCCATCAGTGCCTGCACTTAGTCCGTCTGCCTGCTTCTGACACAGGTGTTAACACCCTCCTTTTACAGACAGTCTGAGAGAGGGGATGTCACCTGCTCAAAGGTCACCAGCAACACCTAAACCAGGTTAAAACCAGGTCTGGATTTTGCATTCCCCCCATGGAGGCCCCTGATCCCCTTGGGGGAACTTCTGCTAAAACCGGGGCTGACTAGCCGGGGCCCAGGTCTCCCCTGGTAGAGAGCAGCCCAAGTTTTTGACCAGAGTTGTCTCCACGCAATTCCAGTACCCAGTGTGCAGTGGGCAGGAGGGGGATGGGCCGAATGCTCAGTGTCCTTTCAATCAGCCCCCCAGGGGAGCCTCCATCCTCCCAGCAGCTGTGAGGAATACTGAAATATAGCTGGAACCAGGGAGAGGAAATGAGCTCCTCTAGCATCCTCGGCAGGCACAACTCCTGGGTTGAGCCCATGGGCCTGAAATCACTTTCCTTTAACTGCCATCCTCTGGGGGCCCCCACCAACCTAATCCCAGAGCCCAGGATTTCTGCCCTGCCCCAGTTTCTCTGAGAAGGAGTGGCCATTCTAGCGTAAGCTTGGAATTGACCTTTCCTTCTTCTCTCTCACCTGGCCTGCCCGTCTCTCCACATGCTGTTCACTCAGTTATTCACTTCTGTTCCTTTCACCACAGTTGCTAGGCCCTGGGGTCCACAGGTGATCACTCCCTGGCCAGTGGGGGGAACAACGTACACATGACCACACCCATGCAGTGTGGCCAACAGCAATCAGTTGTGATTGGGGGAGGCACAGGGGACACTTGGCCCAGACTGGGAGCTCAGAGGGGGCTTCCTGGAAAGGCTTTCTGGAGGAAGTGCTACCTGCCCAGGCTGGATTTTAGAAGAAGTGGTATGAGTCTGTTATAGGAAGCGGCTTTTGGACAGAAGATTTCACAACAGTGTAAACTCCACAGGGTAAGGAATTTGTTTATTACCCAGTGCCTAGAACAGTGCTTAGTACATAGTAGATGCTCAATAAACATGTCCTAAAAGAAAGAAAGGAAAAAAGGAAGGGAAAGAGGGAGAAAAAGAAGAAAGGAGGGTGTCAGGAAGAAAGAGAGGGAGAAAGAATGAATGAGTCTAGGGTGGATGTGTGAAACCACTTAGTACATTCTGGGATGGGAAAGTACAGTAGTTCCAGGGGGCCAGTAGCTTAGGTAGGTGAGGCTGGGGGAGTGACCTTATCTAATCCTACTGTTGGCGGTGTCCATTTCTTATCTCCCTACTCTGCCCAGAGCTACTTTGGGGATGCGACCATATTCCTCTTGTGGTCCCTGTAGCCCCTGGTGTGTTTGTTGAATGTTAACATGCACACAGGTATTGAACCTATGTTGGGTGCTGGAGACACATAGATGACTCAGAGTTAGTTCCTGCCTCCCCCACCCCGCCCCCTTCCCCTCAGTCTGGCCCAGGAGACAGACGGTAAACAACTGGCTACAACAATAGGCAGAACTAATGAGAGCTACTATGGAGCTTCATACAAAATGAGACCAAGCAGAGGGATGGAGGGGTGGGTTTTACTTCAGAAGTGAAAAGCAGGGGAGCATTGTGGAAGAGTAGCATTGGAGAGGATGTTAGCATTAAGAAATGGTCAAAGAAGGGGTCTGGGGTGGGAGGCTCTCCAGGGAGAGAAACCAGGTCCAAGGACTTGTTTCCATGTCAGTATACAAGACAAAGCACACTTATGAATAACACTTCCCTGGGACTCACATCAGCAGACGCTTCTGCTGAAGGAGGAGACTGGTGGATCCAGGGGGGAAAGATAGGTAGGGGTTTCAAATGGCATTCCTGAGTGTTTGGACTTGCTTCTGATGTGACTGCATTTTAGATCGTAGTGCCAGCAGCTGCACACCTAGTTGGGGCTACTGAATTGTCCTGCTTCCTGGGAACCCGTCAGCTCCCTTCTCTCCAGCAGGCTGGGGTGGGGTGGGGGGCTCCCTGCTCTCTCTGCCTGGGCCCTTCCACTGTCTCTTTTAGCTCCACCATGAACCTACTGAAACAGGGCTTCATTTTACATCAAACCCCAAGCAAAGGGACAGAGTGCTTGGCACAGGGTCCCCCAAAGCGACCCCTCTCGTCTTGCTACACACTCTGGAAGGAGGTGCTAGTCCTTTTTTCAGGGTGGGGAGTTGGGAAAGAAAACTATAGAAGGGAAATCAGCATGACAGAACATTAGACTCTCAAGAGATACTGAAGATCTCTTACTTCCCCATCCCCCCTTTCATTTGACAAATGAGGAAAATGATGCATAAACAGATATGCCTATGTTGCAGCCTTGACATTGATAGGGCATGGCCAACTTACTAGAGTCCCACACTAGTAGGGCCAGAGAAGGGCAGTGTTTTCCTTTAGTCAGGACCTAACCGATATAATTTGTGGGCCTTGCAGACCCAAGATGAGTCAGGCTTCTTGTGAGTCAGTCTGTTGACAAGCCATCCCTGGCCATTCCTAGCCCATCAAAAATAGAAGTCCAGGAGAAGGGTATGAACAGACCAATTTAATTAGTGTGGGCTCTAAGGTACCTTAAGTTAGCCCTATTAAATTAAACCGCCTAGGGGAAAAAAGTAACTGTAATTATTTCCTACTCTCCCCTATCGTTGTATTTCAACTCCCTCCCAACCTCCATGACTCTCTCATTCACAAAACAACCTTTAAACTAGAGGCTAAGCAGACTAGGGTTCAGTGTTTCCCTTTTTCTGCCCATCTTCTGTTAGCTCCAGGTCCTAACAGACAACAGAGTATGTCCAAAGGGGTCCATCGGGCCTGGCTGTATTCTAATTTAGGGAGGTTGTTACATGGAGAACATTATTCCAAAAAAAACACGCACCCAGAGTCTCCTTCCTCAACCAATGCAGATCTGTTTGCTGCGGGGCATTTCTTTTAAAAGCCCCTTTTCTCTTTTCTACAGATCAAAATAAGCAAACTTTAATAGTAGGGAATTATTCTTTATATTGTTGAAATCTAGTTCTGAGTTTTCCTACTTGAAACGTGTTTTCCCCAGGACACTGACCTATCCTTTAATTGTTTGGAGTGAGGCATGTTAGGGGGAGGGGCGTTACTTGTTTATTGGAACAGCACAGCTAAAAAAAAAAAAAAAAAAAAAAAAAAAAAATCAACCTAGGCTAACAGTTTCAAGGCTCCCCTAAAGATGTATCCAAACAGGCAGCCAATCAGCGCTTACACAGCTTTTTCTGCTTGACTCTTTTAAAGAGACAGTGCGGACAGTGTTTTACCACATTTAAAGGGAACCGCGCTCTAAAAACAGTCTGAAAATGGGGGAGTCCTCCCCTATTTCGCTTGTTTCTGGTCATCAGAGTCTCTAATGAGGAACTCACAGTGTGTCCTCGGGGTTTTCGACGTGGGCAGAAAGGAGTCAGCAGCATATAGCTGGGTCACTCTGCCAACCCCCCCCTCAATTTCCCATTGTACACCTGGGTCACTGACAATGGAAGCTTCCCCTCCCCCCATGCCTGACTCTCGTCACCCACTCCCCAATTTAGCTCCATTTATTTGAAGTTTGCAGATTTCTGTGGCGCGCATTCTGCGTCGCAGAGCGCCCAGGTGACGCCCCTCTACCCCAGAATGGCACCGTCTCCCGCGGAGAAGCCGAGGGGCTAACTTGCCAGGGCTGGCAGATCTTAGAAATTAGGGGGCAATCACTCTCCCTTCTCTTAGCCCAAGTCCCCCATCCCCTCCCCCAGGCTCCCCAAAGCACGCCAAGGGCCGTTTTCTCGCGGCTCCACTTTGGGGTTTTCCAAAGTATTTTAATGATCTAGTAAAGGAGTAGCCGCGCGCCTCGGCGCCGGCTCCAGCGCCCGACTCGCAGCGTGGAGCCCCCGACCCGGCGCTCGCAAGCTAGACTGGGAGAGAGAGAGTACCGGAGGCGGGGCGGACGGGAGGGCCGGGTTGGAGTCTGGGGAGGGGTCGGGGTCGGAGCCCGTGGGAGGGCAGCGAGGGGGAGGGGGAGTTAAGGACCGGACCAGCACGGGCAGCGGCGGGGGGAGGTGAGGGGCAGATAAGGGAGAGGGACGTGGCGAGAGGGAGCCCGCGGCCCTCGGCTTCGGGGTCCGCGCCCCCTCCCCGCCGACGCTGCCGCAGCGCCACTCCCCCCGCCCACCCCCAGTGGTCCACGCCGCGGAGAGCGCTGGTCAAACCCCCCTCCTCGCTAGGGCCGGGAGACCAGAACTCCCGCATCCCGATTCGTGTCCCCGCCCTACATCTACAGAAAAGAAGCTTGCGCCCCCGGATACCCCCGGTCCGCCCGCAGCAGCAGGGGTAGCAGCTTGGTAGAGGCAGCCAAGGCAGGGACTGCCGCTGCCGGGCGCTGACAGGGCGTCCCTCCCGGACCGCCCCGGACCCACCCCCTTATGTCGATTGGCCGGGGTGGCTATCAATCGCGGGACGTTGACGCCCGCCTCGCTCCCTCGCCGGGGTAGCCACGTTCGGTTGAGCTCCAAGTAGACCAGCGGCAGCGGCGGTGGCAGCGGTGCCGGAGGCGCAGAGGGCGGCGCAGGCGGAGCTGGGCGGGCGGGCGCGCGAGAGAGCCAGCGGGTAGCCGGGCCGGCGGACTAGCGGCGGCGGCGGCGGCACCGGCACCCCAGGCCGAGCCGGCGCGGGAGGAGTTCCAGGGCGATGGGGCCGCGGCCGGGGCTGACGCTTTGACAGCTGGAAAGAGCGCGGAGCCAGCGCCTGGGGGGGGCGGGAGGGGAGCGCGGCGAGGAGAGCGCGAGCGAGCGAGCGGGCGAGCGCCGGGGAGGGGGCCGGGAGCGAGGGGCAGCTCGGGAGCAGCCGGAGTGGTAGCGGCGGCGGCGGCCAGGCTCGGCGCCCTCTTCTCTGCAAACCATGTTTGCCAAAGGCAAAGGCTCAGCGGTGCCCTCGGACGGGCAGGCTCGAGAAAAGTAAGCCCTATTTTCCAAGTGGCCGCGGGGCTGCGGGATGGCGGGCGGTGGGAGGCAGGTGGGCGGGCGGGAGGGGGCTGCTGCACCCCGGGCTCCGGCGCCGCCTGCCTAGCCGCGTCTCCGAGGCCGCGGCGGGCGGCGTGGGAGAGAGCCCATTGTTGGGAGCCGGCGGAGGTTGGGGGGTCGGGGAAGGGGTGTCGGGGGACGCCACAGCGAGAGGGGGCACTTGGTGACTGCGGGGCGTGCCGGGCGCGGGAGCTCGCGGTGAGGGGTGGGCGAGGTCCCGTGAGCTAGCCGGGCGCCCGCCCCGTTCGGGGCGCACGCCGCGGTGGCTGCACTTTGCCCACCGGGCGCGGGCAGGGGGCGCGTGGCTTCTGCAGCCCCGAAGGTTCCTTTTGTCCGCCCGCGGCGTGAGGAGTGCGTGCCGGGGGCTTTGTTCGGCCGGGAGCGCTCTCCCGTCCCTGCCTTCGGCCTCGCTGCTGGCCCCATGTCCTCCGGGGCGCTGGGCTGGGCAGGGGCGGCGGCGCCGGCTTGGCCCTAGGCTTGGGGGACAGTTGTTTAGGGGGGAGGTGATGAGGGCGGCGCTTTGCTGCTCTCTCCAGAGCTCGCCGCACACCCCGGAGTCCAGGATTGAGTCTCTCCGGACACCCAAAGCTGGGGAGAGGGTGGCCAGCAGTGAGTCAGGAGAAGGAGGGAGGCTCGGGGGTTGGGTGGCTTGAGAGTTTGAGAGACCTAGGTGGGTTTGGAAGTCGCCACTTGGAAGTTCAAGTTTGGGGGCTGCTCTCCAGGCCCCCAGCAGTTTGAGGTAACTCGTCTCCTGATACCCCCTTACTGCTTGCACCCGCGGTTCCAGGCAGAACCGAGCTAGCTGCTTTACGTCTGGTCGGGCCACAATGGGACAGTGCAGACAGGGCTGGAAACCGGCTAGCAAGGTTCAGGAACGATGGCCCCTTGTGATCTGATGCCTTTCCTCTCTCTCTCTCCCTCCCCCCCTCTGTGCCCCCTGCCTACTTTCCAGGCTAGCTTTATACGTCTACGAATATTTACTGCACGTAGGAGCACAGAAATCTGCACAGACCTTCTTGTCCGAGGTGAGTGGAACTCCCCCCATCATCCAATTTCTTGACACCCCCTCCTCTGCACTATTCTTAGAGCCTTTGTTTTCAGGAGCAGCCACTGTGGCCACCATTTTGAATTTTTATCACCTTTTGGCATTTATTGTTAGTTGGTCTTCACAGCCTTTTGGCTCTGGGAAGCCCCCTGCCCACCCCTCCTCTCTGCTCTTCTAATCTGTCTTTGCTCTCTCCTTTCTAGATTCGATGGGAAAAAAACATCACGTTGGGAGAACCTCCTGGGTTTTTGCACTCGTGGTGGTGGTAAGTTTGTGTGATAGTTTGTGTGTGTGTGTGTGTGTGTGTTTTATTCTGAGTCCCAGGTCCAAGTGAACAAAGACGGGATGCCCGGAGCCAGCCCCCCATCCTGTGCCTTACCCTCAGCATTGCACAGAGCAGGGCACCTCTGGGCACTCAGACTAGGACCCCTGAAGGAGGAAAAGCGCAGAAGAGGCTGGTGCCTAAAGTTTTTAACTCTTTCCCCTCCCATTGAGAACCTACTAAATTGTGCCTGGTGTTTGGGTAGAAGCGCCTTACTTTTCCATCTCACTTGCAGCCACTGGGCAGGCTTGCAAAAACCTTGCAGGATTTTTGTCAATTCTGCATGCTGCTTTAATTAGAGGGAATGGGGGTGGGGCGGGGTGGGGTGGAAGGGGATACCAGGTCTGTTTTACAACTGGCCTGTCCTTTCTTTTTTCTACTGTGAGCTCAGAACCTTGAGAGAGAATCTACTGGGGCATTTTCCAGGCATGCTGAGAAAAAGCAAGAAAGAGTTGCCACTTCCTTTAAAGATACTGATTCAGACTGACTGGACCTTCCTCTCCTCTGTGGTCCCAACCCCCCTCCCCCAGCATCCCGAAAACCACAAAGTTTCATTTTACTGAGAACCTTAACAGGTCCCAGTTGACCTCTGAGTGCCTGTAGTTAGTTGGTAGTTAGGGGCTCTCTTATTTGAGACTGTCTCCCAGGCCCCTGGGCCCTGCAGGTGTGGGACTACTGCAGGTCTGGGCTGTGTTTGCTGCAGGCAGGAGGGATTGGGTCTGCGTGAGCTGGTCGCTGTGCCCTTAAGACCTGCGTGTTTTGTGGAGCCTTTGACATCCTTTTGAAAAGGAAAAGAAAGCAGAGTGGCTTTTGATATTTTGGTGGCATTCGGGAAAACGGAGTGCCATGTCTTGGGATCTTAGTGCCTTTACCTGACTACCAGCTCAGGTTACTGTTTCAAGTCTCTGAAATGCAGAGGGGGTGAAGTGTCTGTTCTAACTTGTGTAGGGAAGATGAGTTTTTAATTACTTCTGCCAACCTCGAAACTGCTGGCATTGGAGGCATTTGGTATGGATGGAGTAAGGATTCTACCTGTCAGAGTGGGTGATAGGTTATCTGAGGTTGTTTTTGGAGAGCAGTGTGTGGATGGGGTGGGCGGGTCTGACCATAAGTTTTGCAGAAACCTAGGCGTATCAGTAAAAGTTACTTAGAAGAGGCTGGGGGAGTTCATAGTGTTAGAAATCTTTAGTGTGTGGAGGAGTTAATCAGATATGTGCAGCTTCAGAGGACAGAAAGGAATGTTTTTGAGCCCCTCTCCCCCCCACCCTCTGCAGCTAATTAGAAGTCCCTGATTTTCCTCTTCTGTCCATAATCTCCCTGAAACTTCCCAGCCTGTCTGTTATATTGGACTCAGGCAGTGGTTGCTCTGGCTGTGTGGTCTCTTTTAGTTAGAAGTTGCTTCAGATGACTTGATACTGAGCAAATGACCACAGCTTCAGGGGTGGGAGGCAGCAGTCGGGGTGATCCAAAGATGGCCAGGCTACCTTATTCATACACCTTGAATGAGATGCTTGTTTGATGACTGGCAGAGCTGGCGGTTGCGATGGTGTCTCTTGTGCTGCTGTTTGTGATGGGGACAGGAGCACTGGACCAGGATGCAGAGTTCTGCTCTGGGGCTTATTTTACCCTTCAGTCATTTCCCATCCCTGGGCCTTGGGCTCTGGACCTGGAGAGGGTTTCTAAGGCCCCTTGTTAATACAATGACTATCCCGTGTTTGCATAGGATTTTATCGGTTGACAAAGGACTTGTATGTCTGTTCTCATGTAATGCAAAGTGTCAGAGTGACCATACAGAATCTTGGAGGGGGATGAGGCAGGGCTATCTAGGGCTCCCCCAACCAGGTCCCCCCTTTGCTGGCGCCGTGCCTCTCTGAGGGCTCTCTATTTCAATATGAAATGACAAGATACTTGATTGACCTTTTGCTAATTGATACATGTTCTTTGGTGGGCAGGAGTGGAGTGTTTCTTGCATAAGAATACCTTGGGGGAGGGGCTGACTGAAAGTGGAGGTGCAGTGGGAGGAGTGGGGGTATGGGCTTCTGGATTAAGAACTTGCCAGAATTACCGGGTTTGTTGCGCATATGAATTACAGTCCTGAATTTGACAATTTTTTTACTAAAGGCAGCTATTTTGGGTTGGGGGAGCAGTAAAAGGAGCACAGATGAGACAAGCGTGAATTCTCATTCAAATTCCTACCCATCCCGCCTGGGCATCCGTGGTGGGTTGTACTAACCTGTCCGAACTTCAGTGCCCCTGGTATAAAGTGGGGATAAATCTCTTGTCTTCCAGTGCTGTCGTGGTCACAAGCAGAATGGGGGTATGAGGTATTTCACACATAGTAGGAGGCTGATAGATGACAGCTGTTACTCCTAGTACAAAAGATTGGCTTGCCAGAAGAGGTTGGGTCCATTTTGTTTTCTAGGCTGAATTTGCCCAACGCAGGCTGGAAAGGTGGAGTTGAGCCTTTGGGAGATCTGGTGCTCTTAGCACCGTGTATTGTGCACTTGCCGTTGTGTACAGAAGTCATAATTAGTAACCTGATCTTATTTTATTTTTCAACTTGCAGCGTATTTTGGGACCTTTACTGTGCAGCTCCTGAAAGGCGAGACACTTGTGAACATTCAAGTGAAGCAAAAGCCTTTCATGATTACGTGAGTAACAAAATTTTAATCCTGGCAATAATTACAGGGTTGGATAGCTCTAACTTCTTCAGGACCAAAAGCAAATCCACGGCCAGTTGGCAGTGGGTTCTGTTTCCTCCGTGCCTTTCTTTTGCCCATCTCCCTGCTTCCCTTGCCCCATACCCTCCTCCAGCAGCGTTCTGACGTGGTGAACGGTATTTCATAATGTTGTAATTATGCAAAAGAGTGTAGATTCCTATCTGGAGAATTAAATGGCGTTGTGTAGGGCTCAACCATGTGAGGTTTATGTTCAGAGTGGACAGTTAGCTGGGAGGGGACTCTTTGGTGTTGGTTTAAAAAAAAACATGGGCCACAACCAAAAAAAGAAAAAAGCAAATACGAAACTTGTGTTTTGGAGTAGAAGGCGTGTTGAGTGAGAATTTGGTGAAATGGACTCCTGCATTGCTTTCCAGGGAGTGATCTTTCAAAATATGTTGTGTGTGTGTGTGTGTGTGTGTGTGTGTGTGTGTGGTGGGGGGTTCATGTTGTGTCCACCTAAGACAACGTCCACTTTGGTGTCCTTGGTTGGTCCATAATCATGTGTTCAAGATATCCTTGGGAAGATGGCTGATTTCATCACATTGTAGTGCTTCCTACTCTATCATTTGCCCTCTACCTGGATGAGTTTCCTAAGATTTATGAAATAAATGCTTATGAGAGAGATGTCTGCCACATACCCATCTCCAGTGGCAGTTCCCCTCAATCAAAAAAAATTGGCCTCCAAACCTGGGTTGGAGTCAGACTTTATGATCAGATGTGATAGGTTAGGATCTTCTGGGGAAGGTGGATGGGGAAGTGAAGGTCTTCCCAGCCTCTTTTCAGTCTCTGCTTCCTATTGGCTTTGAGAAGGTTAAGGGTGTGTGTGTGTGTCAGTCGTGCACACACACACGTGCACATAAGAGGTGATCTGTTTTGTCTTGTACTTCTGCATGAAGTGGGAAGGAATGGGCCCCAAGCTCTGGGGCATGGAAGTTGGTTTCTTGAATGTCATCAGGGCCCACCTACTTGACCAGGCCATCTGCGTCCCCTGCTTGCAGAGTTTGAAACTGGCCACTAGAACCCACTTGGTTGAGTTTCACAAGTGGTCAAATCCCATTACCATGAATATCTTTATGGTGACAATTTCTCCTGTAATATGAGGAGTTAGAGACTCAGCTGGAAGCTGCCTGGTTTTGAGAATATTCATCGTGATGACGTTCTGCTATGACTGAAAAGTTAATGCCCTTGAAGTGGGATGCTGAGGAAATTGACCAGGTCTCATGCCATTCTCCAGGGTTGAAAAAGAGAAGCTGGCAAATGGTACTTAATGGCGTGGTAAACTTAGCAGTGAAAGGTGAGGTGACTGGTGCACTTGTGATGTGGTTCTTCTGGGAAAATCTGTGGTGATTATCACAGGGTTTCCTGAGCTGGAGGTCGAGGGAGGAGGCTAAGGGGTACGTTAGCCATAGACAAATATTTGGTGAATTTCGCTGTTCTACCTAGTCAGTCTTATACCTTTTTCTTTTAAACCTATGGACAGCCAATTTTTGTGTGGCCGGTCTTTGACTGCTGTGGAAAATGGTTTTATTTTAAAGTGGGGGGGATGAGTAAGTGGTTATTTCAAATCAATCTCTTGATACAGGTTGTCTGTGCTGTCTTTTGAAGGTATCTTTCAGAGACGTTAATGATTTTCCACTAAGTTTAATGCTCTAGTAAATAATGTGTGACTCTGGTGGTTTGTGGTTTGGTCTGCCATCTTGAGATGGTATGGTGGCCGTGGAAGTTTGCATGGGTTGACTTTCAGTAATTTGTTAAGGAAGGGCAGCTGAATAGTGTAGAGATTGCTGAGGCGGGCATAGACATTTAGGAGATGCTACAAAAAGAGATGAGGTCACACTGATTGACGCCCAGGATTCACAGACTTTGGGGTCAAAACCCTTTTTCTGGATTGGGATCCATTTGCTGTTACGTGGCCTGAGAGTCAGGTCACGTGGGAGGAGGGATGGAGTGATGAACGGGGACAGTGAGGAAAGTCTCTGGGGAAGGAGTTAAGAGGTAGCATTGAGTTGTAGGGATGACAGACAAGCAACTGGAAAATTAAGAACTATTTAAGAAAATTAAGAAAAGATACCCTCTTTTATCTTTGTCTTTCTCAAATCTTCATGTGTTCTCTCTATTCCCATGGCTACTAGTTAGCCCTCGTTCCTTCCTGCTAGAATTATTACTATAGCCTTTCCTGGACTTCTTTCCTTTTGTCTAGAACGCATGCCACTCTTACCCACTTACATCCTATCCATCTTTTAAGTTCTCCTTCATGGAGGACTTTTATGATAGTGGTTTGCACACTCCAATCTCTCCTGAATGTCAGTGTCTATAGTAACCACGTGTAGAAAGCCTTTGTTGGATGCTTGCCGTGTTCCGGGCCCCTGTGCTGAGTGCTGTGGGTTCTGTGACCCTGTGACAGAAGGCATGTTGTTAACTCCATTTTGCAGATGAAGAAACTGAGGCACAGAGAGGTTAATTTATAGCTTGTAGATGACTTAGGATTCAAACACACATCCTCACTGACTCCGGAATTGGTGCTCCCAACCCCACCAAGGCTCGGCCTCACAGGTTCAGGTATCATTTGTTTGCACCCACTCTTAAGTTCTCATTCAGGCTTTTCTTTTCCAGCCATAGCTTCTAAATTTTTTCCATGCCAGAGACGATTCATCCACAGAGCTATTCATCTCTGTAGCTCCCACAATACCTTGCCCATAGTAGGTACGCATGCTAATTGAATGAAGAGGTAAAGAACTACGGGTAAGAAAAAATAGGTGATTTGGGGTCAGTGAGTAACCTGGTCTAGAACAGCCAGTGGAATAGTGGAAGGTGTTTTTTCAGTGACCTCATTTTGCTGGGTGATCTGGAGTCAGTGATTTAACGCGGGTTAACTAGTTAATGAGGGTTAACTAGTTATCTTAAGTCCTCTTTAGAAGGTAAAGTGGAGTGTAAATAAGAGGGCAGTAACTGGCCTTCCGTTTTCGAGCAAGGAAATTCAAAGATTCTCATGGCTTGTGGGGGAGTCTGTGCAGCCTGGGTACAGGCCTGGGCCTTGGGTAATAAGTAGTAAGTGCTCGCAGGGTTGGGATGAGGAGGGAATGACCGACTCCTTCGGTGCTGGAAAGGTCCTCTGTCGATTCAGAAGATCCTGGTCTCAGCTCTCTTAGGGAAATGATTTTGTGTTCCTGGCAAGTTGTCTCCCCTTCCTGATGGATCAGGTTGATCTCAGAGGCTCTTTTCAGGTCAAGGCCAGGTTATAGGGCCTGGAATAAACCAGGTGACTCAGCAGGGAGGGAGTTTAAATTTTCTTTGAATTGGTAAGTTTTTATTTGAGTCACAGTCTATTTTCCCCCACACATCTGGCAACTTCAGGTTTCTTGGCTCATTGTTCATAAGCCCGAGCGCCCTGATGTTGACCACATAAAACGTGGGACGGTACCCAGAGTGGACGTTTCTGAGAAATTGGTTTGCCTTAAGTCAGGGGAGGCTCAGGAGGACCCTCCCTGCCTATGGTTTTCTTGCTCTTCCCCTCTAGTCAGAGCAGTGGTTCTCAGAGTGTTGATGAAAACCCTTAGGGTCCCATTGGGTTTTCTTAGACATTGTTGTCTGGGTCCCGGCCTTTTGTGCAGTGCATACTCCCACCTGTCAACTGTGTCTCTTACTGTGGTCCCAGTGGTGTCCTGGTGATTTTCTTCACTTTGACCTCCTCTAGGGCCTGTGGGGTTGGTAGAAGTTTCTTGGGTGCCTTCTCAACTACCAGCCCTCCTTGTGGTAGCTAATTTTGTATTTTCCTTTTGGTGGCAAGAAGTGAGTGGAGGAGGTAAGGCCCTGAAGTGGTGTCTGAGAGCTAGAGAGCATTGATGGTTCCTTGCACTGTTCATGTTGCTGTGTTTTTCATGATACTTTTTCAGTACGTGATTGTGGTTTGGCCTCACAGCTGCCTTGTTGGTCAGGTTTTATTATTAAATCTTATCCCCATTCTACAGATGAGGAAACCGAGGCCTGGAGTTTACATGGTTTGTCCAAGGGCATATAGCCGCGGGGTGGCAGAGCTGGGACTAGGCCTCGGTCTTAGATTCTTTCTCTGAGCTTTTGGTAACACTCATTTGATACAGAATCCCTGCAAAACAGAGAGAAGGTGTTTGCATTTGACCCAGAGTGTGCCCATATATATTCACTGAAGAAATGAATTTAGCAGAGAATTAAATGGACATTCCTGACAGGTGCATTGCAGAGTCACTGGCAGAGGTGGGACTTGAGCTCTGGGAAGGGAGTCTTTTATGGTGCAGTGGCGCTTTTGGCAGGGAAAATGTGATAAAAGGTATGGCCTTTCCTTCCAGAAAATACATGTGTCCCCACAAAGGAGACTTTGTGTATGATTTCAGGAGTTGTACGGACTGCCCCAAATCCCAAGCCCCCTTTGATCCCTAGTGAAGAACTTGGAGTGTGTAGTGGACATGGAGTCCCATGACCTTGGGGAGTCTTGAGCCTCAGTTTCCCTGCTCTGAAGACCTCTGTGAGCTCCCAACTTGGCCTCCCTCAGTGGGCCTGGCTCCCTTACGCCTATGCCCCCACCCACTCAGAAGGACTCTGCGGACCCTCCACTCCATGCTGTGAGCCTGTGTCTTTAGGCAGGTTGGTTAAGGAAGAAAGTGCCCCAGAGTCCTGGGCGTGCATGGGAATGGAGGTATTTGTGGCTCAGTGGCAGGGGTCCAGCAGCGTCCTTGGTGGGTTTGAAATAGCAAAGTGATATTTGAGAGGGCTCTCCTTGGATGTGCTGAGCTGAGGTTCCTGCCAGGCGGGGAGTGTCCGTGCCTGCCAGAGCCTTTTGGGGGCAGGGGCATGAGACGGTGGCAGTGCAGGCAGAATGGGAGGAGAAAGCCACAGCTGGGCTCCGGGTAGCTGGGGGTGTGCTCTCGCCCGCGATAAGCCAGCCTAGCTATCTGCCCAGAGGTCCTGGCAAGTTCATGGCGTTGCCTTTGGCTCTGACCCTTGGCACCCTTATGTGGCAGATTATGAAAACAAAACATACACACAGTTGTTTCTTTCCCCACTCCGTTTGGAGCTTAGAATTTGTGTTACGTCCTTTCTTTGGGCTCCCACCGTATTTGCTGCAATTCCTCTTAACCCTCCTCCATCGGTAGCTAATTAAACACAAAATGAGTAACTGGAATTACATTTTGTCGGGATCTGGGCAATGCAGCCACCTTAATGGTTTTCAAGTGGCAACAAGACCCCACATTGCAAATCCTTGCCCTTTATTTCAAGGTGGGAAGTGGGGTGGGGGGAGTAGTGGGGGCCCAAACAAAGTTTTTGGCAGTGGTCACTTCATTTGAACTCCAAGACAAGCCATGCACACCAGTCTTTGCATAATGCCATCTTTGTTAGCTAAGCATTTGCAAACTTGGACGGAGAGCTAGCTCTGTGCCAGCCGCCGCTCTGAGGGAGCCGGCTCTCCCTGTAGCGTCCCTTAGGCCGTCTTAATTTTCCAAGGAAAGCATGTTCTCTAGTGGGGACTTCAGGCCAGAGCCACCTTGCCCTCTTCCCTCAACCTTCCCTCTTCTGTGTGTGTGTGCTTAAATCTTAAGAGGGAGAAGTGGAAGGGAGGTGTGTGTGCTTGAGGGCCTGTCAGGCCAGATAACAGAAATGTTACACTAGCTGTAGCCTTTATTATAGTGTCTAGGGTTTAGGGTATTTAGAAAAATTAATCTTTTTTAGCTTGGTAATAATTCTGACCATGGCACAAGTGCATCAGACGATTCACATAAACTTCTTTAATACATGTTGCTGGGAGCTTACAGCAAACAGACAATAATGACTGTTTTTGATTCGCCAGAGTAATAGGGTTTTCTTGTAGCCCTGGTGAGATGAGTTTTAGCAATGTTTCTCTCTGTGGTAACACTTTTCTTTTCCTTGAATCCTCTGGATTTTGAAGGGTTTGGGCTATGAATGGTGGTGGGGACACATACCTGAGTTTCAATCCTCATTCTCTGTCATTCCCTGGCGGGGAGACTTTTGGACCCTCAGTTTCCCCATCTGTTGAATGGGGGAAATGGTGGTTCCTTTGTGTAGTTGTCATGAGGGTTAAGTGATAGGATGTATGTAAAATAGTTGTCTCTCTGTAGCTAGTACTTGGTGAATTTGTTTCCTTTCTCTTTACAGCCTTCCATTTTTTCCCCCCAAAACATTTAATCTCGTAGAGACAATAGCATATTTTTTCTGGGAGAGTAAGTTGATCCTAGGGAACTGGACACTTGAATTTTCCAGTGATGCCCTCTGGTGCTGGGTCTCCCCGACGTTTCATGGCGTCCTCCTCCCATACCAGCCATCTTGTCTCACACCCACACCCCTGCACGGGGCAACGTAGGCGCCCTGCCACAGGCTGGCACTGATAAGTGCTCCCCTGAGATGTCTGTGTCCCTTATCTGTGTTGGACAGGGGTCCTGTCCCACTTCCACATGTGGCTGCCGCGTAGCTAAATAGTGAGACCCAAAGGGCTGGTGACTTGGCATCAGCAGAAATCTGAATTCAAATTTCAGCTTTATACCCCTTGTTAGCCGAGGGGCCTTCACTTCTTGAGGTCTGTTCTCTCGACTGAAACAGGCACAAAGGGTCGTCCTTGCTCAGCCCACCATGGGAGTGGCCGTGAGAAAGGCATGGAAAGCTGTTGTGCTGTGTAAATGCTTACAGGGACGAACCGGAATGAAAGCCACTGAGTCGGGGTCTTGTCAAGGCCCTGGCCGGCCTCGGGCCTTACCTGACTTTCTGCTTGCGCGAGGAATCCCAAAGAGGGGCCCGCAGGAGAAGGTGAGCTTGGGAAAGGTCGACAGGAAGCTGGTTCTGGGAGCAATAGCTGCTTTCTCTTTCGACTTCCTGGCGTGAGCTTGAGGCCTTGGTCATCTAGGCCCTGGTTGTCTGACCCCCAAACCAAGAACAGAAGACACTACTGAGTTTCGAGGCGTTGATTCAGTCCAATCGTTGAGTGGCCGCTCTGCTCACTGTCAAGTTGAAGAGACGGATGCAGCTCAGGAAGTGATAAGTGCTTAAAACACTTGTGCAGAATGATCTTGTTCTTTGGGGAGATGGATGGGTGGTAGGAGTAGGTAAGTAGTCCCGCCCCTGGTGGTGGCCGGGAAATGCATTTAATGCCTGTATAGACAGCAGAGCTACCCGTGACGGAACTGGAGGTCACCTAGTCATCTTACAAGTAGGCAAACTGAGACCCAGAGAGGAAAGATGCCCCACCTGAGGTCATCAGTAGTTCTCAAACCTGCAAACGCCATCGGAGTCCAGGACTCTGCTGTGCTGCCTTGCTACACTTACAAGCTGTGTGTACTCAGGCACCTTAATTAACCTCTCTGTGCCTCAGTTTGCTTAGGTGGAAAATGGGATTAGTAAAATACACTTACTGCATAGGGTTATCATGAGGATTAATTCAGTTTATTCACGTGAGTGTACAGACACACACACACACACACACACACACACACACGAGTACATGTAGTGCCTGGCACAGTGGAAGCACTGTAAACATGTGCTATCATTCTTGTTATCTCACCTTGCCTGGTATGAATCCTGGCGCTCTAATGGCCAAAAGGGGGACAGCGGTAGGGGCCTGGGGGTGGGAAGTGTGAAACATGAACCATCATTGTTCTGCCCACCTGTTGATTAGCTCTCTGGACCTCTACCTTTTTTTGTTGTTTTTAAACTTTTGTTTAAGTGTGTTTTTCCAGGACCCATCAGCTCCAAGTCAAGTAGTTGTTTTAATCTAGTTGTGGAGGGTGTAGCTCACAGTGGCCCATGTGGGGATCAAACCCGCAACCTTGTTGTTAAGAGCACCGCGCTCTAACCAACTGAGCTAACTGGCTGCCCCTTGAATCTACCTTTTTTAAGCACCCTTGAGTGACTGAGGGGGTGGGAGTGGGAAGGGGTTTTACACATGCAGCCTCCAAACCAGCCCCTGTGCTTGTGAGGATGAAATGAGAGGACACATGGATGCCCCTGGCTAGTACCTGGCCTGTGTTGTTCAGTCAGTGTCCATTTTCTCCTCTTCTGGCCACTTCTGTTATTCTAGGAGTCTGGAACTTTCCCCAGCCCCCTGTGGTCCCTACTTGGTGCTGCACCACTTGAGATAGGCTTTTTTGCTCCCCTGCCAACCATCCCTGCTATAGAGCAGATGCCAGCCTGGAACGTGGCTGTCTCCACCAGACCTGCTAGGACCACCCTCACGGGGACACCCCCTTTTCTCTTTTTCTCCCCAGGAACTTTGTGTCTTTTTTATTCACTTGTTCACTTGCCTGGAAGGAGAGTGATTTAGGTCAAGTAGTATCGCTTCGCTTCCTTCTTCTAGAGTGGAGCTCTCCTAAGGGTAGGAGGCCTTATTTTCACCCCCTTTCTGCCACCCCAATCTTGGGGCCTCTTGTAGTCTTGAATAAATCCTGTGGGTAGTGAGCTACACTCCAAGCCTTGAGAAGTGAGAAGGGTTTGATCCCTGCCTAGGTATCAGGCGTGTTAAATACACGTTTTAGTGGAAATGCACAAGTGGTGAAGGGTATCCCATTGTTTTGCAAACTGAGTTGTGACCCATTAGTACCTCATGAAATCAACTTAGTGGGTCAGACTGGCAAGTACAAAAAATGAAACAACAGTCACAGAAAGTAAACGTAAGTATTCAGGAAACTTGTTTTCAGTGACTTAGGTATGCCTATAAATGAACGCGTGCCCTGTGTTTTGATGTAAAATTTGCCTTATTGTGGGTCTCAGTCTAAACTTTGAAAGCCACTAGCCTGGAGATGCTGAGATTGAATCTTGGGCCCTACAGGTTGTATGACAGGCTAAGTGACAAGCGATTGCTGACCTCAGTTCCCTGATCGTTAATCAGGTGGGAATCATCCCCACCTCCAAGGCTTCTTGGGAGCATCGTGTCCCCACCTTGTTTCCAGAGTGGTGCCTGGGGGTGTGCAGCAACTCTGCCTTGGGTGTTCGCTGCTGTATTTCTAGTGCACTGACCACATGGAAGGTGCCCAGCAGATGCTTGCTGATTGCTGAGTAAGCAGTAGCTCCCAAGTCTACAATTTGTCCCTGCGGACTGGCCTTGGGCAGCTCCTCCCTCCTGTCTGCAGTTGAGGGGGGGGTGTCCCCGGCCCCCTGTGGAGGGTGTTTTCTGAACATCTGCAGGGCTCATGCTCTGGCCGCAGCAAAATTCTTGAGAATAGGTCTCGGGGCATCCTGTCTGACCCAAGTTGGCCCAGCCTCCCAAATTCCCTGTCCCCTCCTGATGACAGCTGTTTGCATAGCTCCCGAGGCAGGCAGGCTGGCTTTGTATCTCCAGCTCTTTGTGTGTTTGGGTGAAGCGCCTGACATTTCACTTCTGTTTCATAGTCCTCTGACCTTACGAAGCACGGCTGCTCCCTGGGGCCTCTCGCTGAGGTTTTGTTGTGATCCTCCTCTCCCAGCCACAAAGGCTGTTTGAGAGAGCAGGCTCTGGGGTGGCAGACCTCCCCCGTGCCCAGGGTGCTAGCTGTTGCAGCTTTGCCAGCTCTTGGGATGGACAGAGTGTGGCTTTGGAGACGCGCCTGGGGCATTGGTGGCTCGTCGGGCAGTTAGTCCTGGGCACCTGCTGTGTGCCTGGCTCTGTGCTGGTTGGTGATGGGGACTAAAGCCATGTCGCGAACTGTCCACAGGATTTGGACTTGGATGACCAGAGTTCAAGTTCTGATTCTTTCAGATGGCCTTGGGTAAGTCACTCGGCTTCTCTGAGCCTTGGTTTGTTTGTGATATGAAATTATGTAAAATAAGGCCTGGCTTTTTTTTTTTTGCCTCTCAAGGGTTTTTTTTGAAGTCAGGTAAGAGCATGTGAAAAAGGTTTGTAAATGCTGGTCCCCTTTTGAGAAGGCTATTTTTAATTTGAACAGACTGTCAGTCCATAGAACTCACATAAAAAAGGAGCCTCTCTATTTACAGATGGGGAAACTGAGGCCTGGAGTAGGGTGGTAATCTAGCTTGTCTGTGGCCAGATGGGCTGCTGATTCCTGGGGCAGCCAGTGACTTGAGAAAACCTCCACCTAAGAGGTTGGCGCCTGTGTCTGTGCCATCCGTTAGGAATTTTGCAGCTTTCTTTGGGAGGTGCTCTGGGCTTCCCGTGGCTTTGGCCACCCGGCCTGTGCTGAAGGGGCAGACGGCCCAGTGGGCAGGCCTAGTGTCGGCCGTGTGCACGCTGCCCTTCTTTTCTCGCTGTCTTTTAGACGGCTTCCAGTAGAAAATGTTATCCTCTCTCTGGAGGCCCTTGCTCTTGGCAGCGCCGCCCGCCAGATCCCGCTCGGCGAGCCCACTTGTGTTACACGAGGCAGTGCTGGCCCACAGCTCTGGTCGCAGGTTTCGCTGCAGATCTCAGGCTGGTGAGCCACTTCAAAAGGGGATTTTACAGCGTGACAGGGAATTTCAGCCACCGCGTTATCTCCGAATTGGCCAATTGATGGTTTCAGCAGAGCATTTCAGCATCGGGGAAGCCAATACAATTTGAGTTAGTTGTGATGGCTGCCACTTTAAATACCGCAGTGAATTTCTGTCAGTGAGCTAATGTGTGGAATAGGGAATTGCAGAAAACTGGATCACAAGAGTGCTGCAGTCGATTCTGACCCCAAGCTACAGAAAATGAACTTAAATCTGGTTGACTGTCGGCACGTACTTTCTTTGGCATTATTTGCTAGCAGCATCTTCGTCAAAGGGAACTGGAAGAGACAAGACTAGGTAAAAATCACAGCGTTTGACTCTGGTGATCTTCGGGAGCGGTGATCTTCCATGGGAAGTTGGGTCCCTGGGAGGGAGTCAGGGTGTTGCTTTCCTGTGAGGGCTCAATTACTAAACTATAGCAGTATGGTTTCATAATCGTGAGTCCTGTAATGGAACAAGTGTTTATTGAGTACTTACTATGTGCCAAGACCTTTACAAGTGTTTGAATTCGATTCTCACCCTATTTGTGCAGTGTCGGGGACGGGATGTTCTTCCTATTTTATGAAGGAAAAACTGATAACAATTGAACAGTTATTGAGAGCTAACTGTATGCTAGGTACTGCTCTAAATACTTTTAGGTCTTACCTCACGTCATACTCACAACAGCCCTATGGGTTAAGTTCCGTTTTTCTTAATATTTTGTAGTTAAGGAAACTGAGGCACTAGAGGGATTTAGTAGCGTTGAAGGTGCTCGTCAGTACCACACCGCTTCCCTAAGAATTAATACCAGATTTGGCAGCTTTGCTGCCTAATTAATTGGTGACCCACTGCCCAGCCCGGGATGTTTGATTCTGGGGCTGGCAGGGCTAGGTGGGAGTCGGTCCTGAGGGGGACGCACAAGCTGAAGCCCTGCCTGTGGGTCTTGTGGTTCCTTCCCGGCGCTGTGTTTTTCCATGGGCAGAGGGACTGGGCTGGGTTTCAATGACCTCACTGAGGAAGAAGATATCCTGCTTCCATATACTTTAAAGAAGAGCTCCCCCATTTCTTCACTCGTAAGGCCCCCTTTTACTAATCCCCTGCCACTTCCTGTGGACTCCATGCTTGAAAATATTTTATTTACAAATAGATTGCATGCATTGAGTCACCATTCATTTTGATGAAATAGGAATATCAAGAACTATATAGTTCGGTGCTTATCAGAGCTTCTTACCACCTTAGGGGAACCGATATGAGCACACCTATTTGGTGCAGTTCTAGTCAACAGAAAACATGGGGAATTTGGGTTCCATTTCAGTTGAGGCAGACCTGATTCTTGTTGAACTTAAAAAAATACCGGCAATGTTCCAGAGTTCCTAAAATTTTCAAGAGGCCTGAGTTCTTAGGCTGTGACCCTCTAGCTTAACGCCTGTGCTTCTCCACCCACCAAGCAACGTATGGGGCTGCTTCGAGCTTTGTTCTGGGATGGCCAGGGTTGGGCTCTGTGGAGGCAAGCTGCTCACGTTTTCCTCCGGGAGTCATGAGGGTCAGAAGGCAGAGTTCACTCTAGGTCATCCACCGCAGAGTAGGCAGGACAAACAAGGCTTCCCTGTTAGGAAAAAGCAGCCTGGAGGATATGTGTGTGGTCCAGGAGTGTAAGACCCTGAGTAGGAAGCTCTTGTCTCTAGAAAAGACTCCAGAGCCCCAAACTTGGAGAAACACAAGTACAGTGTCTCCTGGTGCTCTGAGCTCTCAGTCGAGCAGAAGAGAGGGATCCCTGGACAGCGGGTCCGGAAATCATCTTTCTCAACTAAATTTGCCACTTACTGTCTGAGTGACGTTCGGCTGGCCAGTGTCTTCCTTCTGGTCCTCAATTTCCTAATTTGTTGCATGGGGACAGTGAGGGATACAGACAAGATTTCTGAAACAGTGGTGACCAGCATTTATTGCCCCTTTGTCCTGGGCCAGGCACTGCGTGGGTATGACATTTAATCCTTGTAACTCTCTACAAGGCAGAGGCTGTTTTTATCTCATTCTTTGGATGAAACTGAGGCTCAGAGAAGTGACATCATTAGCTCATGGTTATGAAGTCATTAAGTCATGGAGCCAGGACTGGAACCCAGGCCCCAATCTGCGCCTTGAAGCCACACTGTTATTGTAACAAACTTTTGGATGATTTTGGGAGATGGGGACCTTGGGGAAAAAAATGCACTTTGAAAGAATTGGATCATTTCAGTAGAAACCTATAAAGGTGTGTCTTAAAAAAAGAAAAAGTCAGTGATAGTTTGCTTCCCATTGAGATGAATGTAGATAAACCTATTTTGACTGTTAACTTACTTTGTTGCTTAAAAGCCAGTGATGTGTGGTGATGAATTTATTTTTGTGCACAAGTGCACAATGTTTAAGTGTTTGCCACTTCTTGAGTGACGTGTGTGGATTTGGGAATTGCCTGTGCTTTGGGAATGGAGGCCGCTGCTCGTACTTAAGGATTTTGCCTTAAGAGGGACCTGTAGGAAGATGTGTGTGGTGCAGGCGGTAGCTGAGAAGTGGCTGGAAGCTGCACGCGTACCTGTGTCTGAGGACGTTGATGGAGCCAGAGTCGCTCTGAAGTTGGGGTCAGAGTGGAGAGCGGATCGCAGGAGTCTTTGTGACTGGAAGCCTAAATATTTATTCTGTTCTGTCCCTAATGAAAACAAATTGTCAACAGTTGTTCAGTAACTGACTAAATTAAAATCTGTAATTAGTCAATTAGATTAAAGAGTTGGCACAACCTGATTGTATCATGCTGGTTAGGTTATTAAGAGAAAGGGTGTGATTTTTAATTACTGAATGCTAATTTTGACAGTTTCAAATAGAAACAGACGTGTTTTTTCCCCCCTTTTTCCCTAATTCTGAATGGTTTGGAAAGTAAAGACACTCAATGTGTAAATTACTGTTATTTTGAAGGAAAATAATCCGAGAAGGCCCTTCTGTAGAGTAGCGGGGATTTTTGTTAGGAGGCCACATTGATTTCGGTGAAAGAGTTAGTTGGAAATCTTTCCTTTCTTGAAGGAAGGATGGCCTGGAGCTTGGCAGCTTTTTTTTTTTTTTTTTTTTAACTCACTCTAAATGGGAAATTGGATTTCAACTTCAAGCCGTCTAGTCATTGAATTAGAGTTCTTTTTAGGGTCTCCCCCAGTCTGTCACCTAAGGGTTTTTCTGACTGACACCCAATGAGGCATAGACAATAGGAGACAGACTACAGTGAAGAAACAAACTACTATGTGTATGTGAAGTGTGGCGGGACCTCAGACACTAGCCCAGGTGAAGAGCAGTATCCAACTTGTTGTAAAATACTTTCTTCCACTCTGGGCAACCAGTGCGAGGGACAGACGGAATGGAAGTTCTTACTGCCTCTGCTTTAGGGCTGAGCCAAGTGAAGAGCTGAGGAAGGAGGTGCCAGGGGTGGGGTGGGGTGGGGGAGGGGTGTAGACAGGCTGGAAGGAAGGGAATTCCCACAGGTAGCAGTAGGAGTTGGACAGAGGCCAGAGAGGAGAGGGGCATCTCGCTTGGGAGCAAGGTGGAATGAGAAAGTAGGGTCAGTTTATGGATTTAGAGGTACAGAAAACCCGCCAGAGAATTTAGGGCAAATAGGGTAGGCCAATTTGAAATAGAGTAAGTGTGTCTTTCCATTTTGTGTTTCTGGGGGATAACCATGGCATTGCCTTCCTTGCAGATGCTGGAATGTGGGTTATAAGCAGCCTTGGAGCTGGGGGTGAGACGACTGGAGCTGCTTCCAGCCGCAGACCCCAGCACACAGCCTGGGTCCTCCTGTCACCCTGCCCTCCTCCCCAGCTCCTGGGAGTTTATGATGGTGTCAGCTCTAAGCTGGAAGGCACTATGTGCACCTGGGTCATTTTATCTGGAGGACCTCAAGCCTTAGAAGAGGTCCAGGAGCCACTGCAGGAAGGCCACCCAGCCCTCATTCTCCTCGCTCAAAGTCCTGTGGACAGTGAGAGGTTGAGAATCTAACCCCAGGCCCCTGACTGCTGGGCTGCCAGCTCCTTACAGCCCATCGGGCAGCCTCCCTGCCTTGGGGGAAAGCTGCCCCAAACCCTGTGCCTCTAGGACCTGTGCCCAATGGCGTGTCGGTGTTAAAGCACAGGCCCTACATTCTGCTGGTTGTGTTTTCCATGGTCCTTTTGGGAAGCAGCAGTTAAAATGGCCTTTAGCTTTCAAGATTTAATATGACAGTGGCTGGTGATCCATAATGAATCTTTTTTTATTTTTTTTTAAGGAAGCAACTTTGCTTTTTGTGTCTGATAGACATGAGGTGCTGGGGAAGGAGGGTGCAAAAAACAAGGTGAAGCAGCCTGAGTTCTAATTCCCACTAGGGCCTTTACTCACAGTGTAACTGGTACCAGTTGCTTAACTTCTATGCCTCAGTGTCCTCATCTGTAAAATGGAGGTTGCATTCACCGTAGAAGATGCCCAGTAAACATTTCTGGAATGAGTGCATGAGAAGCTGAAAGATAATGTTCTTGGGAAGGTATCTCTGCTTAGGGAGCTGTACTGGGTCTGCTCAGACACATGAGTAACCGAGAGGAACAGAATGAAAAGCAGGAAGTATTTACAAGTGGTGGATTGGTGTATGTTCTGAATTTGAAATTCCTCTTTCAGACTCAGGATCCACAGCTGAGGTTAAAGAAACCCTTAGAGGCGAGTGTGTGTGTGTGTGTGTGTGTGTGTGTGTGTGTGTGTGGTGGCGGCAAATAGAAGAAAGGAAGTGACAGTGCTAGGAGAGAGTTTATTTTAAAAGCTTCCCCACTGATAGATTTGTAGTCCTGGGTAAATAGGGAAGCTTGTAAAACTTGATTCATTTTCTTCCTGAAGTCTGTTTTTAGTGTGGGGAGTTGGGGGTGAGGACAGAGCCAGCCAAGGGAGCCAAGTGTTTTGAGGTTAGACGTGTTAGTGTGTCCCCAGTGCACACGACATACAGGGTCAGACCAGTGTTCTCACCCCTGCTCCCTGCCCCCAAACAATCTCTCCTTCTCAGGATGGAGGCCAGTCCAATGCTGGGGTCTCATCTAGGGATGAGCAAGGACTTTCTGCACTCAGGATGACTTCCTACTTCCTTCCTGGCCTGTGCTGCGCAGAGCAGGTTAGGTTTGCTCTTTTCTTTTGCTTAGGAAACATGTCCTCCCCCATCCCTGCCCAGGCCTGCTCTGGAGACATGGGCAGGCAGCTGGGGCAGCCATTGGCTAGCGAGGAGCTAGGGTGTGTCCTAAACTGGAGGCCCATGTGAGCTGTTCAGGAATTAGAAGCGACTGCTGGGAAACCACAGCAGAAATGGAGAGGTGAGAAGATGGTAGGCCTGGTTAGTGTGTTAGAAAAAAAGATTTCAGGGAATTTTGGAGTGTTTCTGTTTTGAAATAAAAATTATGACTGTGTATTTTTGTTATTAGTTTAGAGTGTGAACCCTGAGACTTTGATACCAGACAGTTGCCAGGCTATCGTTTAGGAAAGGAAGGGCCAAGCTCCCTACCACAGGGCCTTGGCACAGGCTGTTCTCCTTGTTTGGAGCACTTGCCTCTGTACAGTCCTGACACCTGATGGATACCCAGTTCATATGTGTGGACTGAGAGTGAGCAGGACGTACAGGAAGCTGCCCGCCTGCCGGGCCCCGTGTGTGCATTTGAACAGCTCCCTGAAGCCTTATTGTCCTCAGAACAAGGCCACGCTCGGATGCTCAGTTTGAGCTCTGGCCTTGGCATTTGCCTTTCTTTTCTGACATATTGGTGGAGCTTAAGACATGAAGTATCCTCAGAGATGTGTGGGAAAATGCTCATTGTTCCGTTAGCCCAATGCTTTGCCAACTAATGAGGCCACTCAGGCTGGAAGCCCTATGACTCCTCTTGCCCAATTTCTGCGTTTTGTAAAGGGGCTTGGAGAGGGGAAAGGGGGCTGTAAAGGGGAGCGGGCAGGGATGTGGTCTGGAATCCTGGGTACTGGCACCCAGCTGGTGTGTTGAAGTGGAGTCTTAAACTAGGACGATGGGAAATAGCCGCTTCTTGTTCCTCTAACTCTTCCGCTCATCTGGGCAGGAATATTTTATGATGTGACCCCTGTAATTCAGAGTTGGTGGCGATGTTATCAGGCCACACAAGTCTACAGTTGACCTTTACATTATCTGAGAAGACTTCTGTTTGCTTAGCCAAGGGGGATAAACAAGATTCCAGGGGGGTGGCTGTGGGTGTTTGTGCAGGAGGTGGCTTCTCATTGTGAGTAGCTCTTATCTGCTCTTCAGGGAGAGTCTGGCCAGGGCCGAGGGGCTTCTTTAGTTCCAAGCCGGCCATTCAGGCTTTTCCAAGGGCTTGAAATGCTCACTCCCTTTAAACCTGCACTTTCTGTTAGTGCTGTCCTAATGGTATCAGTTGGGGAGGGACACTACATCCAAAATCCACCCTGGGGGTCAGAGCAGATACTTGTTTTTCTCAGATGTTCATCCCGTCAGTCTGGTCTTTCCATTCATCCAGTAGTTGATGCCTTTGAGGTGTGGCCACAGACAGGAAGACACTGGTAAAGTCTGTCCTTACGGAGCTTAGAGACTATTCTTCCCCTTTGTCTGGGGTTTCTGTGTTTTAAGGTGCTCACTGCGGGTCTTTAAATGGAAGCCATATCCTGCATGTTCAGGTGGGCTTGTCCCCAGGAAGGCACTGGAATGCATTCTAGACTCCCTTTGGGTGACTGCTGCCCCTGATGGAAAACCAGCAAGGTTACTCTTGCCTTGGCCGGCCCCAATCCCCTGGACGCTGCACGCGCTGGCTCTGTGATTTTTGGACTAGTTGCTTGAAGTTAACTGAGTATTTACTTCCTTCTCTGCGTAGTAGTGGTAAACGATACCTTCGTGGTCCCAGAGTTGGTGTGTGGCCATTTGGGGCCTGTGAGGGTAGTGCGGCTGCGTTTGGAGAGAGCAGTGATTGCGCCATGAAGACAGAAGAGTTGGAACAAACATGTTCTTGTCCACCTTATTCTAGTAAAAAACTTCTAACACATGGTTATTGGAAACACACATCCATAAGAGCATAAAATACAAGAATGAAGGGTATACTAGTTTTAAGGAAGCTTCCAGGGGCATGTGTTCTCTCAAACCTGAGTTGATTTTTCTAGGCTTTCCCAAAAACACAAATCCCCTTTCTTGTGTGTGGGGGTTGGGCATTGCAGCCAAACTGTGGCCACCTCCTGGCCACCTCCGAGGCACAGGTGCCTGCCACAGCGCCACCCTTTCCGGTGAGTCAGCGAGTTTGTCCTGGAATGTCCTGCCCCGGGTGAGGGCCAGGGTCATGGGCTGGGGCCACTCTGGGCCACAGCTTCTCAGGAAGCTGGTGCTGGCCCCGTCCAGGGCTGCCGTGCAGACTTAAGATATAGATGGCTTCTTTCACTCTCCCGTTTTACTCTGTGAAAATGTTTTTTAGCATGGAGCATGTGTTACTACAGCATTCTTTTCAGGAGAGAAGACAGAAGCTGTCAGTGTACATAGACTGGTTCTGGTCCAGAGCCAATTGTGGTCTGATCCTTGGTCTAGTTATTTGCTGGGCCAGTTGTCTAGGGTGTAACAGACTAAAGCATTGGGTCTGGGGGTGAGAACGAACTATAGGGAGGGGCTGCCCTGGTAGGGAAAGGAAGAGAAGAGGGAAGGGAGGTGTGACAGCCTGTCCAGGCCCCAGAAAGGGTCATTCCCCTCTGGAACACAGCATCTGCTGCTCTGGGAGAGGGGGGAGGAGGGAGAGGGTCCGCCCTGACCTGATGCAGGAGCCGTGACCACCGCCTACTTGGCTGCCCAACCTGGACCCCATAGGAGGGAGGAGCATGGAGCCGCTCTCCCAGCCTCTCTAGTTCCATTGGCCCGGTTCCATTTTTCCTCCTCTGGGTACAGGCTCTTTACTACTCCTCAAAGCCCCCATTGTCCCCTTGCAGGACTGGCAGTGCCCCACCCCAGGTCCCAACAAATGAGTGAGCCCCAGCACCTGACGCAGGCGGTGCTCAGTGAAAGTCTTGTGTTTTTGCAACAGTGGGCAGGTAGGACTTGATGTATTATGAGAGATGCCCTTATGGGGAGGGCAGGGGCCACGCCATCCTGTGCCGTGCCTGGGACATGGGACGTGCGTGCGCAGCTATTTGGGTGAATGAAGTGGTGCCCAGAGGACAGAACTCGGGCACAGGCAGGGACATGGGTGGCAGCAGGGAGGGAAGGAGCCAAGCTTGTTGTGCATAGGAGGGCTGTGGCTCCTGCCTTCCTCCTGCTGTCCCTGCGGGTGGTGACAGCTAGCCTCCTGGCCTCACCCTCGTTAAACTGCCCTTTTGTTGGTTTGGGTCTAGGTGTGGATGCCAGGCTGGCCTTGTTAATGTAAAATGTGATGGCATCATCTCTCTCCCTTACTAAATCAAAATCAAACCAAAGTCAAAATAAGGCAAATCAGGAGTTCATGAACGCAGCCCTCGAGGTTTCCCTGACCGTGGAGAGGCCCCAGACCCTGAGTCAGATGTTCAAGGTCTTTCTGGTCGGACCTCTCCCACGTTTCAGATTTGCCATCTTTATTGCAGACCTCATCCCGGCTAGACACTCGCACCTTCAGTATAGATTAGTCATGACAACCTCCCGCTGAGGGACATGGTCGTCTTAAGGGGGAAAACACCCACAGGGCCAAGCAGGTAGGATTTTAGAGAGTACCTGAGAGTGCAGAGGGTGGCCCGGTGTGTGTGTGTGTGTGTGTGTGTGTGTGTGTGTGTGTGTGTGTGGTGTGTGCGTGCGTGCGTCATGCCTGGTGACAGCCCTCCCCACCCAGACGAGAAAACCTAGCACCTCCATCCTGTCTCCTTACTCCTTTGTAGAAAGTGTCATGTCTGTCACTGGCTGACACTTTGAGGGTTTTTCTTCTCTCCCAATAAATAATTCTTTGTCTCTCTTCAGGGTGGCAGATCGGGCTGGAGAAAGGCAGCCGATCAAACAAGTGGGCTGAGGAGGGGGCCTGGGCAAGTAGGAGGGGAGCTGAGCACCATTGTGCAGCTGAGGTGATGGGGTGTCACGGACACCTGAGGCCACCTCCTAAAACATGCAATTGTACATTTCTTGCCCAGGGATATGTGAGTGAAATATTAGTCTAAATGGAGAGTTCCTTCCTCAAAAGGAGAAAGCAGCTCCCTTTTCCTGTCCCTTTGTCTCTTGTCCCCTTTGTCCCAGCCCTCCAGCTCTGTGGCCTCCCCTCCCCCAGCGGTTCCTTCCTTTGTGCCCCCGCCACTCACCAGCGAAACTTAACTCGAGCCTCCAGCGTCCGTCCACAGAGGCCCCTGCCTTCTCTGCTCCTCTTGAAACAAAAGTAGCTGGTAGGTCTTGGCCTGGCTGTCAGCACACGGACTGAAAGGAACCAGACAGGGCCCCAGCCCCCTGATGGTGGTGGTTAGTTTGGAAATTTGGCACTGGCTGTGGGCAGCCCCTTCAGAGGGAACGGCATTGCTGGGGGGCCGGCTGCCCTAGTCTGAGGGGCCCCTGTGGTCAGGGGACTCCCTCCCCTGGTGAAGGGCCCTGAGGTCTCCACCCAAGCCCCTCTTTCTGCTGCCCTGTGTGGTTCTGAGGGCCTTTGCAGTCATAAGTTCTGTGTGCGACACCTAGAAATACAGACTTGCTAAGCTACGAAAGAGCCAAGCCCACACAAAAGCACCTACCTTTGTTATAATCACTCGAGGGTTAAGCAAAAATGAGGGAAGAAAAACAACATTGGGGGAGAAAAACTGAATCTTGGGGCAGAATCTATCCATTAACTTAATTTGCTGAGAAACATGGCAAGAATGGGCTTGATTTAGTTTTTCATGATGAAAAGGACCCCAGCGCCTGGTCTCTAACCTGGTGGCCAGAGGGCTGAGGACATGTGTTTCCTGGGGTACATTTCCTGATGGCAGGCTTGGCACATTATAGCTGAGAGGACCCCGGCCTGCAGAGATTCAGGGGAAGCCACTGTGGGGTTGTGGAGGCAGAGCAGACATGTGGCTGGTCCGTGGGGCTTGACTGTTGCCAGAAGTATCTTTCCTGACTTAAAAGTTCTTAATTTCCTTATACATGGTTGATGAAAATCACGTCATTGAAGATAACATATAAATCTAGAAGTGGTATGTTCTGCCCTCAACTTACTTAAAAGTGTTTTACTCTAGGTCTTTATAAGTATTTTTGGCATAGTGTCTTAAATGCTGTCTCCAAAGCCACGCTTTGTTTTCTAACTCACCTTCTGGCACGTGTCACCAATACTCTTTAAGTTGTTTGAGATATATTACTGTTCAGATTTACGTATGATTCTGTCTCTAGGAATTTTATCTGCAGCCACAGGGACCCATTATAACATTTAGACAGTTGGATTTGTAAAATTGGTCTCATTAGGGGTGTATTTGCTGGAAATGCTCCAGCAGAGTTGAGACCCTGTTCTGATGCTGGAGTGTGGGGGGCACCACCCTCTGGAGTGTGCCTGTGTGACCTTGGTAGTTCTCTGTGAGCCTTCCTTTCTTCATCTGTAAAAAACATGACAACAGTGCCCACGGCTCCCTTCTCAGGATTAAGTACGTGAAGAATGCAGGCCAGTACCCTGTATACAGTAAGCACTCAGCAAATGCACTGTTGGAGCTTGGACGGGTTGGAGCATTCTGGCCCTTCTGGTTTGCAAATGACTTTGAGGGCTCATCAGGCGAGGCCTGGAGCTGCCCTTACTGGGAAAGCCGGGACCACAGTGGGTTTTGGGTTTGGGTTTTGGAGTGGGAGAACCATTGCAGGGGAAAGGGGATGCCCTTGCAGCTGATGAGGACCCAGGAATGGGGCGAGGTGAAGCCTGTAGCCCGGGGACCATTTCTTGATTGTCCTATTTAAAGGTAGTCCCTGTGGCCTGCTGTCTGGCATTCCCAGAGTGGCATGCTTTAAGTGTCCTTGCTTTGGGGGCTGTGTACCCAGGGGTTGAGAGAAGACTTTACCAGTCTGTAGATAGGACTCAGAAAACATTCAGGCTATTTCTTTTAAGTCTTCATTTAAAAGCTGGCAAAAGCTTAAATGGAGGTCTAACAGGCGCCAGGTTTTGTGTGTGCCGCAGATGTTTGTCACTGTCATGGTCATTGTTGGGCTGTGGGTAACAGATGACACTCACACCTCTGGTCCTTGATAGGGATGGATGGAAACTCCTTGGGATGGGCCATGGCCCCAGTTTGTGTTGTGAAGTGGCCAAGTTTACTGGCATGGGGCAGATTTGCATGGCTCTTTGTAAATAAGGGCTGCTTTGAATATCCACCTCTGATGCGCCTGTGCTGGCGGCCCTGGGATCCCCGATTTAGATGGCTGATGGTAATTTGAAACTGAAACAATCATAAGTATATATCTTGTGAAAAAAGAAGAGCGGGGGAATAAGAGCCCCCCACCGGAAGTTGTCACCTGGCTGAGACTTTCCATGTGGATGGTCGGGGTTGAGACTGACCGCATGGTGAGGGCCCTGTCTGGAAGCCAGTTTTCCCTTCCGATTCTTGGTATTTCATTGCGAGACTCAGCAAAATGAAATGGAAACGGGTGGTGTGTTCAGTTATTTTGTGAAGCTTTAAGCGATGCTTCTCTTCTTCCAGTGTGAACTCTCCTTGGCCCCAAAGTGAGAAACATGTAATGGGTGAAGAAGCTGGCAGTGGTAAAAATCGGAGTGAAATTAATTTGAAGACTACAAACCTTGAGGGGTGGAGGTAGGGATAGGGGCAGGTTTCTTCTCTGATTGTGCAAGACCTCAGGGCTCTTATGCCTGTGTGTGGGGGGTGGGGTGGGGGGAGTGAGAGAAAGGAACACACGGGAGACAGACCTAGAGACCCAGAGGCAGGGGGCGGGGGCCTAGGAGTGGTGGATGGCTCAGGCTGGGGGAGGGGTCACTATTTGCATAACTGATTGTTGTTGCTCCTGGGGATTGTGGTGGGGGAAGGGAGGCCAGCACAAAGGCTCTTTCCTCCCCTCTCCCCTCCTCAACCCCTCCTTTCCACTTCCCTCCTCCTCCTCCCTTTCTGCTCTCCTCTCCCTTCCTGTGTCAGGCCCCTGAGCCTGGTCAGCACCACCTGTGCCCCCTTTAATGGCACAAGGTTGGCCTTGCCCTTGTTGCCCAGCGGACAGGGTTTTACTTGCCCAGGTTCCAGTTGCAGGCAGGGCCACCGCAGCCGTCTGTCAAGTCAAGATAAAGTCCAAAGGAAGGCCTCGGCTGTGCATCTCTCTTTAAAAGCTGATGCTTTATATAAAAAAAAAACGGTTTCTGTGTGAGCTCTGAAGTGCTTTTCCACCATCTTTTCCGCCTAGACACCGAGGCTTCTGGAGGGAGGCCATGGCCAGTGTCCCCTCATAAGGTGGTTTTTCTGGGGTCTGTTTCCCTTGGCCCACAGCTCAACTTGGAGATTCACTGGCGTTAAGGGCAGCTCTGGAAATGGAAGGGGGCTGGTGGCTGGGGTGTTCCATCGCAGCAGCAGCCAAGGCTCCGAATGCGAGTCCCTGGAGGTGAGATGCAGGTGGCCCTGCACAGCGTGGGTGGGTACAAGAGCTCAAGAGTGTTTCTCTCCCCACTACAGACCCAAAGCAGTACTACCTGGTGGGCCCAGCGCACACCTCTGCTAAACCAGTAGCCTCTGGGCTTTTCTGGTTAGTGCCCGTGAGTCAGTGCCTTTGGGGAGACTGCCTTCCTGCCTGAGCTCAGTTTTCCCGTCAGTAAACCGGTGGTGACAGTCCTTGGTCAGGTTGTCCACGAGACTCGAGTAAGATGCTCCACGGTGATTATTGCCATAATGCTGAGCACATTGAGCCTTCCAGGCTCTGCCCAGAGAATTCTGCTTAACTTCTGGGGTCACGGGAACAGAAGCAGGACCTGGATTCATCTGCCATCAGGAGAGAACCCCTGGCTGAATGCGGGGGGCGGTATGGGCTGCTGACCTAAAGGGGCCAGCCAGCATTCTCCAGGTGCCTCCTCTGCAGCCACTGCCCAGTTTGTTTTGCCCCAGGACAAGGGTATCTTTTGTGAGGTAAGACTCCTACAGTTTCCCCCAGGAGGTGTGGGGCCATGTGCAATTTACATCTTCCCAGGGGTGCCCTCCCCCCATTCCCCATATCAGAGTTTGATCTTTTTGCTTAGGCTTAGGCTGTGTTTCTCTCACAAAATGAGGACTGAAAACATTTTAAAGCAAGTTCAGGCCCCAGTGGCCAGTTAGTTTCCTGGTACGCCACGTTGGATTGTGTGGGGTTCGTACTTTAGCCATCAGTTGCAACTCCCTCTCAGTTTCTGGGGGTCCAGGCTGGGTGCTTCTTTCTCCTGGCAGGTTGCCTGGGGAAAATGTGGGTTTGTTTGCTTTGCATCCCACACTGCCAGGTGGGGTGGGGGATGGAAGGAGGAGAGGGGTGGAGATAGCTTGCTCCATGTGTAGTCCAAGCTTCGCTGACTGCTTCAGTTTCTCTGAACCACAACGTCTTCATCTGTGAAATGGGGAGAATGTAAGCATCCTTCATAGGATGGTTGACAGTGGTTTGGGAACACATTTCACTCTGGAAACTGTTAGGTATTTGGTATTGATAATCCCAGAATAATTTGGCCAAGTCAAGAACTTGCAGGTAGGAGGAGGCAAGGCAAGTACTACTGATGGAATTGATGGCTCTGCCCTTTTGTGGCTTGCTGAGGGCATTAGTAACAAAGGTCATATGGGGAGACAGTTTTCCCAAGGTGTTTGCTCAGAGAGGCCATCTTTCCAGAGCCGGTGCCCTGTTGTGAGTAGCCTAAGGAGCCAGGTCTCAGGCCTACCAGCCACTTGGCAACTGGCTCCTGACGCTGTGTGCTGCCCACCACCCGGCACCTGCACACGTTCCTGCCTCCCTGCCTCTTAGCACTCTGTAAGTCCTCGCTGCTCCCAGAAAGCTGCTCAGACGGCTTGGTACTCCTCAGAGACAGGCTTTCAGTCCTGTGCCCATTGGCTCTTTGAGCCTTTCAGTCAAGTTTTCTTGTGGACTTCCTGTGTGTGCCTTCTCTAAGGAGAAGCATCAGTAGCCTGTTCTCTCTGTCCAAGTGGCCTTACAGTCTAGTCGGATGAGGGGATGAAAAGAATTCGCGGTAGCTTGCTCTAGTGGTCCCAAATCACACCGCTCAGCACTGGCGCAGCCTCGGACTCTCAGCTCAGACACCTCGGCCTGCAGCCTGGGTGTAAGTAGGTGGGCGGGTTCTGCTGAACTGGGGTGCTGAAAGGCACTCGTGGTTTTTAAAAACACTAGCTGACCCCTGTAAATCCACCCAGGGTACCCCCCAGAGGCCTGATTGGCTGGATTCCCTTAGTCCTCAGCTCTGTAACTAGAATCATGGAGGGCAGCATCCGCTATTTATAGAAGAGTAAACTGAGGTCCAGGCAAGGAAGAGGCCGCCTTGATTGACGGAAAAGGGGCCCCAGAGGCTGTTGAAAATTTCCCTCCAGCCCTCACCAGCCGGCTGGTAGGTCTCACCTTGCTCCCAAGGCCGTTGCCATTAGCAACCAACTTCCCCTGTTGGTTCTGGGGGCCCTTGAGGGGAAGAGGGAAGAAGGTGGAAGCCAGGCTGTCTGTCAATCAGGTGGCATTTGAGTGTCTGTGTCAGTGGGTTAGTGCTGGTGACACTGGGGGGAGGGCCTGGGCACATCAAAGCCATCCAGTGCATAGGCCCATTGGTTTATTATTAACTGTCCCAGTAATGGGGAAATTATATGCAGGGACATCTCACTTTGTGCAAAAAGATGCCCCCCCCCCCAAAAAAAAAAAAAAAAAAAAAGAATAGAGAAGGAAGAAAAGCACAAAGTAGAGGATGACTAGGCAGCGAGGTCTACTGGGGTCATGTAGACCTTGCTCTTGTCCTGGCCCAGCTGTTCTCCTGCTACGTGGCCGTGTGTTAATCACTTGGCCCCTTTGAGCCTCAGTTTTCCCATCCATAAAACGGGTCATGGTACAGATGTACATGAGCAGTGTAGGTGTGCAATGCTCAGCACCTTGACTGACACCCCTGAGCTCTCAGTAAACGATTGCTGGTGTCAAATAATTGGAAACCTGCGATGGGTGGGTTGCCAGTAACTTGGTTACCATTTATGGGATGTCATCTAAGACCTGTCACAGGCGCGGTGCTGAGGGGATACAAAGCTGGACAAGGGTCAAGTTGATTGTCATTCAGAAGGTCAGCCAGACCAATTAACAATTGAATGGGCAGGTCATGATCCATGCTGAGAGGGGGACACAGGCAGAATCTGGGGGGAGCCCAGAGAGGGGAGTTGCTGGCTGCTTTAGGGGCTGGGGGGCTTCCTTCAGGGGCTTTGCAGCTAGACCTCAAGACAGAGAAAGAGAAAGTGGAGTGGAAGGGTGTGCAGGTCTTTGTCTTCAAGGATTGTGGACAGTGAACATTGATAGCAGCTGACATTTCTTGGGTTCTTAGTCTGTGCCAGGCCCTGGTCCAAGTGGTTGGCATATATGAAGTAATTTAACTCTCATAACCAACCCTGTGAGGCAGATGCTATCCCATTTTGCAGTGGAAAAACGGGGCCAGGGAGAAGTTAAGGAACTTTTCCAGGTTCACACAGCATGGAAGATCCAGTGTTCAAACCCCGAGAGCCAGGCTCCGGAGACCACACACGCAGGTGGCCACTTGAGTCAGTGCTTTGATGACAGGACCCAGGTCTGGCTGTTGGGAGATAGATGCTCATTAACTAGTGGTATGACCCACTAGTTGGGCAAGTTGGGGAGTCCCGCCCGCCTCGGTTTTTTTGTCTATAAAATGAGAATAGCCCATGTCCATGACCTGACATGAGGTTGTTGGATGGAGTTTGCTTTATGGGATGTGCTCAGAGAGAGTGGTTCGTGGGTGGGGAGCTGTCACCCCCAGCAACTTGACCAGGCGGTGGTTATAAGGTGGAAGGTATTCAGTCTTAAGGCAGGCTTCCCTGCCCCGCCCCAACTGTCCTTGTTTGAAAGGCCAGGAGCCTGTGGGACTTAGGCAGGATTAGATAAAATGTGGGCAGAGTGCCCAGCATCGCACTGGCACACACATAGCCCCTATAACAGTAGTCATTTTCATTATTGTATCTTATCTCTCAATATTAGTAATTATTATTGATGGTTCTCTCAGCAGTCCCGTGGAGTGATTTTAGCCTCACTTTATAGAAGAGGAAACAGCTTGGAGGTTGGATAATGCATCCAAAGCCACAAGAATTGACTGATACCTGGAGGCTCTGAGTTGGGTGTGTCACACTCTTATCTCTGTGCTTCTGTGTTACATCACCGGAGGGAGGGCTCCAGCAGGCCCGCCCGTGTGTCCCAAAGCAGAGCTTAAAATTTGCCAAGGCTTCCTCAGACGTGGCCTTCCAGAGCATGCCTGTTGTACAGGTGAAGCCTGCTCATGAACGTCTGTCCACACTGGCTCCTTCTCCCATTGGATGCTGGAGCTCGTGACAGCATCTCGACTCCATCTGCAGTGGAGTCATTCTTGGTGCTGGGGTTTCCGCACCATAAACCTAATCTGGACTCCAAACAATTCAGTCTTACAAGAACAAGCAGCTTCTACCCAGAGTATAATGTTTGTCTGCTGGGGGACCCAGTGTGGTACTAAAAATAAGGCATTGGAAGACGTATCTGTAGCTTTGGGGTTGCCTGTAGACCTTTGGCCTTTTGGTACATCCCCTTTGAATGGTCTTCTCGCCGTGATATTATAGCTCATTTCCCACCCCACTGCCGCTTGGAAGAGATGGCTGACCCTGTTGATTTGCAAACTGGGCCCTGTGGCTTTGAGCGCGTGGGTCTCCAGTCCGTGTGTGCTCAGGGCACGGTGCCAAGCAACATTGGGAACAACTAGTGAAGATGCAGGGATCCCAGCATCCCTTTATCCTGTGTGACAGGAATAGAGAACCAGGCCCTGAGCCTGTTCCCAAGTTTAGAATCAAGCCTCGCCTCACTCAGGGCTGCCACCACTCACAGCCACCACCCTGGTGCTAATTCTTTGTTGATTTAGAAACCTCTTCAGGATCCTGTAGTGCCTGGAGGCCACTCTTGTGGAGAGGAACGCTAATCCCTTAAATATAATAATCCTCTGCACTGGACACTTTATAGAACTTGTCTCCTGTCCATGAGCTTGTTGGCACCCTCCAGCGTCCCGGGGGAGCAATGGATAAGGCCTGTTACTCTGTTTCGTTGATGAAAAGGCAGGTAGGTGGCTTTTGTGACTTTCCAAAGTCACATGTTCAGTATATGATGGCGCGAAGATAAACATCCAATCTGAAGGCTAGTCATGATGTGCAGGACAGATGGCAGATGCTTGGCACCTACACTGACGTTCCTGCCTTGTTCACGTTCGACATTGCACGTTGATCACAGCCACTCTTTTCCTCTGATTCCGGGTTCAGAATTGTTTTCAGCACTGCATCCTGGTCGTCTATTGTCACTCAGAGAGCATCAGCAATGAGAGACGAGTTCCTTGTCATTGGTGTGAGACACCAGGCTGGAAGTTGGCCAGTGATGTTGTGTGTTTCCTGGTTGTTTGGATTTCCTGACTAGTGGAAGGTGGATGCAGACCATAACTGAATTCCATCCATTTGGAAGCCCCATACTTGTCTGACAGAGCTAGCTACCAACTTCCAGGAAGGCCTTGGAGAATCTCAGGAAGGTATGTGGTGTTTGACTGAGGAAGGGCTGCTCGAGTTAGGGTGTCACATGGCAATCCAGAGGCACATGGAAGGTGGGACAAGCTAACTCCCAAAATGTGACCGAACCCCCCTAGTTGGAGGAAGCATGGGGAAGGAAGCATGAACGCCTTGCTCTTCCAGACACTCCAAGTTCCACTCCATGTTTTGGTTTGTCCTGGGAGATCCCCAGGGTGACCTTTCACACCACATAGAAGCCTCATAGGACTCCGGATCCGATCCGGAGGAGTAAAGGGCTGTGTGTGTCCCAGATGTTCGGAGTACCATCTTTGGGAACCTGGTGAGTCTGAATATCCACTCCTATTCTGGGCGTCTTCATATGTCAGGTTTGAGCTGGAGTTTGGGTTTGAAGCTCTCATTCATTGAAGCTGAACCTTGAATTCTGCCTCTGCCCTTGTACAGCCAGACCATGAGCACAGGTGACAGCAGCGCTTCTCCTCCTCAGCCTTTCCTCCACGCTGAGCCACAGAAACCGTCTGCCACGGTCACCTAACTAGTGGCTGTCTTGTTTTGATCGCATAACTCTTCAAACATCAACCGATATCTTGCTGTCAGCCTCCACGTGGATATTCTTGACCTTGGTTTTCAAGGTGTCTTTTCATCCATCTACTTACCTGCACAGCCCCTCTCATCTCCCCCAGCAGTGCTCACACCCGCTCCCCACCTTCCTGCCCAGAGCCAGGTTCCCTGTTCATCCCCAACCCTAAGCCCGCAGAGCCTCTTTTGGAGTAAGTTCAGCTCAAACCTTCACCTTTTCCAGGAAGCCTGGCTCAGCCCCTCCATCTGAGAGGACTTTTTTCCACATGAAATACAGATTTAAAGGAAGTCAACTGTCATGGTTAGAAGGTACGTTATGGGACATAGGCTTTGGTGGTTTTTAACTTCCTTTTTTTTCTTTTTTCTTTTTAGCAGGAAAGTCCTTTCTTTAAGTGAAGTTTTACGTGGAAGGCCAAATAATAAAACAGAAAAATCGGAGCTGTCTACTACCGTGTTTCCTCGAAAATAAGACCTAGCCAGACCATCAGCTCTAATGCGTCTTTAGGACCTGGTCTTATATAAAGGGTCTTATATTAAAATAAGACTGGGTCTTTTATTAATTTTTGCTCCAAAAGACGCATTAGAACTAATGATCCGGCCAGGTCTTATTTTCAGGAAAACAGGGTAGTTTAAGGGGAGTGGGATATTGAGAGTCCTGCCTGCTGAGCTTCCCACCTTTACTGCTTCCTCCATTGCCCCCAAGGTTTTCACCTCTGATTTAGTCCAGCTCCCAGGTGGAGAGCTTGTGCCCAGGATAAGGAGGTGACTTGGTTGAAGATTCCCCAGTAGATGAGAGGCATAGGGGTCCCCGGGCCTCCCAGCCACATCCGGGGTGCTTTCTAGTCTATCAGCATTCCCAGCTCTTCAGTGAGATGTTCAGACATGTTTTAGTAAAAGGTCTGTAGCCAGATGCTTGTGGGAAGTGCAGGATTCAGTAGTTTTTTTAATGTAGGGCTTCTCAAGAGTTTTTAGTGCATTGCAGATCTCAGAAATGGAGTAGGGTAAGGTACGGGGTGGATGAACAGTATAAAATACAGTGATTCTCAAACTTAATTTTGACCACGGCACCTCATCTAGTTTAAGAATCCTAAAACTGTTTCAGAAACATTGCAGGCAGGGAGGTGACTGGGTCATGAGTTGGTGTCTGATCTTTTTCAAGATGTGGGCAACTGTCGGTCCAGTTCACAGTCTTAAGAACAAGTCTCTTTTCCTGGGCAGTAAGCTAGCATCTCCATCTTGCAGAGCTGTCTGTCTGTCTTCATTAAGAGCCTGTTTCGGTGTAAGATGAAGGGCTCCCATAAACCTCTGCTCTTCCGTGTCATTAGATGGTTTCCATCCTTTTCAGTGACCACCAAGTATTCTCCTTCTTGGATGTGATGTCATTTGCCAGTCCCTTACTCTGGGACATTGAGACCGTTTCTGATTTTCTTATATTGTAAACAACACTGATGACCATCCTGGTGGCTAAACGTTTGTGCACTTGGATGTGGTGGTGGTCTTAGAGGTGGAATGCTTGCGTCCTACGGTATGCACAGCATGCTTTCAAAACAAAAGTCCATCAGAACTGTCAGCACATTGCTTCATAGATCTGAATGTCGCTTCCGGGTGAGGGTACTAATTATGAGCACTGTGTTGGAAGGTGTCAGCTGCAGAGGCAGCCTTGGCCTAGGGACCAGTGCCTGGGAAGTCAGAGCAGGGCCTCCTGTCCCTGGCTGCACGGCCTTATCTGGCCCATCTGGCACTGCAAGGCTGGGACCGGCCTCTCATTCTGTCTCCTCTCACCCTTCGATGCTTGGTTCCAGTGGTGTTCCCTGTGGAGACTTCGTACATATTAATTTATTTAGCTTTAGCTGTTTTTCCCTGTGTAAGAGCCCGGTAGTGGCGACCCATTTATCTGAATGCTTTTTACATAGTTGGAACCTTGCGTGAGAGGCACAGATTGGACTACAGAGACAATGGGGCATCAGGGACCTCGTTTGCAGGAATGTTTCTGTCGCCGCTTTTATTGCCTGGATCTTGTCTGACTCCTAAAAAGCTGGTGTCTCAGAAGGGGAGTCTCGGATGGGGGTTTACTGGCTGGAGTGGTTGGTGGCAGTATTTTTTGCTCCTTTCTTTTTGCCCAAGTGGATCATTTTGGGGAAAGACTGACTCATGGATATAGATTAGGATTAACCCTTCAAAACCAGGGGGCGGCAGCCATACTCTGAGCCTTGTCAGAACTTCACATGCCACTTCAAGTCAGCGTCGTGAAAATCGGGGGGTAAACAAGTAAGATGACACGCCCTTCCCACACAAGGAATTCAGGGTTCTGAGAGGGTTAGTGACTTGAACAGTATCACTTAGCTATAACGAGAGGGGCAGTATTGGGACCGGAAGCCTGGTGGGTCTGACTGCAAAGCTGGTTCTTAACATGCTCTTTGTCCAAGAACATGGACCGCCTCTAACATTTTATTAGAATTAAATCTGAATGGTTTTCAGGTCTTCTGTAGAAGGTGAGTTTAACACAATTCTTGTTATTTTTAATTATATGCGTGATACCTAAGTCCTTCGTGTGTTAAATTAAATATTGCTGAAATATAGAGGTATATAAAATATCTCCTCTCTCCTGTCCTCTTCCTCTGGTATCCAGATGTGACCAGTTGGAGGGTGTCTTTCTAGAGCCTTTTCTGTGCATTTACATGCATTAATGTGGGTCTTGATTGAGCCCTGTTTTACTTCTGACGAAACCTCATTGTTTACCCCCTCTTATTTCTTTAATTTCAACAAACTGGAATTAAATCGCAGCATACTCACTCACTCTGTAACGTGGGGTTAAGTCACCCTTCCTAGAGAGACTGAGTGTCAGATACCTCACCTGCCTACTTGGGGTAACAGTCGGGAGGATCACAGGGTTATTGAGAGGATTATGAGATAACCATGTAATGGCCCAGAATATGGTACAAATGAAGGTTCTGGAAAGCTACTTGAGATTGTGCCCCCATGTTGCAGGATATCAGAATGGATATGTAGTCAGTACTCGGCGTAACTCAGTCATGTGGACAACAATTATATAAATAGCCATGAGTATAAAGTAAGTTGCAAATGCCATCAGAGAGATGTTAGCAGCAGTGAACCCACAGAGGGAATGAGACAGGTTTCTGGAGGAAGCACCCTTCAAAGAAGGAAGGGTGGGGACCTGAGTAACACCAACTTACTTAGCCCTGACTTCGTGCCAGGCAGTGTGCTACGGGCTCTGTGTCCTCTCACTTAACACACACCATTAACTATGAGGTCAGAACTAGTATGACTAGTTTCCTAGGTGAGGAAACTGAGGCAGAGAGAGGTTCACTAACTTGCCCAAGGTCACACAGTAAGTGTTGGAGCTAGGATTTGAGCACAGGCATTAAGTGCTCTTAACGGCTGGGTTGCACAGCCCACTGGATTTCAAGGAGAGTCTGGCTGGAGAAGTGTAGGAACCAGTGTGAGCAAGGCGGGGTGGTGGGGTAGAGGGGTGAGGCAGCTGTTGGCTGATCTGGGAAATCGCAGGGTGTGCAGGCAGGTGGGAGTGGTAGTTCAGGACATGGCTGGATAGGGTGATTGCAAGCAGATAAGGGAGCACCTCGAGTGGGAGCGCATCTGCCCTCTCTGGCATCTACCACATGCGTGCCGATTGCCAGCCTGCCTGCCTTCCTCTCACAGGCCGCCAGGTAGCTTATAGGTTAGTTTCGTGCTGTTCATTTCCTCAGTTGTCTTTCGCTGTAGGTTCTCAAATAGTAGTTATTGGTATTTTGGTGATTGCTTTATGAAATTAAATTAAGAAAACTCTAACTCCAGACTTGTCTCACCACTAGCCATTACACACACACACACACACACACACACACACGCACCCCTTCTTGGAGGGAACCATGTTGGTGACATGACAGAGCACGTCCTCCCCTCTTGTACCTGTGGCTGCCAAGGGCCTTTCGACATTGTGTGTGATGCCCTTGCACTCTGATTGCTTCACTGTGCAGCACAATGGAGCCTCTGTCAGCATGCCAGCTAATTAATTTTAACTTGGTAATATTGCTTCATCTCCACGCACCATTCACGTTGTCGAGAGTTTTCCCCAGTATTGGGTTTGAGGAAAGCTCTGGAAATGGAGGGTGTGGATTCGGATCGTCCCTCCTATCTCTTCAGTGAAGGCCTGGGTCCTTTCCATCTGCATTTCCCTCACAGCCTGATTTTTCACAGCTGTTTTGGGTACTTCTTTTGGGAGAGGTCTTAATGATTGGACTGTTAAAAATTGAGCACAAACCTTACTAATTTGGTTTCCTCCAGGGCAGAGTTGTGTGAGAACCAGGAAAAGCTGCATCTGCAGGCAACTGGTAAAGAAAGGCTATTTGGGTTTGATACTGCGAAGTTCCCTATCTCTGTGGAGAAGAGGCCAGGCCATCTGCCTGGGCAGGGAGCGGAGGGAAGATTTGTGATTAGCACGTGTGCCTTTGGGTGTGTGGAAGGGGTATTTCTAAAAGACTTAAAATAGCCTGTCCCTTTGGGTATGAATTTGTTTAGACTGTCCCATGTCCCCCTCCTCTCCCCATTTCTCACATTTATGATGTTAAACGCGGGCCAAGCATTAGTATTTGTTTGTAGGATTCGATTTTCTATTTATATTTTTCTCAGCCACTGGTGTTTTGTTGTGAGAAGCCTCTCCTTTACTTTGGGATAAATGGAGTGCTGGGTTGGAAGGCAAGTGGGAGGGACCTCAGTCTTGCTAATAGTCTGAGCCTGGCAGGTCACTTCCTCTTCTCTAGGCCTCAGTTTCTCCATCTATGAAGTGGAGGTGCTGAACTAGCGGTCCTCATTCTTTGAAACCTATGTATTACTACACCCTTCGTAATAGAATGCATTTGATTATGGACTAGGGTTCAGCAAACTTTTTCTGTAAGTGGCCAAATGGCAAATATTTTTTGGCTCTGTGGTTTGTATGATCTCTGTCGCAACTACTCAGCTCTGCCATTGTTGCACAAAAGCTGACAGACAATATGGACATGAATGGGTGTGGCTGTGTTCCAATAAAACCTTATTTACAAATACAGGTGGTCAGCTGGATTTGGCTTTTGGACCTTAGTTTACCAACCCCAGCTATAGACTGTTCTCTTTGGATGCTGTCGTGTCATCTCATACACCAGGCTAGTGTGCAGGGAAGAAGTTTTTGTTTGACTTAGGGACCAACACTTGAGCTCTCCTGAGGCCCAACCTTGCCCGGAATCTGGTCTGTGCCCTGTGTTTCCCCTCTGGTAATACCTCTGGGGAGGTGGCCCATCTAGAACTCTCCAGAGAGCAGGTATGCAGAGCTCTATGCAAATCACCCTGTTCCTGAAGAGTTGGAAGATTTGGTAAATCCCAGGTTGTCTGATTAAGGAAACACTCTACCACAAAATAATATACCTTGCCCTACATATTTTCCCTGTGACATAATAGTGGGAGGAAGAAAAAAATCAAATTCTGCTTGTTTTTGTCATTGTAGGGGTTTTATTTTGACATTAAAAAAATCGGCGGTGTACAGGGTGGTTTCAGGGACAGCAGTATTATGCGCCCCCCGCCCCCCAACCTCTTGGTTTTCAAAGAGCCTATTTTTTTTGAGGGCCAGAGAAGTTAGTGGGGGGAGAGGAGTATAAATAAATATCCCTCTTCTTTTTAACTGTCTTGTGTGGCATCAGGTGGCTGATTTGGCAGCAGGATTTCTCTCGTTTCTTTGCATTGCGCTAAATCCTTCTCCAAGTAAAGACATGCTCATTCACATTATTGCGGAACGCTGCATGTGCCTTCACTCGGTTCTCCTGACCCTGTGAGCTGAAGAGAAGGGAACACTTGTCCCCACTTCCCAGATTAGCAAAACAAGGCAGTATACAGTTTAGAGGTTTGTAGTTCTGGACTGGAAATCTCATCTGGCTGCAATAAGCCACGTGTCTTTATTCTTTGGAAACTGAGCTGTGACTCAGCACACAGTATCTGGGCTGTCAGGGTCGGGGCTAGAGTGGGCTTCTAAGGCCTGGTGCCTCCCTTCCCAGGAATGCCCTGCTGAGAGGGATGTATCCAGGCCTTGGAGGCTGGGAGAATTACCTTACCCCCCTCTGCCCAAGACTCCCCACGTAAATGTCATCTAAATAAAACAACGGTTTGCTTGGAGACAATTCACTCTATCCCACCACCTCCAGCATCAGCTTACTTCTCCCGGGAAGCATATAGCTCTTATAAATGCGAAGCTTTGCTGTTACCTGGGGGAGAGAATGAGGGAAAAAATCCACCAATAAAAGCAGAACTAACTCCCAGGGCAGTCTAGCATGTGGCAGAGATGCTCTGACAAATGTTTGGATAGCTTAAGAGGATAAACGAGAACTTACATAAAACCAACTACCTGTTCTGAAAAAAGTTAGATTTGGGGCCTGCAAGTTCCTAAAGCTCTCAAGGCCCAGGGCTTCCGGGGTGGGAAGTACCCTATTATAGGGTGTTCCTTCCTGGTGGAATGACTTCTCCCCTGGATGGCAGAAGCCTGTGCCTGTGTAGGGGCCACCTAGAGGAGAGGGTGGGATGGAGGCTTCTACCTGCTGAGGTCCTCACCAAGTGGATGGCCACTGTTTGTGGCCCTCATGGGGACCCAAGTACGGATGCCATACTCCCTCATTTGTTGGGAGGTCAGTCTTTCCTCCGAGCACACCTGGTGGCCTCCACTCTTTGCCAGGCGTTTTTTGGGGCATGAGAGGACTGTTTGTGGAGAGAGCCTGCTCTGCAGAGTGGCACCACTTGGTGGGCACGAGGAAATTTGTTCTTAACTGAGCACCCCATTGGTACTGGGGACGACCCAGGGGTACAGTGCCATAACACCCACCAGCACACTCTGGGGCGCTGCTGGCCCACAGTGAGGAAACGCATGAGCAGTGAGGAAAAGGAGAGAGAGGTTTTTTCTTGCTTGGATATTTGTGTGGATGTGTTTATTTGTGGTCTCCTCTGCTTGTCCTTACCACAGAGGTGAAGAGCTGGATGAAGATAATTAAATAAGATGCCAGACTGGGAATGAGAAGATGTAATTTCTAAATTTTGCCTTAAGCCACCCAAGAAACCTTTGCCAGGCCTTCAACCCCTCTTTTCTCTGAGCTCTTTTAATTATGCCCCTCAGTCTCTTTCCAGGAGAACTTGTGGTTGCGCTCTCTTGTAGGGAGGAAGGGAGATCTCAACCCTTGGGGGGAACCGGGATGACAACGCCCACCAGTCAGAGAGAGTTAAACATGAGGCCTTTTACCTTGTAATGATAACGCACATTGCCCAGCAATATCATTGCAGTGTGGGGGGCCGGAATGTATCCAGCTGTCCCGAAAGGTCACTTGTCTTGATTTTGGCAGTCTCTTCTGCTGCTCATAGATGCTATGTTGATATATACCACTGATTACTGCCTTGCTTGTTTTGCTGGCTATGGGCAAGAGGGAGGCATGGCCCCTGTTCTGTGAGAACAGGCTCCATACCTCCTCTTTGAGGCCACGCCCAGGGCCAAAGCTGTCCTAAAGGCGCTTCCTAACAACTCCCCCTTCCACCCTGCCTGGGAGGGCCTGCTCTATTAAGGGGCAGCCTGTCTCTGTTTATCCCACACTGAAGCGTGTGGGCTTGAACTGCAGCTTTGGAAGGGCTCCTGCCTTCTTTTGAGGGGTTTTCAAATATTTTCCCTTCTCTGCTTTAAACCTCTGTCTGTTCAGTCTTCTGAGAAAGGAGTAAAAAGCTTGAGATACGAACCAAGTTACAGATCATGACTGTTTGTATAATGTGATTTTTTGATCTGTTCTTATCCTTTGTCCCAAATTGGTATCTCCCATTGAGGGTAGAAGTAATTGTAAGGTTTAGTGCTGGAAGTGACCTGGGTCCCTCTATGAGTGAGGGTTTGTGGAGTCTCACTCTAACCCTAACCTACTACTAACCTGGTTAGTGCGACCACTAACCCTAAAGACTGCAAGGAGATTTTACATGCATTATATAATCCAGGCTGCAACCTGGGAAGCGAGTTAGACATGGTCCCCCATTTTGCAGATGAGGAAATTGAGGCTCAGGGAGTTTCAGTGCCATCCGCAAGGTCCTGTGTCCCAAGCTGAGCTGGGATTTAAACATTTGGGCTCTAAAGCTTGTGCTTTTTCTATGGTACCATACTGCCTCCTAGCTTCCTCCCTTGTGGAAACGCCTAGGGGGACCCAGGCATGCTTTCTGTGATCTCAAAGCCGTTTCTAGGCCAGCTTACCTGGATCAGAGACTTTCAAACACATTAGAACTGGCTGGGGACCCCTGAGCCCCTCTAGCATTGTCATTTAAAAAAAAAAATTTATTGGGGAATATTGGGGAACAGTGTATATTTCCAGGACCCACCAGCTCCAAGTTAAGTCGTCATTTTTTTCAATCTAGTGGTGGAGGGCGCAGCTCACTGGCCCATGTGGGAATCAAACCAACGACCTTGGTGTTACGAGCACTGTGCTCTAACCACTGAGCCAACCGGCTGCCTGAATTGTCATTTTATAGTTGAGAAAAGATGACCGGGAAAGAGAAGTGACTTGACACGATCATATAATGAATGTGTTTGCTGATTCTTTACATATTTGTTGAGTGTATGCCTAATGTTCCTTACTGCACCAAATTGTTGGGGATAAAGCAGTGAACAAAACAGACAAAAAGTCCTACCCTTGTGGAGCTCAGACTGAGGGTTCCATATTCCCATAGCTTTTCTCCCTCAGCTTGTAGACAGCACCTTTATCCTGCCTTGGACTCAGGGATTGTAAAATAATTTTAGTGTAATATTTTGAGCTGAATGCAAGGAGGTAGGTGAATCAGCTGGGAAACAGAAGTTATGTAATTGATTCCAAAACTATGAGAAAAGATACTTGGTTTGCTAATTTGTTGTAAATACCCATTCTTTCTACAACCATTTCTTGAGCACACCTTATATGCCAGGCACTGTTCTAGGTTCTGAGAATTCAGCAAGTGACCAAAATGCTGAAGGAATTGGCAATTATAACGCACTTGGTTCTCCCTGAAACCCACTAGAGGCAGGAAGTCCCGGTTTGTCTTCGAGCTGATCACTGATTTGTGATCTGAACATTTTCCCAAGGTGGGTGGTAAGTTTTTACTAATCGCTGTGGTCTGCCATCCATTCAGCGTGCAAGACGGGTGATGGCGGTGTGGGTGCCAGCAGTGCAGCTTGTCCCCCTATGATGAGCGCTGATCTGCTCTATTGCTTAGGCAGGGTCTTCTCCCTGAACTTGTTTTCTGATTCCCTGTTCCACAGAAGCTTTCTAAACATTTGTCTTTTTAGATAATGGAGCTTTTCCTACTTACCCAGCAGTTCAGTCACCACCTGCAGCTTTCGCCACAAAAACACAGTGACCTCTGCAGCCAAGAAGAAGTGTGGGTGGAGTTTGACCAAGAATAATGGGGAAACCTGTTTATAAAAAGCCCTCTGCAGGTCAGTGAGGGGCAGGCAGAACACTTCCATGTCCCCTTAGTATCTCTCTCTCTCTCTCTCTCTCTCTCTCTCTCTCTCCCTCCCTCCCTCCCTCCCTCCCTCCCTCCCACCCGCCCCAAAGAATAGCTGTTCTAAAATATAAAGGGCCTGCATGCTCCCCTTTGTATATTTCTCCCATCAGCATTTTTATCAATTGATAACCTCTAAAGTTCCTTCTGAACATGAGTCTCCTTGGCCAAAGTTCCCTCTACAGCCTCTGCTTCCCCTCCAGTAACGAGGAATTCACTACCCATCAGGGCAGCACGTTTCAGTTTTAGACAGTTAGAATGGTTAGAAGTCTGTGTTCTTGGTATTACCACCACCAAGTGGAAAGATTTCCTCTTCCCTGTGACAGCTTTTTTTTTTTTTTGGGGGGGGTGTTAATTATAGCAACTCATTCATGTTCTCTGTTCTTCCCATAAAACTCCTCCGCCTTCACTAAGGGGTTTCCATTTAAAATAGCTCCTGTTCTGTTTTGGAAGGCATGTCGCCTGGCTCCTGGTTTGTCAGTGTTCTTCTGGAAATGTGGCTTCCAAAACTGACCTCCAGCCCCCACTCTTTGGCCCGGCACCCTCAAAGTGTCTGGAGTTGGCAAGAGGGAGAAATGTGGCAGGGGCAGAAGATGGCTCTTAAGTCAAGAGCTGGCCGTGATCCGCTTTGCTCTGCGGTAGGTATTAAGTACGTTCCCAGGCCTGTTTCCTGCTCCCAAATGCCAACGTCTCTGCCTCTTAAGTGAGGTTTAGTTTAATCCCCAACCTTCCCTAAATGTTGCTTCTGTTATTATTCAGAGCTGTGGGTAGAATTTCCCTGTGTCGTTGAGAGCGTGAGTGGAGACGCAGCAGCGGGATACCCACTCTGCCTGGAATCCTCTTTGCTGTATCCTTTGTTCCTGAAGCCCTGTCCAGCTAGGACGGTGCTGCTCTCCTAATGTGGCAGGGGCCTTTAGAGATCAGACTGGACAACTCTCTCAGTGTACCAGCAGGGGAAACTGAGGCCCAGAGGGTAGAAATCAACCCATCCCCATTCTCGTGGCTGGAAGGAAGCCAGGCTTTTTTGTCTCTTGTCTTGGTGCTGTCTGTGTTCTGGAGCAAGGTACGAGCTGCAGCCCCTGAAAAATGGGCTTTAGTTTAGCAGTTGTGTAATTACTTACGAAGTTTCTGGTTGGTCAGCATGGTCAACAGGTACTGGGATTTGCACAGAAGCCCTGAGACTGCTGCCTCTGCTTTCCTCTCCACCTGAGCTGGGCATGCTGGCCAAGCCTTAGAGGCTCACCTTCTGAGAATCCGAGAGTCCAGTGTGTCCATCAAACACTGAGGGCCAGCTGCGCACCAGGCGGGATGCAGGGCTGTGAGAGCCCGGCGTTCAGTCGCCAGGTAAGGGATGTTCCTTGAGGGCAGACAGGTGTGTGAGTCTTCATTTTTGTATGCATGGTGCTTGGCACATAGTAAGTGCCCAATAAGGATTTGTTGAATGAAAGCTTGGATAAATGAGACCAAACAATGGATAAGCTTGGTGGCAGCCTGCCCATCTGGTGGGTTAAAATGGAAAAAGCTGATTCCTTCTTATCTTGCAAATGTCCTCGGAGCTGCTGCCCTGTCCTGTCCTGGACACTGCAGAGGGATGTAAAGGTGTGATCACAGCCCTGCCCTTGAATAGGTTAGGGAAGTAAATCCTGACAAAAGGATACCCCCATGCCCGGATGGGATGGGAGGTACTCTGTAAGCACTGGTTGCTCACCCGCCGTGGCTGTGGAGGGCCCTGCCTTGAGGGGTCCCTCCTCAGCCCCCTTCATCAGTGCCCCGCGTGTAGTAACACAGTGCCCAGTGCCCAGATGCCTGTTAAGTGCAGCCTGATGATAAAACTGCAACTGAAGCTGCTCCCTCCCTTTCCCCAGGGACAGGGCCTGCTTGCTCACCCGCACCCCACAGCCTCGCCGCTGCTCTGTAACCTGACTGACCTGACCACCCCATGTGCCGAAGGGCTGGGTGACGAGTGAACTTGCTCATAAAAGTCATCACTCCTCTCTGGGCGCCGGGCCGTTTATGGAACGTCTCATTAATTACTTGGCAAAGAGAACATTAGGACTTGAATTCACGGCACTGGAGTTCCTCCCCAGTGTCCCCCTGCATGGGTGAGAGGTGGAGGTGGGCCACGCTGGCTGGGGTGGTGACGGGGGTGTGCAGGGTTGAATTTTGTCCCTTTTCTCTGCGTAATAGTGCTGGCACACTGGCAGGGCATCTTCTCCCTGTACCCCTCCCAACCCTACTGAAGCACTGCCCACCCCTATGTTGCACATCCTGCCCCGAGCCCCGCACCCAACTCTGCAAGGGAATCGGGAGCCTTTTGTTGGCAGTGGGGCTGTGATCTGTTTGCAGTACAGCGGCCTCATTGGTCACGTGCCTGTGGGGGGCACTGTACTCTGCCCTCTGAGGAGACTTGGGCAGCTCCCCCTGCTGCCACCTGCCACCCACTGCCAGGCCACCCACCCTGAAATTAGAGTCCAGGGTGCCTCAGCCGTCCTCACTCCCTTACTGCCTTTTGCCTTTCCTCCCCACCTCCTGCCCTCTTTGGTTTTCTCTGTCCTCAGTGGGGCTCAGTCCTCTCTCCTGTTCTCCCTTCCTTCCTTCCCAGGGACCTTTCTTCACCCTCTGGGGAGACCACACACACAGGCTTCCTATTGGCTGGTCAGTCAGGAGCCTCTACTCCCAATGTGAGCCCCTTTCCTCCCTGACATGACTCCCCCACAGAAGATGTGGTGTGAAGTGAGGGGGCTTCACCCCCAGTGGTGAAGCCATGGAGAGCATTTTCTGCCTCTGTGTGGTTTTATTAAGTCTCTCCTGTAAAATCCGAGAGGCCAAGGAAAGTCGTTTTAAAGATTTATTCTTGAAGGAACCCATGAACTCTGGCTGCTGAGCACAAAGAGGGTTGAGTGGTTGGGGGGTGGGTGGAGGAAGACTTCTCTGACGTGGAGAGAGGGAGTGGGTGCCCCTCCATGCATCTCCCATGACTTGCAGATGTGGGGGGAGGGTGGGGCGGGAGAAGCGGGCATCCCTGAGCACCAGCCCTTGGCGTGGCGTCCCCTGTCCCCTTAGAGCCAGCACCACGATTTTCAGGAGCTGTGTGTGGGGTGGGGGCGCTGCGAGGAGGTGGGGGCTTGTTTGGCAGCAGGCGCCCATCAGACAACTGGAAGTGCCAGTGCTTGCCTGGCCATCTGTCCCCGTCCGCCTGGCTCCCATCCGCCTTCTGCTTACCACAGAAGGGCCTGCAATAGTTTGCAGTGAGAGGGCACAGAGCCTGGCCAGGAGGGCAGGCAGAGTCCCATCTTGCCTTTGTTTATTCCCATCTTGTTTTCTTATTCCCATCTCATTTGCGGCTCCTGCACCATGGACCAGTTGCCAGGTGCATGAAAAGTTTGCTGTGCAGCCACCGAGTGCAGTTGTTTTGTGGAGCGGTGTTGGTGGGAAGGAAAGGTGGATGTGTGCTGTGTTTCCTTTGCACTGTTTGTCTGTTTGCTTAACTGGGGACCTTTGCCCCCTACCCCAGTGGCTTCTATCGCAGCCACTGTTTTTCTTTATTCTTGCTTTAAATTTGTAAAAGCGCAGCAGAGCAGGCTAACTCTCTCAGAATTTGGGTTTGTCTGCACACCACCCTCCCCCAGCTAGTTAAAGGGTTAAAAATTATGGGGAAGTTCAGCCGGCACTTGCAAGATATGGTTGCCGTAGCAACAGGCCTTCTAATCTGGTAGGTGACCTGAGAGACTGGAGAAGATGTAGGGGTTGGTTTGGCATTTCATTATTTCATGAGGCTGCCTCTCCAGCTGGTTTCTCTGCTGAGCTTAAAGCTTGCTGTTCCTGCCACTAGAATTACTGGCACATTCCAAAACAACAGTGTTGATGGCACGAGCAGTGCGTTAATGGGGCCTGGCCAGGCAGTGTGGGCGGAGGAGAGGGAGCTGAGTTCCAGGAGCCCCAATGTGGGACTGTGTCCCCTCGCACAAAGAGGGGAGTGTGGATGGAAGGGTGTGCACTCAGGTTCACTTTCCTGCACACAATGGCTGCCTTCTTGAAACACCATTGTGCAAACTGAATCCTGTTTTTTAGAGTCCTGAGAGGGACTGGCTTTTTCGGAGATTTTAGACTGGATTTTAGGAGATCTTCTTTAGTTTACTCAGAATCCTCCTTAAGTTGTGGGGAGGGCGACTTGTTTAAATTGGGGGGAGACCCCATTGCAGTATCTGCACTAGGTGCCCTCCTCTTTCATGTACGTCGTGGTGGCTATTGGCCAGTACTTTGATTCAGTTCAGCCCGTGAGCTGCATGTCTGCTGTGCGCCCGGCCCTGTGCCCAGAGCAGAGGGGCAGGGCAGAATACCGAGTTTTATTCATTCACTCAGCAAACGTTTGTTGGATGCCGCATGCCCGGCGCTGCAGAGAAGGGGCAGAGCACACCCCTATTCTGGCCTGAGAGCCCCCCAGTATGTAAGGGGCCTTCTAACTACCTAGAAGGACCTTGTATCGAGGGCAGTGAGTGGTCTGGCAGCTTGAGAAGGCACGAGAAATGGACATTTCTTACCCCACCTTTCTCGGAGGGGTCTGCTCCCTTTCTCCCCTTTTCCGCTTGGCTGAAGTTGCTCAGAATTCCATGGGCCCAGTAAGTGGCACGTGTAGGTGGCGTGTTGAGCAGTCCACGTCTTTTCCCTAAGCACCGTGTCCTAGCAGAGTTCTGTGTTAGCCTGGGCCCAGGTTCAAAGGCACTTCCAACTGGTTGGCTTCCTGGGTTTCTGGCTTTTCTGAGTTTCTTCCCTTTGGAGAGGTTGAGTGTTTCTGGGTGGGAATTGTATATGGCTTACTCCCTCTCCCCATTGCAATTATGAGCTCTCTGAAGAGAGATGTTAAAGGCCCAGCAGGGTAGTTGTTAAGTTTCATCACACCCATTTCATAGATGCAGGAACTGAGGACCAGTGTGGCAAGAGCTTATCCAGTCGTGGGGCTGCAGGCTCCCAGGCAAGGACTTTGCCCTGCTGTGCCATGGTCTCGTTAGGTTGTTTCACCTGGGAAAGGCTGTGTTGGAATGTGGGTTTTGATGGGTGGGAGTTAGGGGGCTAGGGAGGTACACCTGCCTTGCTGAGCACTAAGGGGTATGCACCCTTGTAAGACCAAGAGAGTGCAAAGACAGTAGGATGCACTGGCTGTGAGCTTCAGCTTTCTGGGGTCAGAGTATCGGGTTGGTGACTGGAGTGGGAGATTCTTCCCTTGCTGGCCAGCCTGGCCCAGCATTGGGATACAGGAGTCCTCTCGGAGGGGACATGGTCTGCCACCTGCAGCCCACCGTCTGGGTCCAGCTCATCTTCTGGTCCCGTGTGATTTGGGTAGTCAGACCCCTCTGGGCTGTTGTTTCCTGTCTATAAAGTACAAGAATTGACCTCATTATTCTCAGTCTCTCTCAGGTCCCTCGGTCCATATCTGTGGATGGCAAAATCTCTCCATACTGCTGGGCCTCAGACTGGCTTCTCAATATAGGGCAACTTTTATTTTTTTTAAGGAGGGTGCCGCTCACAGTGGCCCATGAGGGGATCGAACCGGCAACCTGGGTGTTATCAACACCACGCTCTAACCAACTGAGCTAACCAGCCGCCCCCCTGGCTTCTCAATATAGATGGTGGCTTTAGGTTTTTGCCTGGGTTTTATCTGGCTTGGGTGTAGTTTTGCCCAGTTCAGTGCATTTCAATGAGGGTTCGTTGTGTGCCACTTCCCATGCCTTTGGGCTGCAGCGCGGGGGAGACGGGGTTCAGGCCATACCTGCGGACCCTACCCACTTTTGTCTGACTTCATGGATCCTGGGAGAGAGTGATCAGCATTGGGTTCTGACTCTGTGTGGTTGACTTGGATACTCCAAACTTTAATTTCCCTATAGGAAGATCTTGGCGTGTGTGTGGGGGGGGCGAGTGTAATGAGTACCCTGGGCCTTTACAAGTGGAAGCATTTCAGAACAACTACAGGGAAAGCTATTCAAGGTTGAAGCTGCTGCGGTGGGCTGGCTGTGTGTAGGTCCTGGGGTGGGGTGGGGAGTGGGTTGAGCTAAAAATTTCTGGGACCTCTAGGATATAAAAGTAGAGGTGACCTTGCTCTTTCCCACTTTGGCTTAGATTTTGGCGCAAAGTTCTTCCTCTCACAATGGGCCTGATTTCTTTGGAAAGAATGGATCTGCCCTGTTCTAATTAGAGCGGAGGCCTCATTCGATGCAAACTAAATAAAACAATCTGTGTATTCAGCTCCAAAGTTGGCCAAGGCCTTGGAGAACTGCCCGCCCCGTGGCACGAGTGTGTGGGGGAACCTTAGTGGTCACCTTACAGATGAGGAAACTGAGGGCCACAAAGGGGATGCGATGGCTGCCCTGAGGTGCATTACTGTAGGACCAGCACCAAACTTGGAGCTCCTGGGGGCCAGTGCCTCCCTTTTCTCCACTGCCCGAATTTCTCAGGTTTGCCCGCAGAGTCTGCTGAGGGGCCCAGTGTCAGCTTATGTTCTGTGGGGTCGGGTGAGTTTTGTGCTCGTTGTGGGGGAACTTGGTTGAGTTTTATGGATCTTGCCGATGTTTTTTTGTTTTGTTTTGTTTTGTTTTGTTTTTTATCATTAATCATCCTCTGTTTTAGAGTAGGAAAGAAAATGACAGAGAATTTATCCCCATATTGAAATTTCAGAGCAGTTGATGGAGATGGTGCTTCTCAAATTTTGCATGGTCTGCATATTTCTACGAACAGTAACAATAATAACAGTGAGTACAGTACCCATCATGGTAGATGCTCGGAGGGTCAAAAGATGATGAAACACAGCTGCGTCCTGCTGTAGATCCTAGCGAGGTGAGACTCGCAAGATGACAGTCATCCACCTTTCATGTTTGCCTTGTTGTATTAGAGTTGCCATAGTAAGATACCAAATGGATGCTTGTTTTACTCTGGAGAGGGGTGGGGAGGGGAAGGCATGAAGGGGTTTGGAGATGAGATGAAGCCTCATAGGAAGTGGAGGTGGGGGTACCCAGTGGTAACAGTTTCTGACAAAGGTTCCCTAGGGATGTTTTGTGGAAAACTTTGACTTCATGATGTCACTTCAAGAAGCCACATTACCTGCCAGCCAAGAAATTCAGACGCATTTGGCGTTTCTAGAGATGCTGCTTCCTGGGGTAACAAGTGAATTCCTTGCCAGGTGGAGTAGGGCTTGAATCGGTTTCCTTCAAGCTTCCTGAGGTGTCCGGTGCTAGTTTTGAAGTTTTGAGCTTTGATGAACGAACTTGTGTCCCCTTGAGACCCAGGCCGGGCAGACTGAGGAAAGTTGACGTTTTGTCTTTCAGAAAGCCTGTTAGTTTGCTGGGGGTTCCCACTGCTTGTTGGCTCATCAGGAGTTCCTTACAGAAAATATACTTAGAGATGTTTGGCTGGATGGGTAGTTAAGTAGATGGCTGAATAGGTGGGTGGCTGGTGGGTGGGGGGGTAGAAAAGACTGCGCATTCAGGCTGGGTCGAGTGAGGAGTCCTTCCAAAATGCTGTGTTACATTTTCTATAGCTGGGTGTACAGGCAGCAAGCAGGTCTGCAAAGTTTCTGATCATTTCCTTAGAGAAGCTGCTGAAGGTTCCTTCCTGTTGGCTTGGTCCATTGAGGAACCTTGTCTTATATGAATATCCCACATGCCAAAAGGAATATGGAACGATGAAGGAAGATTGTTTCTAAAGCTTAATTTATATTTAAATGATCACAGCATTACTCTTGAGATCTGTGAGTTTTAGCATTTGTGGCTTCAACAATTCACAAGTGACGAGTAATTTATTAATACAACTTCCCTGAGCGTAACTTTGATGCTTGGCCTGAATGGCAGCTGGGCCCACAAGTCGCTGAGCTGGTGGGTAAGCCTGGCTGGCGCACTGTCCAGTGCCCACAGCTCTTGGGCTCTTCTTGTTTCATACATAGTCTCATTTCATCCTTACTGTAACCCTAGGAATTGGGTATAATTGCTACAGCATTACACGTAAGAAAACTGAAGAAATTATATGTCCTGAATATGCTTATTTTGCAAAGTAGAAGGAGAAAAAAGCCACCTGTCACTCGACCACCAAAACGAACTTTGTGCTAGGAGTATTTCCTTTCAGGTTGCTTTCCTCCTTTTTCATTTAACATTTTTGCATAATCGGGTTCCAGTCAGAAAATTCTCATCACAAAAAGTAACATACAAGAAGCTGTGTAGGCTTTTTCAGTTTTTAGGCTGAGTCTTTCCCCCTTGTTGGAAGGGCTCCAAGTGGGGCTCTCTGGGCCTGCTCCTGGGCTTGCTAACCCGGGAGCAGGAGTGGTCCATTCAGCTCAACATCCCAGGCTCAGGCATTCAGACCCAAGCAGGGCCCTTTGTGTCTAAAGTACTAGTTGATTGGAGTGCTAATGAATCAATTAGAAAATTACTTGCTGCTGAGATCCTCAGCCAAAGGAGGGTTGTGCACAGTCTTAGAAAACCATCCGAAGGCCATACGCGTATAAATCTCTCTTGGCTGTGGCCCTTGTAAATTGCACCACAGCCTTTCTTAGACTTACTAATCACTTGAGAAAAACGGGACTACTTCTGCTTTGCAGGACTGCCTTGTGCTTGGCACGGTTTTCTAGCTTGTATTTTGGTCCGTTCTTCCACTGGTGAGAAAGAGAGGACTAGAGGTCCTAGTAACAGCATTTGTACCGCGCTTTAAAAAAGCGCTCTTTAGGGGCCAGTCTCCTGTTCTGCTCTGAGTCTTGTACAGCAACCCTGATGGGAAGGACTGTTATTATTATGCTCACTTTTACGGATGGTAGAACTGGGGCTAGAGAGGTAAGCAACCTTTCCTGTAGTTACACACCTGAGGAAGGTGCTTCAGCTTTTAGGTTCCCAGGTCTTCAAACTCTTTCTGCTATAATGTCTTCGCACGTGGATGCCTCCTAATCATATATCTTAGTAGGTTTTAATAGTCCCACATTGGGAGCGGCTGCTGAGGCACGGCCCATAGGGATGGAAATATTAAAGGCATTTCCTGTTCGGTGGGGTTTGGTGAGGTTTAATCTGGGGCAGAAGAGTTGGAGTAACAGCCCACAGGCGTGGCTGAAAGGATGCTTGGTGGCGGTACTGGGGGCTCCTGATGGCTAGCAATTTGTGTCACACATTCCAGGACACTCTCCAGGTATGTTTGAACCTGAATGGAAATGGGTAGAGGAAAGGGAGGTTAAAGATGATGATACTGAATCCTGACAGAAGTGGGAGCCATCTCTTGAAAAAGGTATCTGCAGGATAATAATGTTGATATATTTTTCCGGCCCTTCCACACCTGTTTGGACACCCATCTCAGGTGACCTGCAGCCTTCATTTTATGAATATTACTAAGGAGGCACTAATACTTTTCCTGTGTTCTCCAAGATGAGCCAAGGTACTTCTCCGAGTTTGAACCTGTGCTGGTCTCCTCTTTTAACTTGGCTTTATGTGGGCGGAACCAGTGGGCACCTGGCCCTTTTGTTCCTTGGCCTGGGGAGCAGGACTGCTTGTTTATAACCTCAGATTCTGTCCTTTCCTCCACAAGATAATCAGTGTGTTGTAGCGGTTTTGATATTTCTGCACCCAACATTGGTGCCTTGGATACCCAGCAGTTTTTTTGAGTGCCTGCCACATGCCAGGCACTGTTGTAGGTGCTGGGAGTAAGCAGGAAGCAGCATACATGATAACCCTCCCTGTCCTCGTGGAGGTGTTCTAGTGGATGGTACAGTAATCAAGCTCTGGTTTTGAAGAGAGGACGGTTACAGTTCGACTCTCCCCTTCGTAGTGGCTTTTTAATGTGCCCAACATTGTGCTGGGCATTTTATATTTATCATGTTCCATCCTCAGAAGAACTTTGTTAAGACAGGTATTGTCACACCATTTTTTTGCAGATGAGGCCACTGAGAGCACATAGTAGGTGCTCAGTAAATTTTTGTTGGCTGGATGAATGGCATACAGATTACAGGCAGTGGAGCTGGGTTTTCAGTCCAGTCCAGGTTCTCAACAAAACATCAAGCTGCCTCTCCAGCACTGCACCTGTGGACTTGCTTTGAGTGGGGGTGCTAGAGCCGAGGAAGATTGTTGTACCGTGTTTCCCTGAAAATAAGACCTAGCCGGACCATCAGCTCTAATGTGTCTTTTGGAGCAAACATTAATAATGTAAGACCCAGTGTTATGTTATGTTATGTTATGTTATGTTATGTTATGTTATGTTATGTTATGTTATGTTATGTTATATAAGACCGGGTTTTATAGTAAAATAAGAGTGGGTCTTATTTAATTTTTGCTCCAAAAGACGCATTAGAGCTGATGGTCTGACTAGGTCTTATTTTCGAGGAAACACGGTACACAGTCCTGGTGTGGTCTGTAATCAACTAGATCTGTTATTCATTGTCACTGCTGGAGGATTTTGTATGTTTGTTTCTAGTGGTTTTATAGGAATGGAGGTGAGAGTAGAGGTCATTCCCTTCGTGCCCTGTCAGTCTCCTGGCCTCACTGCGCGAGGCACACTGGTGCTGCCTTCTGAGCTGTGAGTGTGGTGGGGAAATGAGACATACCTGCCCCGTTTCCCCAGGACCCTAGGTGACTCAGGTCCTTAACTGGCACAAGTGAGGCAGTGTGTTGTACCCCGAGCCCCATCTATCTTCTCCTCCAGCTCCTTGGCCATTTGATGTTGACTTGGCCTCACCAAGTTCTAGGTATCGAAAATCCAAAACAAATAAAGCCCAGCTCCTGGACGGAAGCGGGTTGGCTTTCTCTTTGCGGAAGCTCAAAGTGCAACAGCTCTGTGAGTAGACAACTCTCCAGGTGTTAACCTGCTTGGCAGGCTGTTGGAATAAAGTTACAGGCAGGTGTTAAGCGGGTGGGGGAGGGAGGGAGAAGCATGTGCTTAGCCATGGGGGCCAGGGAGACGAGGGTCTACTTTCTTTGCCTCTTGTCTGTGCCATTGACCTCCAGGATCATTCTTGAACTTTCTGGGTTTTTTCCTCCCCCTTTCTGATGACTCTCTTAATTTCCACTCACCTTTCACTCCCTTCCCGCATCTTCTCTGTATTTCCCAATATCTTGTGCACTGATTGCCTCAGACTCTCCATGGCTGTTCTCTTTTGGCAAGCCAACGGGCAGAGACCGCTGCCCAGTAAAGATGACCCTGTGTCACTGTGACCCAGACGGGGATGGGGACGCTGACCTGTCCCAGATAGTGTTGGTAGAAGGTGAAGGGTGGTTGCATGGATGTCAAGGTGCAGCTATTCTCTTTCAAGTCCCATAACCCTGATTTGGGAGCAGTGCAGAGAAGGAGGAAAGGAATGGGAGAGTAGGTGAGAGTATATTTGGACGGTTGGAAAGAATTCAGGGCATATTAGTTTCCTAGTCGTCAGTAACAGAGTACCACAGATGGGGTGGCTATAAACAACACAGATTTATTCTGTTGTGGTCTGGAGGCTCGAAGTCCGAAATCAAGGTGTGTTTGTTGGCAGGGGCCATGCTCCCTCTGAAGGTCCTAGAGGAGAATCTGTTCCAGGCCTTTCTCTTATCTTTTGACGTTGCTGGCAATTCTTGGCATTCTTTGTCTTACATCACTCCAATAATTGCCTCTGTCATCACATGATGTTCTCCCTGTATGTCTGTGTGCCCCAAGTTCCCTTACTGTATAAGGAAACCAGGCATTGCATTAAGGGCCCACCCTAATCTAGCACTACCTCATTTTACCTTGATTACATCTGCAGAGGATCAGTTTCCACTGAGGTCACACGTTCACAGGTACTGGGGGTTCGGACTTGAACATATTGTTTAAGGGGTCCACAATACAGGGGGATAGTGCTGGGCCCCAAATCCAGAGGGCATGTTCAAATTCCTGTGTTTAGGGCCTTAAAGATTCTAATACTCTGTAATTTCAGTCAGTTCAGTAAAGTTAGGTTACTGTGTGCCAAGTTCTGGGTTCAGCCCTGTACAGAGGTGACACCATCTGGGTTTATGGTGAGAAGCTACTTCTGTGGAAAGCAGGGTTTTTAGAAGAAAGCTTAAGGGAAATGTTCATGCAAGTACTTCGGGGATGACCTTAGAAATACAGACAGGCTTTTCCTTTCTGCCCTATTAATGTTGAGGCCAACTCAGTCAAGCCAGGACTCACTGTCCCTGTCCTCTGGAAGAAGGTGATGGAGAAGGTGGCTGGAACCCCTGGATCTGGAGGTACTTTCAGTGCCTTAGTTTCCTCCCTGCAAGTGAGGGCCGGACGTAGATGGCTATGAAAGTAAGCTTCTTGGTGGTGTCTGTCCCAGGCCTCCTTGGTGGCTAGGAACTGTTTTATTGGAAGGGCAAATACTGTGTAGTGTCGCTGAGGATGTTTTTTATAGGGGCTCCTCCTATATTTTTGCTGCGGCTAAACACGAAGAAGCCAGGTGTGGGTTGGCGGCTCATGGCTTGGGCCAGCCCCTTTGCTTCCTTCACTGAAGTTTCCTGTATGCGCAGGAAGAAGTGAGACTGTGTCTGCTTGCCACTCACAAGCATTCTTCCCATGACTTTGCAGTCTCCCTGCGTCTGAGAAGGATTTCCACACAGATGACAGGAGTGGAGTAGAAAAAGCGTTTGTAGCTATTGTGCTGGTGAAAAACCAATGTAATGTAAATAGGAAGTCTGGATTATATGTATCCTCAAAACACTGCAACTGAAAACCACACGCACCAAATGAAATTTACAGCTGTGTGTGTGTAGGCTTCAGAGCACCGTCTACAGGCGGCGAGGGCTTAGGCAGTGGGGGATCTTGTTCTGTTCTCCATCCCTCTGCTCCTCTCATCTCCCCACCCCCACCAAAAAAGAGAAGAAAATTAATTAGACATTCTCCCCAATTCTTTCACCTCTTTATGTGGCCTCCACCACTGTGAAGATACTGAACACATGTTGAGTCAACTGGATTTGCTGCCCTTTCTATCAGTTATTACAGGGAGACGGGGCACGTTTGCATGTCCCTAAAAGACCAAACCACGGAGGATCCAAGGAAGTGTCTTGAACATAATTTTATCTCCCTGCTGTATCCCCAGGATGATACCTTTCCTGGGAGTGGCTTCCGTCACCCATTCCCAGACAGCGCCTTCAAGAGCCTGTTTTGAACAAAAGCATAAGTTACCTCTTTCATGTCAAGACTGAGCATGTGCTCAACACAGGTAGCTTTGTAAGTAGATTAGTTTCACGTCTTATTTCCGAAGTAGTCCGTGGGTATGTGTTCATCATGAAGGAAATTAGATAATAAACATAAAATTGTGGCACTTCCACTATCCAAAGGTGAATAGTGTTGATAGCCCTGATGTATATTTTGTTGGTTTGAGTTATTTTCTAAACGTGTCTGTCCATAAGAGGTCAAGTCCAGTGAGGTAATAGCAGTTCACTTGGCTGACTGAGCCCAGGCATCGAAGCAGAGGTAGCTCCTGGCCGTTGTGGCCCTCCCACTGTGTGCTTCAGCAGTGCCAGTGCCTGGCTTCCTGCCACCGTCTCCCTTCCTCCCCTTCTGGTCTTCTCAGAGCCTTTGGAAGTACAGACTATCTTCCTCTATTTGCCGAATTGAATGTCGTCTTCTAAGGTTCTAGAACCTGTGTAACACATGGCTTCCCTCCTAGGAGGCTTGCCCACACACTTACCTGCCTGCGGCTCTCTTGGCTCCTTCCTTCAGTCAAGAGCTTCATAACGGATGTTGCCAAGAACCAATTTCTTTTCCTTGGGGAGAGGGGAATGGGGTGTCATCCTTGCTCCAAATCCTAGGGTCCAGTACTGCTCTGCCAGGGGGACTTTGTGTATATCGAGCAGACGAGGTTGTGTGGAGCTGTGGTTTTAACCTTTATGAGACCATAGAGCCCCGTGAGATGGATACAGTCTGGCGCTTCTCTTCAAACATTGCACATTCCCATGTACAAATCACTGTACACAAGAGAGTCCAGGGGGCTACAGACCCTTTGTAGCCCTCCCCAAGGCCCTTCAGAACGAGATACGCCTCTCTACCACTCGGCTGTCCCAATGGCTGACGTGTCTGTTTTGCCTTCTGTAGGACAGCGGCAATGATGGGTACCCGACAGTTATGCTGTTGTGACAATGACAGTAGTTGTTATAGTAGCTCGCATTAGGTTGTTCACCAAATCCTCACCATGAACCAGTAAAGGGAAGGTACTGCTAGCCCCATTTCACAGAGGAGAAAACTAAATACAGCTCAGGGAAGTGACGTGCCCACGATTATATATTAATAGTAAGAGTCAGGATTGGAATCCAGGCATTATGGCTTGAGAGCATGTGCCAAACACCTGAATTGCACCAAGGAATGTAGTAGGTGCTCAGTAAATGATTGTAACACTACTAAAAACAGCAGAAGGTTAGGGCACAGCCAGACCTGTTGGTTGTGGGGCTTCCCTCCTCCACAGGCCCGCACCTGTCCTAAGTATCTTCCTGGTACAGGATCCAGGCTCCAGAGCTTGCGGGTGGGCGGAGGCAAGCGCAGATCTGCCAGTCCTGGGAAATGTGTAAAATCCTGTTCCTGAAAACCGGCCGGGTTCTCCTGGTGTCCCGGCTGGCATGTTTTGCTAGTCACGAAACATGATCTACACACTGTATTTTAGGACTCCCCATCTGCCGGCATCGAGAGAGGATTTTCACTTGAGTAGGGAGCTCCAAGCATGCCAGCTCACGGGGGGGTAGGGGCCCGGAGGGGAGGTGGGCGAGGAGGACCTGGGATAGCACCTCCATGCAGGGCGCAGGATGCGGTCTACTGGGTGGGGGGCCCGGAGCCTGGGAGACCCAGTGCGGACCCTCAGATTGTGCTGGTCAGCAGCATCCCAGGTCCCTTTTCCCATTACTTCCCTCAATTTTTAAGACAGATCTGCACTTTTTAGGTAAGCAAGCTGAGGTACAGGAAGGTTACCTCTCGTCCACAATTTCAAGGCTGTGAAGAGGCTGAGCCGAGAGTTGAACTTAAGTCTTTAGACTCTGTCCAGTGGTCTCTCTCTTACCCAAAGCTGTCCTGCTTCTGGGTATTACCGCTGTAGGTGGTGCAGGGCAGGTGTGGGAGACTGCCTGGGAGTGGGAAGCAGTGAGGAGAGGGAAAGGTGAGGGTAAGCCTTTGCAGGGAGCACGTGGGCCTGCCCTGGCTGGCGCCCACCCCTCTGGCCTACTGGTGGTAAAGGAAGAGCGCTAAGCGAGCTATTGATCCTCCCGTCTCCTCTGAGGGAGGGCAGCAGCACATGCAAAGCTTTCTTTTTAAAAATGCATTAACTTGACCGTAATCAGGCCCCCAGGTTAAAAATAAATAAATAAAAATAAGAAGCAAAACAAGTAGGAATGGGGGCAGGGATAAAGCAAAACCTTAGGAAAACTAAAAGGGTGTTTGAGGAGGCTGTTTCTCGATGCCCGTGCCAGTTCCAGGCCAGGGTGGCATGCCTGATTCTGGAGCCCAGGACTGCCCTGCTTTTCTGTTCTCTGGATTGTCCCTACTTCTCCTGCTCAGTCTGTATAGGGAAACCTTACCCAGATCCAGAGGTTTCAGGAAACCCCTCTGGGGCAGTGGGTGGGATGGACAAAGCCTCACACAGAAGGTGGTGACAATCTGTATTTGAAAGCCTGCCTTGCAAGCCCCGGCTTGGGCAGTTTTGTGTCCTTTTTGCCCTCAAGCCACACTGGCCTTATTCTCTTGGTTTCTCAGAAGTGCCTTTGTACACGCTAGTCCCTCTGCTGTTCCCTCTGCTGGGAATTGTGTTCCCCCCTGGTCTCCGGTTAGCACCTGTTCCCCGTTCAGGTCAGCCTGAAGGGCACTTCCTGGCCCTCCGTGGGCCAGGCCTCTTGTTAAATACCCCAGGGCTCCCTGTACTTTGGGACCCAAAGTACAATAACATAACCCAAAACACAAATCACCCAAACACAATAACGTAGCTAACTTACATTTTATAGCATGTAACGAGTAAGCTTGGGCGTGGCAGGGTCTGTCTTGTTTGGTAAAGGACCACTGCCCGGCCCTGCATAGCAGAGACGGGTAGCAAATCCTTGTGGAAGGGACAGATGTCCCATGGATGCTATTTGGGTGAGGGTGGAGGGAGTACACATTGTAATCAGAATTCGGACTCACATTGTGGTCAGGATATGGTTTCAGAGGGGAGCTCCTAACACTTGGGGGGACTTTTGCCAGAAGTCCAGTAGGCCAGGGGACAGCACCCTGGCGTGCCCATCCCAGAGCGGGCACATCTCGAAGGTTGTCTGACCAGAAGGTTGTCCTTTTTGTGGGTGGAAAAATGTGGAGCCCAGAGAATGGAAAGGACTTGCTCAAGATCACACAGCAGAGCCTTTGAAGACCTTTGTTTGGGCTCTAGTTTGTTAAAAGATAATTAATCAAGCACCAGGTGCCAGCTGCCTACTCAGTAGGCACTGTTTCATTGGCTCTGTTGTGGTAACACCAGTTTGTGGAGGAGGAAATGGAGGCTCAGTGTACTTTGGTCACTTGCTTCAGAACTCAGCAGAAGTGACATCAGAATTTGGCTCTTTCTGGATCCATAGTCTGGTGCATCCCAGCGAGGGGGTGTTCAGGGACTCCCTGCCTCCTGGTGGCCATGGAACTGTAGCCACTTGTAGGAGCCTCCCGTGTTTTCAGCCCTCCGGGTTGGGGGAACTGGTAGTTAGTTCCCAGAGACCACCTTCCCCACCCCACCTGGCTTTACTTCCTTCTTCTGTGCCCTCCCTCTCCTTCGCGAAGGAGCTTCAGAAATTCCTCTCGCCCCTTGTCTATCGCCCGTTCCCTAGGAAGCCACCGGGGATCCTGGAAAGGTACTGAGGGTGATGAGGCAGAATTTGCACCATTCCGGGAGTAGCTGTCCATCATTTGTGGCTAAAAATAAACCATGTACTTGCTCCTCGCTGTGTATAGGCTTTCTTTTTGGGTTTCAGTGGGAGCCACTTGCCTCTTTGTTCCCTCCCTGCTGCCCTCAGCCAGTATGGGGATTCCCATAATTTGGGCTCATGGGTGGGCTTGATGCCCCCCGCCCCCCTACAAAACAAAACAAAACAGCAAACAAACCAACAGGGCCCTTGAGACCTCCCTCCATGAGGAAGTGCCTCTACTTCTCTGGGTAGCAAACAGCCTCATCGAGGGCTGGAGCTCAGGCAGGCACAGGGACGCCAACTCCCTTTGCACATGTTACTGCAGCCGAAGAGACATGCCCCCTTTAGAGGACTTTGTGCAGCCTGCTTCTTTCTGATATCTGGAAAGCACAGAGGCAAGAGAGGGAAAATTAATTTGTTCAATTAATTTTGTAAATATTGACTGAGCTGAAGTTTTATGCCAGTTACATGTCAGGGACCCGAGGGTTACCAAAAAGCAACATGACACGGTCCCTTCCTTGAAGGTGCTCCTCCTCTGGGTGGAGAAAAAGGATGTAAGTGTTAAGACAGAATTAGAGCAGGAGACCCACAGGGTCCTGCTCCCCACGCTGCCCTCCCTGCCAGACGTCACTTACACTGCCTGCCTGCATGGGGAGCTCGATGCGGAACCATACGTTTTACCTTTCTTTTTTCTTAATGCACTTGGAATTCCCGTCTCACACAGTACATTTTTATTTTTTGAGTGCTTACTATGTGCTAGTACTTTACTTGTGTTTATTCCATTGGCCTCAACGTGACCCGGTGAAATAATGACTATCATCCTCATTTTCCAGTTGATGAAACTGAGGTCCAGAAAGGTTAATTAACGTGCCCAAGATCCCACAGCTAAAATGTTGCAGAGCCTGGATTCAAATGTAAGCGGATTAATTCCAGAGCTTCCTCTCGTAACCGCTGGCTGTATAGACACGTCCACACTGTGAATGTTTGTCTGTTAAGCATCCACTATCTGCCCAGCGTGAATTATCTTAAATAGCTGTTTTCTCTTTAAAAATCTTCACTATGCTTTCCATTTGATCTTTAATATTCCTGGTAACCCTGTGCGATAAGGATTGCACCCCAACCCCCCTTTTTTGAATCCTGGGTCTCTGTAGAGGGCACTTAACTTCAGAGACTGGAATGAAACCCAGCCTGTGGGAGAGAGAGGGCCCCTGAAAGCACTCTGCCAACTGTAAAGTGCCACAGGAAATGAAGGGCATGGGATAAAGAGTGTGTGTGCGTGTAGAAGACGAGCTTGTGATGTGGACCTCATGCATCATACTTGGGGATTTCTTGCACCATTGTCACGGTCTGCTTTCTGGTACCTGTGAAAAATTATGGTAATTAAAATGTAATTTGGAATCCCCTGTTGGCTCACAGCAGCTGGTCCAGATGTAGGAGGTTGGGGCTGTCTGTGCTGGAACAAGCTAAGGCTTGTCAGGGGTGTCACTTTGTTCTGCCCTTTGTGTTGCTGGGGAGAAGGGTGGGGGCAAGAGATACAGGAGCTATTTTTACATTGTTCACGTCATGCTCAGCATTACTGGATGTTTGTGGTTGGGTCCCTGTTTAGCCTCAGCCGGGAAGAGAGAACTCCCTTTGCTGCCTGGGTCTGCATGGAAACTCGGGCTCATACCCCTGGGGTATATACATTTCTCTAAAGGCACAGGGACCCAAAGTGACCGTGCAGTCACCCTGGCTAGTTCGAAGTTGACTTGGTAGGGTTTAGATTTTCCGGGGCTCTTCAGACTGAGGCCGTGTGCTCATCTACTCCCTATTTCTTCAACAGATGGTTTTTCAGATGGTGAGATACATGCTAGATCTGTTTCTAGGTACTTGCAAAGTGAAGTCGAATAAAGTACTATCCCTCAAGGATATTATAGTCTAGTTGGGGAAATGGAAATGAAACATTCGGTTTAGCATCTGTAAGCCAAGCACATGTGCCTCTGGCTCTGTTGGAGGAACTGGGAATCCAGTGCTGTCATAGTGGGGGACACAGAGGCTGTGGAAACACAGAAGGGGGTGCCCAGATGACACAGGGTGGTCAGAGGCGGCTTCTTGGAGGAGTCCGATGGTTTGGGGCTCTGGGGGGACAAGAGATTTCAAGTGTGTACTTTGGGTTTAATTGCTGTTGAGCTTTATTTGTACACATACATGATGCTATGGTTATAGTCATTATATCTTTTTATTACTCAGTTGAGGTCTTGGGGAGTTTATTTTTATACTCAGAGGGCTCACTGTCTTCGACAAGTTTAAGAAAAAATGCTTTGTGTCAGCCTTGTTGCTTCAGAGGTCGGAGATTAGAGGTCAGCTCGGCCACACAAAGCCTGCCCTTGAAGTCCCTACCTCCCGTGGCAGCTTGGTACTTCCTGTACCACTTCCTCTTAAAAAGGCCAGAATAGAATGGATTGCCGCACAGCAAGGGTTAAGGCAACCAGCTCCCGAAACCCTGGGTCCTGCCTGGCCTGGCTTGTGCACTGGGCCTCGTGTGTGAGGGGGCCGAGCTTGTGGTCCTGCCTGCAGACCCTGCTGACGGAGGTGTGGCCTGCAGGTGGAGGGGGTGCTGGAGGATGCCATTCTCAGGACCAACTGTGGATTCGGTGGCTGTTTTCAAGTGCAAGTGCCAAGAAGCAGAGTGCTTCACCTGAGGCAGCTCGGTGTGTTGTGGCTGCTTCGGACAGGGGTCTGACATCTGGAGTTGGCAGCGTGCTGGTTCAGTGCACGTTCTGTTTCCACTGTTTGCGTGCATTCACTCATCCACATGGCCTCTCCTCCGAGGAAGCCAGTGACTTAGGTACAGACCTGCCTTTGGGGTAGCTGACAGTGCCCGTGGCCCTCGCGCAGTGTGCCTTCTAGGACCCTCCACAGATAGCTGGAGTGTCTGGAGTGTCCCTACCCTCCTTGTGAGCCACATGCTGACACTGCAGCACACCAGGCCCTGTCCTTGGCATAGATTATTTGCAGTTAGTATTCCAAATGTCAAGTTCCCCTTGACTTGAGCTGAGCAGACGAAACAAAATGGCAGACAGATTAGAAGGGGCTTGAGAAGCCTTTTAGGATTTGAAAACCTTACTGTGTTGATTTTGAAAAGCTGCCGCACCGGGCTAGTCTACAGAGGCGGGGGCATCTGCTTGGTGGCCATGGCCTCCCTGGGCTTGAGGGACTCTGGCCAGGGCTGGCTCTTTCCTCCCCACCTCCAGGTGCATAGGACTGGGGGTGCCCACTGAGCTTGGGCAGGAGTTAAATCCAGTCCCTTCTCATTAGCATTGGAAAGCAGGATAGGGGGAGGGCTGGCAGTGAGGAGCCGGGGCTGTGAGGATTTCAGGAGGGATTTGGATAGGTCCACCAAGGTGGGGGGGCCCTGTCAGTCAGTATTTGTGTAATCTAGACTCCTTGTTTGCCTTGCCTATTGCAAAGACCTCGTAGGTGAAAGGAAACTAAGTGGCCTAATGTACAGACGGCTCTAACAAGTTAGTGCTCACCAAAGGTGCAGAAGTTTCTGGCTAGAACCTGGAGTGTCATTGCCAGAAGAACCTTAGAGATGGTCCTGTTAAGTCTTTTCTTTCTGTAGATGTGGTAGTTGAAGCTCAGAGAGGTTAAGTAATCTGTGCAAAGCCACACAGGAAGTGGTGAAGCTGGAATTGGAGCAGTCTCTCTGGCTCCAGTGCCCGTACTTGTCCCATGACATCACATTGGCTTCTGCTTCTAGTCCTCCCTTTTTGTGAGACTCTTTTTCTCCCGCCCTTCCCCCAACAGTTTCCTTTTCCTGCCTGGATTCCCCAGGAATCCCTCTGCTGGTACTGCCTCATCCAGCCTGGGAGAAGTAGTAAGAGCTGAAAGTCTGAGTGAGAACCCAGCCCCTGCTGCTTCTCTGCCCCCTTCCAGGGGACAGATGCGTGACTTTCCAGGATCCTGCATACCTGTCTTCTAAGGCCAGACCAAGATGAGTCTCGTGCCCTGTTGGGCTGCTCAGGGTCCCAGGAATGGTTCATGGAATGGGTGTGTCTGAGCTCAGGGGAGATAAACTTTAAATGGCAAAAAGCTGTGCAGTCTGTCTGTGGTGGGCAGGTTGTAAGTCTGGCCCGACGGCTGATCTTGAACCCCAGCCTTAATCTGCCTCTGTCACCTGCAGTCACTGCAGGGCAGTTTGTATCAAGCTTCTTGATGTGGCTCACCGTCACCTGACCCAGAATCTGGAAGGTGGCTTTTGCCTTTCTGTCCTTTTTCTTTGCACTCTTATGTACAAGTACCTTCTGTTCCCAGGAAACACAGCTTTCTCAATCCCCATCCTGGAAATATTGCCGGAATGTAATAAATCTGATTGTGTTTATGTTGAAAAAAATGAAACACATTACTGTGTGGGGCGGAATGCAGTAGAGGCCTTGAAAGGGGGCTGTGTTTATGACAACAGTTTGCACATGTGGCTTTATTTTTGAAGGCAGGACTTTCCCCCCCTCTTGATAGGACTCTGCCGGGTATTGGGCAAACAGAAGGCAGAGCTGGCCCTCACGGCTGTGGCTGTCACCTTCTTAGCTCTGAGAGTCTAGCTTCTCTGGACCCTGTAATTTCTCAGGGATTGCAGCTCTTCCGGGGACAGCACCTCTGTGCTGCTGGCTGAGTCAGAGCTGATTGATTAGCGAATCCTCCTGCTCCCGTTCCAGGTTGAAAACAACAGGATGAAATTTAATAGGCATAAATGTAAAGTCCCGTATATGGGTTCAAAAAAAGACCAACTTCACAGGCACAGGATGAGGAAGCTTCGTTTGAACAGCAAACGAGAAAGGGACCCTCGAATTTACCTGACAGTCGTTCTGTGTGTCAGCAGTTGGCCATCCCTGAAAGAAGCGCAGGCTCGCTGAATGAACAAGGATCACGGCTGAAAGGAGAAAGATGCTGTTGTGACTGTTAATAATTCATCACACGAGCGAGGGCCTTTACAGGCGTTACCATTCCATCCTTATTGTCATCCTTTGAGGCAGGTCAGAGGAGCCTCTTGTTTTTGGAAGAGGAAACCCAGGCCTGAGAGGTGAAGTTACTCACCCAGTGCTGCACTGCAAGAAAGTGGAAGAACCAGCTGGAACCCGGAGCCGGTGCTGTCTAGAGTGAACTGGAGGGTCAGTAGCTGGTGGAGATTATGAATGAAGAAATGCTGAAGGAAATGAGGGCGTTTAGCTTGAAGGCAGTTTTCATGGTGTCTGACTTTTATATGGTCCTTACTGTCTGCCAGGCCCCATTCTAAACAGTTTATATATGTCAACTCCCTTATTATCTCTGCTTTACAGATAAGGAAACTGAGGCACAGAGAGGTTAAGTAAGTTGCCCAAGATGATACAGATTGTAAGTGGCAGAGCTGGGATTCAAATCCAGATAGCATGGTTTGGAGTTCATTTCTAGGCCATGCAGCTTTGGAGACACTGAGACGGGTGCGTGCAGGTGGGGCGAGAGCCGACTGTGTTCTTTGGTTTTTGAGGCAGCCTGTCTACAGGATGGCGGTTGTGTGTGGATCCAGGGCAGAACCATGGCCTGCAGATGGATGTGTAAATGGGAGAGGCTTCTGCTCTCCTAAATCTGGACACCAGGTGGCCATAGAGTAGGCCCCTCGAGGGAAGGAGCGAGCTCCCCCCTGCTGGCTGACTGCCCACCCATCAGGGATGCCGCAGAGGCCGGAGGGTGGAGGAGACCACCTGTGTGGGGTATGGGAGGCCCCCAGGGCCCACCCGTGGAGCTGGCTGGCTCCCAGTCCTTTGTTGAGGACAAGCCCAGCTTTCCTGGCACATCCCCCACCCCCAGGCAGTGGTATGTCCCCGTGGGCCACTGGAGGGGAAGTGACCGGGTGTCCGCTGGGTCAACCTGCCCTATTAGGAAGCCCCGGCTGTCAGACCCTGCAGAACTGCTGACGGAGGCACCGGGAACAATGCTGCGTGGGAGGAGACGTGTGCGTGTGTTTGCTCGCCTCCTGACCTGAGTGCCAGCAGTGAAACATTTTATTTGTCCCCTCTGGTCCCCTGCGGGCACTCAGCCTGACTCTCTGATGCATTTGACCCCTACTCAGGCCTTTTGTTCAGCTGCAACTTTGGCTGCGGGGCATGGGAGCCAGTCAGCCAGCTCTGGTCCCTCCTGATGCCAAGGCAATTGGGGGCACCCCTGAGGCTTACACGACCTCCTCAGTACTTTTACCGAGGAGTCCTGGGAGCCTGTGACCTCGTCTCAGGTCAGAGAATGGAGGCACATAGAGGTGGAGTGACTTATTGGAGGCCACATAACCAGCAAGTATGGCTGAAACTATCATCAGGCCGTGGTGAATTGAAATGGGGGCAAGAGGGCTTTCGAGATCATCTTGTCCAGCCCTTTCATTTTACAGATGAGGAAACAAGGCCTAGATTTGCAGCTTGACCTGGCCAAGGCATCTCAGGTTGTAAGTGGCAGAGCCAGGACTAGAGCCCAGGTCTCCTGGCTCCAAATTCTGTGACCTGCACACTCGGCAGCCCCCTCCTCCATCCATTTTTGGTTTTCTGGGATCGCTCTGCTGCTGCTTCTCTGGCAGGGCTGATGCAGAGGCTGTGACTACCATGCTGCCTTCCGTGGCTGCCAGTGTCTGATTATCCCAGGTGTCACTTCCTTTGCCTCCCAGGATTGGTAGCAGCAGCTAGCTGGTTTATAGGAACTTAAATGAGTGGAAGGAACATGGGCTTAGTTAGGCAGCTTTGGGATCCAGTCCCAGCTCTTCCACTTGTGAGCTGTGTGACCTTGGGCAACTCACTTAACCTTTCTGAGCCCTGGTTTCTCATCTGGGAGATAAGATGATTTGAACTAGATAACCTCCAGTGACCTTACAGCCCAGCAGATCTGTGACTAGTGATTCTCATGAAAGTGAGACCCACGTGGACCTACGGCTGGAGGCTCTCGGGAAGGGCCGGTGGCCTGGATTAGTGTGCAAACGCCTGTGTTACGAGGCACAGGGCATGTGTGCAGTTAAAAGAGTTTTGGCTTCAGTGGAAGACTGTTGCCTTGGCTTTGGGTGCTGGCTGGTGATTGGGGCCGGGCACCCCACCATTCTTGGCTCCTTCTCTGCCACTTCTTTGCACCCGTGCTGTATACACAGGTACCGCGTGACCTTGGTGGCACTGACTCAGGGTACAGAGGTTGCTGGTGGAAGGTTGACCAGCTGATTGGCATCGCCTTGGAGACAGGAATGACAGCCCTCAGGCACCAAATCCTGCGACCTCTCCCCTGGATTGGATGCCACTAGATTTTGTCATGGGAGGAACTCAAGCCCTGTTATTAGGCCTGTGAGACCCCCCACCTCATGTTGGATCACAGGTGTGGGATGGAGGGAGGGGTGTTGGAGCAAAACCAGAAGTCTGGCCTTTTGTCACTGTGCTCTGTCTTGCAGTTGCGTTGACTGTTTACATGGTTTTCATTCTTTGGTTTTCGCTTTGGCTGTGAAGTTGTACTATTTTCTGAACTAATCCTGTTTCATGTAACCTGAACCTAAGTATCTGGACATGAAGGGTGAGCTTTTTTTCTCCTCTTCCTTAACAAAGGCTATCCTACACTGTAGCATCTGGAAGTGATTCGGCATCTGGTTTAAGTATGTGTGCGTGCATATACACACTTCTGTAATATAACATGCCCTTACCCAGATAATACGTCTTTGTCTCTCGGACCAGGCATAGACCTGTGTTTCTTTCTATATAGATGACTTTATACATGGGGGCTATTACCGTGTTTCCCCGAAAATAAGACCTAGCCAGACCATCAGCTCTAATGCGTCTTTTGGAGCAAAAATTAATATAAGACCCGGGCTTATATAATATAAGACCGGGTATTACATTATATTAAAGACCCGTTCTTACATTATAGTAAAATAAGACCAGGTCTTGTATTAATTTTTGCTCCAAAAGACGCATTAGAGCTGATGGTCCGGCTAGGTCTTATTTTCGGGGAAACACGGTATATTGGGACATGCTTATGTGTGTACACATGTATAAATTTTTATTTCTACTTGGAATGAGGACATTTTCAAGGGCTTGATGTATAGAAAAGCGTTTGCACTGATGGATATTGATGTATTTTTCTTTGCCAAGTTTAATAAACCATTTAACATTGCCTTCAGTGACTGTAATTAGCTGTTTCCTCCTTATTCCCAGGCTCTGCCTTAATAGGCATTGCAGGACCCCTGTCCCCACCACTGGTATGGCGACCCCCCACCCGAGTTGGTGTTCTGAAGAGGCTGCACAGTTTGACGTAGCCCACACTGGCCATCTGTTAATGGTGTCTCTTCACTGCCTGGTGCTGGCGTGGGCAGGAGCCTGTCCTGCGGGATTTCCAGGCCAGTGTGTCCTTCAGATTTAGGCTCAGGAAGGACTCCTGACTGCACAACGGGGGAGTGGTTGGTTATGTTGAGGTTTGGGCTGTGTCAGCATGTGGAACCTATGGCCTCACCTTGGGGATGACCGGCAGGGAGTACTGAGTTCCTCTGTTCAGTCTGGTGGAAAATGGCCGGTGGAGGTGAGTGAGGTGACCGATGGTGCCGGAGAGGGACCCCCTTGAATAGGGGGTCGCCCTTGTTCCCCTTGGCCCCTGGGACTTCTGGTCCTAGACTCCATACCAGGAAGAATTTGGTAACCATAAGGGTAAATGAAACTGGATGAACCAATGACCTTGGAGGAGGCATATAGAGGTGAGCGAGGCTGGGCTGCATAACCCCTGAGGCATATTAACTCCTCTCTGAACTACAGATGAGGTGGGGTGATAACACTTCTCTCTGTGACGGATTTTCCTGTGCCTGGCACCAGTGTCCCCTGGGGTAGCCCTCCTCCCTGGAGGCGGCAGTTACGTTTATTGATTTCTGCTTTTTTTCTGTTGATAGTAGAGTTGGGCCCAGGTCTCCCTCGGGCTTAGGTCTAATGGAGAGTCCAGCCATGAGAACCCTTAAGAACAGTTTCCTATAGATTTCAAGCTTGTACTCTGCTTTGGGGGCTGCCTGCAGGTCTTTCCTCCTTTGGTTCAAGGCAGAGAGAGAGAGAGAGAGGGAGAGAGAAGAGAGAAAGGCGGGGTGGGGGGGAGAAAGAGAGAGAGAGATTGAGAATCAGAGACTGTATAATATCTAAACCGGAAACTTGATAACCAGGCTAGGCTCTGCATTAGCATGCCCTGGCTGCAGGTATAGACCTGGATTATTTGGGATGTTCAGTCGTCCCTTGGTGTATGTTGAAGGCTCTCCCCCTAGCCAAAGTCCACCTGAGAAGCCATCCAGGGTTCCTCTGCCCTGCCTGCTCCAGCCCTAGCAGCCTGACTTGAATTGTGAGGAGAGGAGGACGGCCAACCAGGGCCACCCCCTCCCCTAGTCCCAGGGAGAGGTGCAGTTGGGGCAGCTATTTTTGTGCAGATCATTTGCTGCCATAGCATCCAGATTCCTAAGAAGCTGGGGCTCCCTGCTTAGGGTTGTACCTTGGAACTCTTGACAGAGACCTGGATCCCTGAATTAGGCCCAGAAAAATGTCCCATTTCTGGTGAACCCTTGTAGAGCCTGTGCTTTCACTGAGTCTTACTCAGCTTCCTGTGGCATGGGGCCTGGGCAGAGCCTGGGGGCCCGGGTGGGAGGCGGGCCCCTGACAGGAGGCCGCAGGTGGTGGCGAGCCGCAGCCTGGCCAGCCGTCCTGCCGCCTGCAAAACAGAACTCGCTATCAATTGTGCAGGAGGTCCAGACTGTCACATGCAGTGATCCTGGTTCCACAGCAGGCTTGCTCCTTGAAGGGAGAAAGGAAACGTTTTGATCCCTGGTCTAAGATGCCTTTAAAAATGTACCTTGATTTAAGATCCAGCTTTTTGCAGCATATTTTAAAATGTCAGAAAGATAAATATGCAGCCTTCTTAATGTGTCTGCCTTGAACAACCTTAAAAAAAAACTCCATCATTCATCCTCAGGGTCACAGTCGTGTTCACAGCTACCCCCCCCCCCCCCCCCCCCGCCTTTGACGGTGTGTCCATCTCTCTTCCACTAGCCAGAATGGAAGGGGAGTGGGGACTAGATTCAAAGACCCTTCCTTCTAGCAGTTCAGGAGATATTTTGTTTCTCTAGTGTTGAGATTGGTAAAGCCATATAGAGAGCTTCCAAAATATTTTGGGGAACTTTATGTTGGACCTATGAAATGGGCACTGGCTTCTGGCTGCTTTCATCGGGATCCTTCTCACTTCCCATGAAAACCCAGCAGCCAGAGGATCAAAGGAAGGAACATGCACGCTCCAGCCTCTGCCTTCTGAGGCAGGCAAGCCAGGCTAGGCTCCCTGTTCCAGAATAACGTGAAGGGAGTGGGCCCGTGTGAGGGGAGCCCCCATTCTTGGGTGGTGCCTTTGGCCATCCCTTCATTTCCAAGGTTGGGGGAATGGATGGGGGTGGGTGAGGGAGATGCCACTGGAGGGTGAATTAGTCCATGGAGTCGTTATCCTGTTTGTCACTGTGTGTGGCTTTGAAAAAGATACTCTGGCAACCAGCTGTTGATTTTTCCCCCCCCAGAAGGCATTGGAGGAACCCCGGGGTTTTTCAAGATGTGAGCGAGGATGTCAAGACCTTGTTGCACTGGTTGAGGAACTTAAAAACCCCAGTGGGCAAAGCAGCCTTCTGCCTGAGAGAGACTTACCAGGGGAGCTTCTGGGGTGATAGGTAGTCATGCCTAGTTAGGCCTGGAACAAACCTGGAGGATTCTATCTAGGCTCGCCTCCACCATTATATAGATGAAGAAATGGAGGCTCAGAGAGGGTCAGTGACTTGGCCAAGGTCACACAGAAATCAGCAGCCGAGTCAGAACCAGAGCCCAGCCAGGCATCCTGAACTCTGGTCAGAAGCTTTTAGTCACTTCTGTCTGCTGTCTCCGGTGTCCCTCGCTGGTGACTCAGAGGTCCTGATTGTTGTTGCACATGAACAAAGCTCTACCAGATACCTGGCTTGTGCGGGGCCACCTGCTCTCGTGTGTCTCTGGGGACTGTCCCTGTAGCGTGTGGACCTTGCCTGTGCTCACTATTCCCCTGCTGGGTGTGTGGTTCCCAGAGCACAGGGAGAGAGGTTGGGAGGCTGGAGGCCTGTCCCTACACCGGATCTGCCTGGGCGTGAGGTCACGATGGCTGTGGAGCAGACTCCAGGTAGAAGCCCCGTGCTCCCTTCTGTCCCTCTGGTTGCTCTTCCTCTCCCACTAAAACCATTGTAAGGATCATAACATTGATCATGAGCTTTATTATGGGAGACTTTTCTTCAGGTTTAAAAATAAATGCTGGCTTAGAGCACTATATTTGGTATGTGGAAGTCATTCACATGTAAATGTGCTTATAGGACAGCTGCTTTATTTAAGATGCAGAGTGCGCCCCAGCTAGAGGGGGTGCATGGGGTGGGATGTGGAAAGGACCCCCAGTCTACCTGGTTCAGGACAGTTGGGTTGTAGCCGTCAGTCCTGTTGAATCTGTTGTCCTTTCCCCGGGGACAATTGTAAAACAGGATGACTGGTACTTAAAAATTCATAGAAAATGTTTCTTATCACAACGTCATAATTGTTATGACTCAGAAAAGTAGAATTGCCATTCCACTCTGCCTGTCTGCCCTCACTTTTGTTGCCTACTGAGTTCGCAGCAGCAGCTGCAGAATCATAAAAAAAAAGAGAGAAAGAGAGAGAGAGGGAAAGAAATAAAGAAAGAAATCCAGGGCAATGCTTTATTTATGTTAACGGCTACATTTGACTTGAAAATTCCGTCCCCTGAGCCTTGAGGTCAGCACATTACAGAGTGATTGATGGCTGTCAGGAGCGGGCAGAGTGGCAGATTGCAGAGGGGGAAGTGGACAGATGACGCCATGGTTTTCGAGGGCTTAGCAGAGCCCAGACCTTGAAAGGAACGCCATGGAAAACAAAAGCAGATGGAGAACTCCGCTTTGGCCCCTGCCTTTTTCTTTCTTCTTCTTTCCTTTTCCCTCCCTTTTCTGTTGAACATGAGTAAGTGGGAAACACCCCACTCCAGCACACAGCAGAACATACCACTTTTGAGTGTGAGGCTGGGGTGAGATCTTAGAGGGGCCAGGCCCCCACCCCGAGGCATGTAAGTCATGTTTAGAAACCACAGGACTCTGCCTTGTGTGAATAGACACCTCAGACATTCCCCCCACTTTCTCCTCCACCGACCCTGCTTCCTAGGTCAGAAAACCAAACAGGGAGGACCGATTCCTCTAGCCGGTCATCCCACCTGACGATCCCAGCTACTTTGGATTATGTTTCAGAGGGCTTTCTGGCTAATCCTTGTGTATTTTCACTGGTGAAAACATGCTCTGAGACCGACAGGCCTGTTTACAGATGGGGAGACTTTGGAATGATGGAGGAGCTTTGAATTTTAAACATTAGCTAATGAAATTGCAGACAGGAGCACTGGATAGAATGGCCTGGATATTCCCATGAAACACTTCTCAGTCAGTTGTGAGGGAGAAGCAGCCTGGCCACTCCCACTCATGTACTCCACAAATATTTAGGGAGCCCCCTCCCAGTGTAAAATAAGAACTCTGAATGCTTCCTGGGGGTCCCAGCCCAGTTAAATAGCGAGTAAAGACAGATTTCAGAGGGGCTGGGATCTGGTACCGCAGGAGCAGAGGAGTTGCCTGGCTGCTGGAAAGCTTTCTCTGGAGGGGCTTGAGCCTGGTGTCTCACTGAGTAGCAGGGAAAGGGCCTGAGCTGCTGGTTGAAACAGGAAGGCACTGAGAGGGCATTCCAGGCACACACTGGTGGGATGGGTGTGCGGGAGGATAAGGCTGGACCAGTGTGTCTCCTGTGTTAGAAATAGAATGCCTGTCCTCAGGCACAGGCAGGATGACAGGTGGCTGGAATTCGTCATTTCCCCTGCCTCTGCCTCCCCCTCTCACCGTTGCTGCTGTACAGTTGTGTCAGAGACAGGACTGGCTGTTCATTCATCCGCTAATTGTTTTGATAAGAGACTCTAATTATCCACTGCGATCATCAGATTACCCTGAGCTCCAGGAGGGAGATTTGAGAGTATGAGCTGCAGCAGCCACAGCATAGCCACCAGCAGCACCACCTCCCCTGAAAGGGAAGGGACCCAGCGTTCGCACCTACCCACTGTGCCTGCTCCCCAGTCATGCCCACTAAGCCAGTGTGGGAAGGTGTCACAGACGGCTAGGGGAAGGCCCTGGAAATCCACCTGAAAGCCCAACTCCTGATGTCACACAGGACTTTCCCTTGGATTATCTTGGCCACTGTGTTAAGTCCACGGATAAGAGGTTTGGTTCTAGGGATTTCAAAATAAGGTGAGGAGTGTGGAGAAAACCAGAGGAGCAGTAGTAATGCCTATTGAATTGACATCAGCAGTCAAGACATTCAAATATGCCTTTTATGGGCTGTTTGATTAAGTTCTACCTACATGTGATTTTTGGTATAAAGAGAACAGTAGGTACAAAATAACCAGGAAGGCAGATTATAAACTAATCCCATAATTGAATCCCCAGCAAAGGTAACGGGGAATGATGGCATCGGAATTGATCTGATAAAGGACTTTTACATCAGTGCGAAGTCCAATATAAGGGAGCATTTCGTCTTGGGATGTGCGATTCTGATCGGACATGTTGCATGTCTAAAGCTTTGGCCCATGGAAAGCCTTGGTATGGTGTGTGTGACCTTTCCCCGCACGGCTTGTCAAAGAGGAGGGCTCTACTCTCAGCACCTCTGTCTTCCTTTGTTCAGGGAATGTCTGGAGATCCCAAAGGAGCTGGTGAGCCTGCTGGTGCTTGAGCTAGAGTCTCAGGATTCCATCCTGCCTTCTCCCTGTGAAATCAGAGGCTCTTGAAAGAATGGGTGGGCCTGGACTTTGGGGTCTGGCTGGGTTTTGGAGGGACAGGCAGGGGTGTGTGTGGTTGCCCAGGTTAAGTTAGGTCCCAGTCTGGAACAGTGAGGCTCTAGCTTCCATTGATAAATTAGAACTGCGGTAGGTGATATCTCAGTTCCTCTTGGCTCTCCTCTCTTCGGTTCCTTTGTTCTCGAACCCCCCTTCTCCCACCAGAGCAGAAAGCCAGAGAACTTAAGTTCAGCTCTCCTTGGTTCCCCAGCTCTGGCTGCTTCCGAAGTACTTTCTGCCTCCTTGAAGAGTGGGGCCGGCTTGCTGCCTGGCTCTCTCCCATTGTCTTCACATTTGGGGCTCAGCTAGCTGGCAAGTTTGGCAATATGTCAGGCTGTATATCTTGAAAACTGACCCTCCAGAAATGACCTCGTTTAGCAGATTTACCGACGTAGTGGGCCTGCCTGTTCTCGGGGGCTGCCGTACTAAATCACGCAGGTCCCCTGGACTTGGACGCTTCAACACAGAACTTTTCAAAAAATTTCAGGCAGGATATATCACTGCCCCATTAACTCCCTGCCATTAATCTACTGCTCCTAAAAACCTGGAGTTTTCCCCCAAAGGACTGGAACGTGGTAAAAAACGGACCCATTCGGTAAATTCTGTAAATCAGGCTGGTTTTCTCCTCTCCTCTCTCCCCGGCGTGCCTGCCTCTGTCACCCTGGTGATGGAATGCCATGGGGGCGGTTAGAGCGGTAGTCTTGAAGGGTTTCGGGGCACATCCCAGGGATGGACCGCAGTCTGGAGGGGTTGCTGCTCTTTATCCTGAGTGAACAGTGTTCTTGGGGGTGGGGATTGGGGCCATCATCAGGAGGGGTCACGGAAACTGCGCCAGGCCCCCTGGTGTCACCAAGGCTGAGCCGGGCTCCTATATTGGTGAGGGAACAGCCGTGCTAAGGACTGTCTGGGAGGGGCCGACTCCTTCCCTGGTTCTTTCCTGGTTGCCAAAGGGGGATTTTGTTGTGACGGCGGATGTCCATGGCCCTGAAGACTGTTGACAGTCCATCCACACTTCTGGTTTCGATGATGACTAGAGCTTTCTCATTCTGGAAGAGATGTATCCATGAGCTGGGGTTTTGGAGCCCATAGACCTGGTTTTGAATGTCACCTTTCTTGGTCACTAACCTTTGGAATTCAGAGGAATTTGAAAAAGGAAAGATGTGACTTGGAAGAGGGGGGACCGAGGAGTAACAAAAGGAAGAACAAGAAGGAACAGCTACGGTCTCCAGGAAACAAGTCCACTATCTCCCTCCCTCCCTCCCTCCCGGCTCCTCCATTCTGCATCTGTAAGATGGGTGTACAGCTCAGTCTGCAGGCATGCTGGAGGATTAAATGAGTCAGTTCTCGTAAAATGGTTAGGCTAGTTCCCAGTGCAGTGCTGGCTTTCTGTAAATGATACTCAGTAAATCTTATGGTGGGGAAACGTGGGCACTTCTGCTGTACCCCACTTGCTCACCCTGCTGAGGCGGGCCCATGCTAACCTGAAGGAGGAAGGCCCTCTTTTTTGTTAGTTCCCCACCGCCCTCGGCGCAGTGTTTGCAGCCTCACTTTACAGGTAGATGCAGAGTTGGACCCAGAGTTGGAAAGTCTCTGTAGGTCAGGGCCTTCTTCTGCTCCTTCTGAAGTCAGTCCTTTTCACTTCTAAAACTGGTGAGAATTCTGTGAATTCAACGCGTGTCTGAGCTGTCACTGGAATCCAGGCTTCTGGAATCTCAGACCGAGCTTTCCCCCATCCCCAAGCACTCACCGCCTCCGCAGGCTTCTCCCTATCCTCTGCTTGCCTGAGGCAGACAGCGTGGCAGGTGAGACCAGGAGCAGTCCTCTCCTGCCTGTTGGGACAGGGTCTGGCAAGCAGGCCGGGACAGGAGGCTGGAGCACCACCTTCTCCAGGGAAGATGGGGAGCTTCATTCCAACAGGACACCTTGGCATCCTGCCCTGCTGGAGGAACTGGTTTCCAGGGCCTGACGCCCTGCTCCACCTGCTGGAGGGGTCCTGGCTGCTGGGGGCGTTATCCATCTTGTCTATGTTTCTGGGAGTAGTTGATTCTTTTCTCTTGGCAAAAGTACCTGTTATCTGTGCATCTCCTGGCCTTTCACAAAGCTAATTAAGCCCTAGAGGCAGAGTTTTGGGGCTTAGATTTTTTTCTTTCCCAACTAAAGAGTGGTTGTAGGCTGTGGGAGCTTAACTGCCTTGCTTAAGGGGTGATATTGGTTCTTGGGGCTGGCAGGGGGGTAGGGTGAGGACCCTGCACCTCTCTCCTCTGCTCCCTCCTCTCTGGTCATGATTTATCGGTGATGTCCCAGAAGACTGGGATCCTGTCTGATTTTATTCCCAGTGCCCCAGTTAAGGTACCTGGTGTACCTGGTGTAGTTTGGGAGGAAATCAGTGATTGTATGGCGTGTCTGCCCTGTGGTAGGTGCTGTGTTGGACTTTCAAAGCCTCAAAGTTGTCATGACACTGGAGGCATAAGTGGGAGGTCGGCTTTGCCGGAACCTGGCTTAGTTGATTGAGGGGCTGAGGTTGGGGTAGGAAAGACAGCTGAGTTGTTCTTTGATGCCATGGCTGTGCCTTCTTGTTCTTCCTTCTGCCCATCCTTGGAAGAAGGGCCTTGCCTTCTGCATGGCTCTAGTGCACACCTCGGTGTTCTGCTTGACTGGGCCTCGCCATTATCTTTTCGTATTTGGGAGGCGTCATCTTGAATTTAGGTGCCAGATGCATTATTAGTAGGTTGGTGCAAAAGTAATTGCAGATTTTGCAATTGTTTTTAACCTTTTAAACTGCAAGTACTTTTGCACCAACCTAATATTAGGTGGTGGTGATGAGAACAAGGTGCCCTGCGTGTCCTTGGGGGGCCTGTCGTATAGCCCAGGGGCAGCAGCGCAAGAGAAGGCTGGCCATTGTCCATGCTGGTGGCTACTGGCCACGGCTGCTCACACACATGCGCCTCAACTCACTGAAGTTGCACCATCTCCTCCACTTGATGTGCATGGGCTCTCCGGGTTCAGCGTGGATCCTCTGTCTTGCACAAGAGGAGGAAGCTGGAGCTCGGGCACCTGGCCTGAGAGCTGCGCTGCTTGTTTGTGCAAATTCATCCGGAAGAGCCTCTGCAGCTTTGGTGGAATACGTAGGTAATGCAGTGACAGCTTTCAAGACGATAGCAGGGTGTGGCGAAAGGAGCCCTGGATGGAAGCCACGGGTGGACACTGTCCAGCCACTTGACCTCAGGCAAGGGACGGCCCTACTCAAGTCCTCAGTTTCCTCATCTGGAAACTGGGAGCATTGGGATGAATGGAGACTGCTGCCAGAATTCTCTCTCTGAAATGCCAGTCTGGCCGTGCTGTGTCTGTGCATATTGAGGAGTCTCTTCTCTTCTTCAGGGTGAAGCCCAAGCTCCCCCCCCTCCCCTCCCTGGGCTTCCAAGGCCCTGCAGACGCAGCGTCTTTGCCCATGGTGTCCCTCTGCTGTCAGCATGAACAGAAGGACTCCTTGGAGTTCCCTGGATGTACCATGTTCCCTTGTGCCACTGTGCCTTGGCACATGCAGTCCCCTCAGCCTGGGGTGCCCGGTCCTCTTTTTGCTTTCTTAGAGGGCAAGTTTCGTTTTACGAGTGGGCTTCAGGTTCTTTTCCCAGCAAAGCTTTCCTACCTCCTCAAGGCAGAATAAACAGCTCTCCTTTTGTACACCCGTCTGTGCATCCAATCAATTCATCCATCCTACAAATTCATTGGTTGAATGCCTCCTGTATGCCAGGCACAGTGCTAATTGCTAGAGTTACCGAGAGCCTGTGCCGCTTACCTCTGGCATTGAAGTTCTTTATCTGGGTTCTCCGCCCAGTTTCCTAGATGTCAAGGGCCCGTCTCTGTGTCTCTGACCCAGGTTCCTAGCATCTGGAGGACTGGATCCTGACTGCCCAGCAACTCGGGTGGTAACTTAAAATCTGTTTGGTGTAAACTTTGTCTTTGGCTTCTTTGAAGCTAGGCCTTTCCATTCTTGGTTCCTTTTTCCTTTTCTTTTTTTGAAGGGGGAGTGTGGGCAGAATCAGCATTTCTCACCTCAGAATTTGGCTTTACTTCCTCATCACTTTTGTTTGGTGCTTTTCCCCCCTGGAAGTCATTGGTATTTGGGTCAACCCTCTCCAACCCCAACCTGCCTGGTGTGAAGCTGGTGCCCAGGTACGTAGTGTGAGTGATGGCAGGAGGTAGCCTCCTGTTGATGCATTTCAGAGGTGTCTGGGAGCTGAGGGAGCTCCCCTTCCCCTGTCAGAGCCTGAAAAATAACGGTGAAGTCTGTCCAGCCAGTGAGTTTAAAGCCAGCCTCCCTGGCTCTAGTCTCCTGGGTTGCTCGTCCTTAGGCCTCTCAGACCACCTGCCTCCTTCAAAGAGAACAATACAAATACCGGAAACACCATGTCTTAGCTGCCTTTCTTTTTCTTTCTTTCTTCAGGGCCCTTCTTTAAACCCTAATAAATTGATGCAGAACCTGCATTTGGGCCATTTTTCCTGGGGGTGGTCATTGTCCCTTTGGAAAGCTGACGTCTGCCTGGAGGGTTGATCATTAACAGATTTTCAGGGAGGCTCTGGATGATGTAGGCAGTAAAACCCTAGAGTGGGTTTGCACTGGGTGTGAGGGGTGTGTGTGTATGTGTCAGGGCCTTACCAGTTGTTGGGCTAAAGGTGGTACTAAGTGGTTTATAAGGTTCAACAGGAAGTTGAGCCAAGAAGCAGCACCTCCTCCCAGGAGATCCCCTGTCTGGTGTTGCTACTGCTTTTTGTGTGTTTGGAGGTTTCCCCCGTTAAAAGTATATTCTTGAGGGTTCCCCTCACCCTGTTCCGCCTCCTTCCCCTTAACAAAAGCACGTGTCTGAGCACCTACAAAGTGGCAGGTGTAGACCTGGCTGGGAGCTACAGAGATGGTTGACAGTCCTGTTCCTCCAGGAGCTTTTAATGATTGAACAGTCGTGGTGTGGAGAGACATGAGCCCTCGCTCTGGGCTCAAATCCAGCTCATCACTTAGGAGGTTCATCTCTGAGCCTCAGTTTCCCATCTGGTAGATGGGGATGAGGATATAGTCCCTACTTTTGGGTTGTTACAGGATTTAAAAGAATGCATGTAAGAAGCACTTGGCACATGGTACTCAGTAGTGGTTGGTTCCCGTCCCTTCTCCGTTGAGTGTGGTCTGTATGTAACAGCATGATGTAGACAGCTTTGAACCGAAGTCTTCAGCCACAGAACTGCAGCGTTTCTAAGCCTCAGTTTGCTCATCTATAAAATGGGAACGTCCATCCATCAGGTTGCTGAGGGGAGAAAATGAACTCATAGATAGGGCGATGGTGCCTGGTATATCTTGGGACAGGACAGCCTTCTCCCTCCCATCACTCCCTCAATACGTTTTAAGGATATTTTAACTGGTGTGGGTCAGGCTAGTGTAATAGTCTAGAAAATATTTGCAGTGGGAGAGTAGAGAACCGGGAAATTCCTGGCTTTTGGGGTAAGCCACCTGGAGAGGCTTCTGGGCCTCCTTCATCTGAGGGAGACCTGGGGGAGAAGGCTGGGGACATGGTCCTTTCCCAGTAGTCCTGTTCCTTTAAGCCTGTGCTTCCAGCCTCTCCACCAGGAGGTGAGACTCTGCAGAGAGCTGGTTGGAAAGCTTTATCTTCCCCCTCCCCCAAACTCTGGGGGTGTGAAGATGCGCTGGTGTAACTATAGCTTGGTGTTTTGGTGTCTGTGAAAAAAGCAGAACTGGCTCAAGCTGCTTTCTCAGTTAAGGGGATTTAAGAAGAAAAAAAAATTTAATCCAACCCTGGTGATCAATCTGACACCTTCCCTTTGAGCCCCAGATGGCTGATTGGGGCGGAAAGTTGGCCACTGCTGCTGTTGGGGAATGGAATGGTGTATCTCTCTCCATGTATTGAAAATTGCGGTTCTCTGTATGTGTGTGCACACTATATATAAAGCCTGCCTGTCTGATTTGGTTTTTTGGAGGGTATTTAAATATTCCCAGAAGGTTCCTGTTGGTTAAATGTCATTCTTGGAGGTGTCATGTTAACAGGGCTTGAAACCAGGTTCGTCTGCCGTGGCTCAGTCTTCTCCCCACCTCTTCTCCCCTTGTTTAAGTCCTGGGCCCGGAGATGAGGGCGATGGCTCAGAGGAGGTTGGAGATGCAGGCATCACTCCCCTCCTACCTCAAGGATGGCAACCTTTATCTCTTAAGGACAACGTTGAGGAAAGTTTGGAAAGTGACAGGAAAACACTGACTCTACCATTCTCCTATCACAACTTCTGGCGTTGGACAAAATGTTGCCCAGGTCTGAACACATGTTTGTGGTCTGCTGCTTTTTCTTTTGATAAGCATGTTTCCCATTATTCTTAATTGCCCTTCCTAGCTGACAGGTTTTATTTAACCTTTCGTCTATTACCGGATCTTCTTTCATGTCCTCCCCCTTCCTGTCCCCCACTGTATAGAACACTGCAGTGAACATCTTTGCATTTCATTTCGGATAATTTCCTTGGAATCAATTCCCAGAAGTGAAATTGCTAGGTCAGAAAGGATGGACCTCTCCTTTCAAGATCCTTGAATCATTTTGCCAAGTTGTTTTCCAAGGGATTGTCTTGACTTACACGGATGCTAGAATAGATAGACAGGTATTCTATATTTGCACGGGGGATTTTAAAATAAGTTTTTTATAGAAGCTTTTTTTTGGCTATAGAAGAAAAATGTTATAACCCTGACTTTTTTTTGGTACCAACCACCAAGCCCAGCTGTTGTGTGCTTCTTGGAGTGCCAAGGGGCGCGTGGTGAGTCCTTCCTATTCCCTGCCTGCTAGGGACTCACCCACGAGGGAAGAGAGACGGGTGGGGGGTGGGATCAAAGGTAGGCCAGGTATGCTCTCTCGTGCGGCTGCGTGCAATATGAGCTGCAAGTGCTCCCAGAGGTCAAGGAAAGGAAGGTGTGTGGCCTAGAGAGCCTTGGCCCTGAGCAAGTGGCACTCCCAGTGCTTGCTCTGTACAAGAAGGCTCTGGTAGTACCCTGGTGCATCATTTTATTCACCAATGTTTATAGGGCCTCCTGGGTACCAAGCTCAGTGGGGACAGGGAGATGGCTAAGAGCCAGCAGTCTCTCCAGGCAGACAGAATCACACACAGGGAATTTCTGTATGATGTGACAGATGGCTGGAGAGGGTGCCATAGATGACCAAGGCCAGAGTGATAAGCTCTCATTCTTTTGTTCTTGGGATTTCCAACTCCCTTCTCCCTTTCCTGTTGGTCAGGGGCTTCCCTTCCTAGCAAGACTGGGCAAATCAACAAGTCTCCCCTCCTTATTCAGTGCTCACACTCAGGTAGCTTAGGACTTAATGGAATTTCCATGCTGGGAAGGGACATTGGAAGCCAGCACCCCAGTCCCTGCTGGGGTACAGCTGGTGACTGGGTGCTCACTACCTAACTAGGCAGCTTACTCCACAGAGTGAGCTCTTTGAGGTCCTTTTTAGGAAGGATCTAAAGAAATATTTGAGGTCGTAAAATACTTGTCCAGGGAAGCAGTGTTAGAGGTGTCAGGCCCAACTTTCCATCCTTTGAACAATCTAGTTAACAGATCTTTTTTGGGGGGCAGGGGGTGCTTACTGCCTATGCCACGTGAGGAGACCCTGCTGTCCTGCCACGTTGGTAAACCTGCACTAGCCACTGCTGCTTATCACTCTGTGTCATACGGTTCTCAGGCCCTTCTCCTCAAGGGTCTATGAAGCGGGGGAGTCCTTTATTCTTCCCGCTTCTCCAAAGAGTTTGTACTACATGGTAGGTCCTCAAAAGTGCTTCTTGGGATGTGTCACACACACTTGGTTGGTGTGGTTTGTCATTGTGTGGTCACCCTCCCCCACCCCTGGCAGAAAACCAAGTAATCCTGTCTCCCCTTGGGGACTGGGTCTAGGGTTACATGTTGGAGGCGGGTGTCCTTTGTGAGCATGGGAAGAGCCCTAGGAACGGAGGGGAAACCCGAATGCCGGTCCCAACTCTGCTGCATATTAACTGGCTCGCCAGGGCCCTCCAGGCCCCCATTTTCCATTTCATCCGCTCTTATACCTTCTAGGCCTGTAAAGTGAAAACCCAGGCAGGGTTCACGCTTTCTGGCTTACATGAGGTTTGGGAAAGCTGGTTTGGGCAAAGCTTAGCTATCTTGGTCCTAAGTGGTACCCACTTAACCTCTGCGTAGGAGTGATGGGCAACCTGCAGCCTTAGCGGGGAGGCGTGGTCCAGGCAGCAGCACTCCATGCAAGACCCTGGGCACCGACCCCAGGGCACTTGACCATGATGTCACAAAACACAAGCACACAGCTAGCTGTGGTGTGGTCATCTCTTCTTCCCCCGCCTCCCCAGGTTCCTGGCTGGAGAGTAGGGATGCCCTGAGGCAGAAGAGAAAGCAGAAGCCCCAGACTGTGCCTGGTAGAAGGGTGGATCTTAGGATGTGCTGCCAGCTGCCCTCCATTGTCTGGTGTGCTGGGGCGGTAGTCCCCTCCCCCACCCTCCTTTTGAGAATAAGCATATCAACAGGATTGATTACCCGATTGGTCCCTGGGCAGCTGGCTCTGGCCTGCATCTGGAGCCCATTTCTCCGCTGTCACACACCCATTGTCTTGGATTGTTCACTTCCACAAATCAGAGGTTGGCTTCACCGCCCTAACCCTACTGCGACCCCCAGATGCTTGTTTGTTGGTCCCTCGAATGAACACTTCCTGCTCAATGAAAAAAAAAAAAAAAGCCCAAAGCACACGTGGGCAGCCCTTGAGTCCCCCGCCTGCTCTGATGCAGACAGGATGTTCCCTTCTAGCCCCTCCCCGGCCTCCCGCCCTGGGCCTGCCTTTCTGAAGTGGATTTAAAGTGGAGGAGACATTTCCAGGAAGCTAGACCAAGCACCCCCCACCAGAGGGGGAGCTCAGCAGGGAGGAGACACCCAGCGGCTTCAGTGAGGCGCTGTCCTGTGGCCTCTGCTTCCCAGGTTGGACTAGCAGTTCCTGGGCCCTGACACGCCCCTGGCGTGGGTGTTGGTCTGGTCTGAACACAGGCTCAGGACCTGTGACAAGATGAGACAGCCTTCAGAGCACAAGAGGGTTGTAGTTTTCCTTTGGGCCCAGAGTGGGGCCTGAGGAGGGAGCGGGAATGTGTTCTCCGGTCCTCTGTGAAATCCCGCCTATTCTGTAAGGCTCATGTGGAGCTCTACCCTCCTCGTGAAAGGGAGCCCTCTGTGACCACTCGCCCCTAACAATCTCCCTTTCCTTTGAAATACTACAAAGCTGAGCGCTGGTGCTGTGGGCTGGGGCCCTTTTTCCTGGGGGCCGCTGCTTTGTTGCACAGGAATGAGAAAGGCCAATCGTCCAGTGAATCTGCCGAGAGGCAGTTAGGTTTAGGCTAAGACAGATGTGTGTGAGAGCCTCCACCAGCTGTGCTGGGCAGGGAGATGGCTGCTGTAGACGTGAGACCCCACAACTGTGGACCTGGGGACACAACACAGAGCTTACTGTGGGTAGAGGGACACAAGGACTGTTCCTATGTGTCACCCTCTTTATTACAGGGACGATAATTGGGCTCTTCTCCAGATGGACCTTAGAAATTGGATCCTCCGCTACGCACAGGGCATGGGATGGACAAAAAGGCCACTTGTTCAATATAGTTGGGCTGCTTTTTGAGCCCCTTGGCTGGTAACTCACTCCCTGAGGAATGGCGGTGATGGCAATGGTAACATGGCCATGGGTGTCTTGCCCTTGTGGGCTGCATATCCGGCTCATTTGCTCCTGATGAGGTAGACTCGATTTGGGGATCTTGTTGTTATGGTCCTTTAGAGTTTTCCAAGCCCTTTTACCTCCGCTGTCGTACATGAGCCCCACGACAGTCCTGAGAATTAGCAGCAGGGTGTTTGTCTTCACTTTATCCCCGAAGTCCCTCAGGGCCTGGGAACCTAGGGGCTGGACCCAGCTTTGCTGTCCAGCTTCTCCACCACCTCACTGCTTTCTGGCTTTTGTTCAGAAGCAGAGCACTCACGCCTCGGCCCTTCCCGTGGGTATTTTCAGCTGCGGGCCTTAAGCCTGTGAGGAACGTGGTCCTCACTCAAAGCTGTTGGTGGGTTTCTGCCTCTAGCCCAGCAGCCCAGGGCCAGACCGGAACTCTGCTGCCCCCTTCTGGGATGACCTGCTCTCTCCCCGTGCCTGTCCCCACCTTGCTTTCCTATGGAAGATTTGGCCGTGGCAGGAGCAGAGGGGAAGAAGGCTGTTATTGGTGGGTATCAGTGAGATAGAGCCAAGCCTGTGTGGCTTGGAAGACATCAAACCTCAGATTTCTTATTGCTCATGACCCTGAGAGATAAGGGTGGGAACCTCTGTTCCTTCCAGGTGCCATTAGCTCTCAGCGCAGAGAGCGTTGGCTCTGACCCCACAGGGACCCAGACTCACAGACAGGCAGGCTCCCATCACCTTCAGCACGCTTTGGTCCTGTAAAATGGAGTTGTTCTCCCTGCCTATCTGTCGCACATGTAGGCATTTCATTTGTTTGACAGGCCAGCCAGTGAAATACTTTATAAGTGGGAATTCTCTCTTCCCAGGAGCAAAAAAGAGATGGAGCCGGAACCCTGGGCCTTCTGACTCCATCCCAGGATTCTGCCCTGCCCAGCCCCGCTTTTCCACTTAGCTCTTGCTCTCCCCATGGTCTGGACTAGTACTTTGCAGATTGCATCAGGGAACCACTTACCCCAATTAAAACAGCCGGGGTGGGGTGGGAGGAAATGGGCTGGGTGTGCTGGGAATGTTTTAGCTAATGCAGGGAGTACTTTTTAAAAGGCAGGTAGAAAACTTTTTTCTCTTTGTAGATCAATTAAAGACCCTTCTTAAAATTAACCCCTAGAAGGTGTGTCCGTGGGCTTTGCTTTCTGTGTATAGCCAACTGTGTGCATGGCCGTCCTCAGCCCTCAGAAAAGACATACTCTCAGTGCTTTTAGAAATTTCTGTGAAAGGTTACCAAGTGTTTTTCAAAAGAGCTCCCCCTCTGTGATAAATGCCAGGTAGTGACTGAGGGCCCCCCCCACCCCCTCCCCCCAGCCATCCCAGAGAGGGTGGGAGGCTGGCTGTGCCTCCCAGTGGCCTCGCAGCCTGCTGGCAGCAGCAGGCATGAAGACGGGCATCTTGTCAGAGCCGGGCAGATGGCGTTCACCTGCTCAGGACACGCTCCCTGGTGCAGGGGCCCTTGGAGTTGTTGGGATAATAACGGACAGCTGCCAGCTCTGGGACGGAGATCTGCCGGCTTTCAAAAGCTTGGAAGTGTGCAGGGAGAAGCAGCGGCCTGGGGCGTCCCCACCCGCGGCAGCTCGCCCTGCCTTTTGTTTTGAGATTTGTGCCCCCCTCCCTCCCAGCATCAACATCTGAGCAACAAGAGCAGTTTAATAGAGGACAGTTCTGTTTTGGAAACGACAAGAAAGCGCCTTGTCGAGTGTGACCTGGCCTCTCCTTTGTCCAGCCGTCCCCCGCTTTGTGTGTGCTTGCAATGGGTTTTGTTCTAAGGGGCAAAGGAGTTGGACATGGATTTGGTGTGTTCCTGGGGTTTTCTTTCTTTTTCCTTTTTTTGGCAGCGGCTAAAGCTCTTGGTTATTTTTGAGTACCAGGCATTTGGAGAGTGAGGGATTTTCAGGACCACTCCAGGGTCTTTGAGTTACCGCCTGGTGTAAGGAATAGTGAGTGAGTGGCAATGAAGCCAACTTTCCGACTGCCTGGCATTTTCTCAGCTTGTTGTATACATATGTGAGGGACAAATAATTTCTCACAGTGCAGTCGGCCTCGCAGCGTTTCCCCAAATGTCAGTCGAATGCAAAGCTGGCTGTTTTGAGGACCAGCTTCGTTTCTCTTCCTCTTGCTGTGCAGAGAAGGGATGCTGATTTTTGCCTCTTTATCTGACTACATTGTGGCTAACGTCTACAGCAGCCAGTGTTGAGTTGATCTAGCTTGTGGCAGCAGCACTGGCTCTCATTACGCTACTTGCAAAATTGCATTATTTGGTGGCATGGTGGCTCAGTTTGATGGAGTCTGCTAGAAATTTTATAACCTCCCTCAAGGCAGAGCTGTTGTCGCACTCCTTTTGGGCCAAGACCGGAAGACATTTTTGCCAAGCAAATGAGTGGTGTTAGTAAGAGGCGGGAAGATTAGGAAACCTGCCTGATAATCCTACTGCTCCAAATCTGCGTGTTGGTTTATATACACTGGGTGCACTATTGACCAAGGGGCCCTGTGCAGTCACTAAAGCTATATATTATGTGTACGTCTCATGCCGTTCATCAACAGTGCACTGTAACTTTGTTAGGGCTAAGTCAGACCAGTTTTTCCTCTCCTGTCTCTAATTGTTCCAAATCAGTTAGATTTTTCTTGTATAACCCACCAGCGGAGATCGTCTTTTTCTTAGATACTCTTAATTTTCAGAGCTGACCTAAGAATGAGTCCTTGCCCTCTTGATTGGTGGCCCATCCTGCTCTTCTTTGTTACTTTAATTATTGAGGAGCAGCTTTAGTGGGGGGAGGAGATATGCTTTAAAATATTACTTAATTCTACAAACACTAGGGATTCAAATATAAATTAAGATAGGGTCTCTTGCCCTTAGGAGCCCACTGTTGAGTAAAGCCAGACAAAGCAGTGTAGTTTCCATGCAGGGCCCAGGCCAGGTAAGTGGGGCGCAGAGGAGAAAGAAGAGTTGGTTTTCCAGGACCAGGGGAAACGTGGGGTGGGTATAAAAATTGGTAGGGAAGGTGATGCTCTAGCTGATCGGGGAGCAGAGAAAGGGCGTTTGCTGGGCAACCAGGATGTGGGGAAGCTGTTTCCTTCAAAAGAGGCAGTGTGCTCTCAAATTCTGGGACCAAACGAGGATAATGTGATGGGAATGTAGGGTGTCCCCAGGTAGCCGGACCCGGGTGGACTATTGAATGAAGCTGGGGCTTCATTCATCCTGTGGGCCCTGGAGACAAGGAATGGCTAGAATCCTATTTGAGTCTTCATTGTTTCACCATTAGAATCCCAAGGTGGGGTATCAAGTGGTAGCAAGTGGTGGTGGTGGGCCTCCGTGGAAAAGCCTGCAGCTGTCATTGAAAGAGCCTGGTGTCAGGCAGACATCAGCTCTGCCACCTACCACTGCGTGACCCTCGGTAATCTAAGTCTCAGTTTCCTGCTCTGTGAAATGGATCTTATAAACTATTTACGTCTTGGTTGGTGTGAAGGTAGATAAAGAGAAGTGATTACAGTAAGTGCTCAGCACACAGAAGCACCAATAAAACGAGTACTATTTTTATCATCTTACTAATGATAATACCAGCAGCAGCTCCTAAGAAATGTCTGCTCAGACAGCATCTTGCCCATTCATCCCAGGGATAACCCAGGTAAGGGATGTATATGGCGTCAGGTGAGGCCGCGCTGTGGCCATGGCTTTTTACCTCTGTCACACAGTCTGGTTTCGAATAACCTGATGTTTGCCGATAATGAGCCTGGTGTCCTGGCCTGAAACTCTACGCCTGTTTGGACCTGTAGCTTTTCCCCTGTCCTCCATTGGATGCGCTCCGTGGCACATGGCTCACACCAGCCTGGGGCTTATCATACCGAGGTGTGTATAATTGCATTCCTCCCATTCTTTCCCTTAGCAGGTGTGTGATCTCTCCTGCCTTGGGAAGGTGCCCCTGGGTTCTGTAGGAGCAAGACCTGGTCCTGTCCTGGGGGTGCTGACAGTCCAGGGAGGAGGAATAAGAAAGGGACCCAGGAGCTGCCAGCCTAGATTGAAGGGTGCCAGGAGTTGGGGACAGGGTGGGAGTGGGCATGTAGGGGAATCTGGGAAGGGCTACTGAGGAATGTGGCATTTCCAGGGGACCTTGAAAATGAGAGTGTTTGCACAATTGACGCAGAATGGGAGGATATCTTGATGGAAGATAGGGTAGATGCATCGTAAGAAACAGCTAGGAGGTAAGGGTAGCTGGGCTTGGGACAAAACTGGGAGCGGGGAGAGAAGTCTGCTAGATGGAAAGTTTCTTTCTGCCTATGTGCCAAACTCGAGTCCCCTTGCTGTGGCTCCCAGTTGCCCAGCCTGGCAGAGGAAGCCAGTGCCCTGCAGCTTGAAGCTTTCTTCCATTTTTGAGGATGTTCCATGGCCTTGTGATTGCTCACTAAGGTAACTTTCTGCTCTCCTCCCCAGATGTAATTTGCTGTTCCTCAGCTGTGACATCTGATAATAGAAAATTTACTGTTTATTGAATGTCTGTCACGTGCAGCTCACTGTGCCAGGCAGGTGCTGTGCCCCCACTGACTAGGGAAGGGAGGCATGTGGAGGACCAGTGACATTGGGGAGGGAAGGGCCTGGGTCTGTGCTGGGTAATTCACATCTGCTCAATCTCTTGATTCCTGATAAGAACCCTGGGGAGTAAGATAGCGATTCCCCTCTTACTCATTTAACAAGCAGCCTGAAGTCTCTTAGCGTGCACATGTCAAAGCTGGGATTTGTTACCCCCGGCTGTGGTCCCTGTGCCACATCTCCCAGCGGACACGCTCGGCCCTGTCCTCTGCCCAGCCGCTCTCCTGTCATGGTAAATCTCAGCCGGGCATGCTGGAGTGAGAGTACTTGGTGAGAACAGCATTAGGTCCTGTGCATCCTTGCCCCTTCATGCTGCTGCTAGTGTTACAGGTTTTTCTGTGATCTCCTGCTCGGGAGACCAAGGCTCATCTCAGCAGGTGGTAGCTGAGCCTTTGGACCAGGCCCAGGGGTGGTTTCCCTGAGTGAGGACCTGTCTTCTCTGACGGGCTCCCCAGACTCAACACCAAGCCTTGCCCCACAGTATTCCCAACTTGCAGAAACTCTTGGGGTCTTGCTCCAGCAGCCGGTCTGGACTCGGCTCTTTCTCTTCTGCCTGTGGCGACTCTCCCACCACCTGCTGCTGTGTGTGTGCGGCCTTTGCACATGTTGCATCTTCTGCCTGGAATGACCTGTTCATCTCGAGCCCCACTTGCTGTGTTTTTTGCTCAACCCCACTTCTTTTTGTTTTTTGAGATTTTATTGGGGAAGGGGAACAGGACTTTATTGGGGAACAGTGTGTACTTCTGGGACATTTTTCCAGGTCAAGTTGTTGTCCTTTCAATCTTAGTTGTGGAGGATGCCATTCAGCTTCAAGTTGTTGTCCTTTCAGTCTTCGTTGTGGAGGGCGCAGCTCAGCTCCAGGTCCAGTTGCCGTTGCTAGTTGCAGGGGGCGGAGCCCACCATCCCTTGTGGGACTTGAGGAGTTGAACTGGCAACCTTGTGGTTGAGAGCCCACTGGCCCATGTGGGAATCGAACCGGCAGCCTTTGGTGTTAGGAGCACGGAGCTCCAACCGCCTGCGCCACCAGGCCGGCCCCTCAACCCCACTTCTTAACCTGGCCAGCCCCTCTTCCTCTGAAAGACCTCTTTAGCACCCCCACACGAGACCAGCCCTCTGCCCACAGAATGTGTGGTGCTCAATTGGAACAACTATTTTCTGGTTCTTCGGGGAGACCCATTCCAGAGCTCTTTACAGGAAATCGAGGCATGGCTGCTGTGTTCTGGAAGGCAGCTGGTGAGTAACTAGTTCTAGGCCACTGGAGTCGCATGGAGTCTTGGTTCCCAGGTGCCCTCTCTGCATGGTAAGCAGCTTTGCAGCCTGTTCTGTTGATCAGAACCCACAGGTCCGAGCCCTGCCCTGCTTTCTATGTCTTATGTCACTTGGCTCCAACATACCTGACCAAGCTCTCCCCCAGTTACATTCCGATTCCCCCTGCCCATCCATCCTGCAGGGGCTCAGTGCTGCCTCCCACCCTAACCTTGGCTCCAGGCCTCTCCTTGCCTGAGTGCCATCTGCTCCATTCTCCTGTCCTCTTGTCTATCTCCTCATCATTCATGTGCAAACATCCTGGAGACAGTGCTGTCCAATACAACTAGAGTGCAAACCGCATGGCACCTTAAATTTTCTGGTAGCCACATTAAAAAAGTACAAAGAAACAGCTGAAATTAATTTTAATAATGTAATGTAATCATAAATGAACACGTCCAAAATATTACCATTTTAAGATGTAATCAGTATAAACATTATCAATGAGTTATTTTACGTATTTTTGATACTAAATCTTCGAGATCTAGTCTGTGTTTTACACATCTCAGTTTGAACTGCTCACATGTCACATCCTCAGGAGCCCACTGGGGCTGGGGCTTCCGTGCTGAACCACGTGAGTATGGAGATTTGTAGAGTGGTGGACCTGTTGTTTTATGTTGTCTCCTGACTCTGCCACTTATTGGCATTGTGGCCCTGGGAGGGTGACTTTCTTCTCTGAGCTTATTATTTGCAAAAACCTATGCCCTCACCTCATGGAGTTGTAAAGATTGAACTTGGTAACGTACGCGAAGGTTCAGCATAATGCCCAGCACGTAGTATTAGTGATTGTTCACGTTGAAATGATGAACCCCGAGTGACAGCCAGGGACTGGTTTGGTGCCAGGACCTGCCCCCTGTCCCCTGGGTTGACCATCCAGAGAGTCCATGTCCACCGTCCTGAGTAGGGACCGTGAATGACAGAGCACTGAGGTGGGAGTGGTCATCAGGAGAGACTTCCCAGGGGAGGCACCCCCACCCTACGCTCACCACGGGTCCCACAGTGGCAGGCGCCCTGCGGCTCCCGTTTGCTGACTCTTTGTCCTGTGTAATTAGTGCGGTGTGCCTCACTCTTGTCTCTAATTGTGTTGTACAGCGTGTACTTTATTATATCAGGGTATAATACCGTGAGCCTGGCAGTTATCTTGTTCACTAATTGTTTCACGTGCCTGTCTCGTCTGCCCCGTCAGATTACCGCTCCTTCAGAGCAGCAAGCACTGTCTCCGCTGCCGGGGCAGCCGGGCATCAGGGCCCAGGTTCAAGTCCTGCATCCGCGACACTGACTTGGTCTGCGGCTGCAAACAAGTCACTCCCCCTCCTTTTACAAATGAGCAGGGTGATACTAGTGATATTTCAGCCCCCATTCAGCCCTAACATTCTCTGATTTAGTGTCTGTCCGTCCATTGGCTGCTCTGTACTGTTCTCCAAGTGGTGAATGGTTATTCCTTTGTTCAACAAGTATTCATTGAAACACCTGCAAAGTGCCTGGTATTGGAGAGAGAATGACGCGTGAGATAGGATTTCTGCCCTCAGGATGCTTAAGGTTGAGAGAAGGAACAAATATATGGGAATAAAAGTGTCAATATACTTAATGAGAGTCATGGTCCACATTCCTTCAGCAGATCTTTGAATACGTTTTACACAGCTTTGCCCTGTGCTAAGCACTGGGGGTGCCGTAGTGAGTCACACAGACTGTCCCCTTCCTCACGCTTACTGGCCGGAGGGGAAGACAGACTCACAGACACATGAAGGAAGTCCTCACAGGCGAGAGGAGGTGCTCTGAGGGAGAGTGGGGGCCCTTCTGGGGGTGTTCTGCCCCTCCTGCAGAATAAACAGCGTCAGCGCCTCCCTCCTTCTCATGGAAGCCCTCCTAAGGCTGGCTGCTTGTGTCCTGCCTTTGCATCTGTGATTTGGGGGAAGCTGGGGGGTGGGCTCTAAACACAAACCAGATGAAGGCGGAGCCCGCGGGTGCCTGGGAGCATGTGGCTGGGTCACCCTTTATAATTACTACACTGGTGAAGGCCCCGGAACCGCGTGGCGGGCGGGGGAGGCTGGCTTCCCATCTGCTCAGACTCTTCTCGGCTCTGAATGGATTAGTTCTGTTTGGGTTGGAGCTTACTGTTGTGTGTTTTTCATCCCCCCTCCCGTTCTCTCCCTGGCCTGAGCGCCTGCTCAAGGAGCAGTGAGGGTCCCCGTGTGGGAGGGAGAATTGTGAAGTGGCCGTTATCCAAGCAAGAAAGGGAATAATTGGAGTTTATATTCTTCTGGGCCCCTGTGGAAGCTAGGATGTATTTGGGGGTGGGTGGGGTGCCAAGGCCTCTGCAACATGAGAAGATGGGGTGCAGCTGTAGAAACGGGGGTGCAGTGTGATCTGTGAGTGGCCCCACCTGGGGCACTGTGCCCTTTAGGTTCGTTGGTGCTGTGAAACCAACGTTGGGGTGCTGCTGGTGGTGGTTCTTGTAGATGGGGTGTCTGAATGGCGCTCCTTCATTTTCCTTCGTTGTTACCAAACGGTCCTGCTGATGCTTCTACTGTAGCAGGAAACTGTAGGTAGAAAATTAGTATGACGGGCAGTGTGAAGCCTCCATGTGGGCCTTGCGCTGAACTTGCCCAGTGACCTTGCTCTGAGCCTCAGTTGTCCCCGTCTGTCTAGTGGGGATGTTGATTCCTATGTCGCAGGATTGTTGACAGGGGGAAGTAGGTAAGATACATGAGCGCCGGGCCACCCTGTGTCCTGTGGAACACAGGACACCGTGTTCAGTAGAGCCTAAGGGTGCCCGTCACTTCAGGCCACAGCCAGCTGCACTGGCATTTGGGGTGTCAGGAGTACCCGCGGATGCTGCTGGATCTTTGATGAGGTTCAGAGAGTTTCCCAACGGTGCTTTTATCTCCTCTTTGAAATGAAAGGGTGTGGTCCATGACTCCTGCGGGCGTTCCCTCAGTAGCTCCCAAAAGCCCTGCCGTGGAATGGATGTTTCGGAGAAAGGGGTTGGGAAAGGCAGGGGAGGCAGCCGCCGTCTCAGACTGTCAGCGTCCACATTCTAGCTTAGAATCAGAATTTCACACATGTGGAACAATTAGAGAAAAATAACAGATGGTGTCTGATCAGATGTCACCACTCTGTGAAGCCGTCCCAGACTGCCCCGCTCTCCAGCAGAAAGAATCTTTCCTTTCTCTGGGGTCCCAGAGCCGGGGACAGACCTGTCTGATCGTGTGCATGGCACTGGTTGATAATCGCTCATTTGAACCATGAATTGTGCAACAGCAAATGTTTGTGGAGTGCCTCCATGTGCTGGGTCTGTCCTTGTCCCTTCCTCCTGCCCTAGCCAAGCATTTGCTCTCACGTCTCCACAGCCGGGAATTCCAGGCTCGTGTGTGCTCTCTCTTCTGCTGGGCTCCTGAGCCCCAAGCCCCGCTCTTCCCGTGCGGCCTCTAGACCTTTCTTAGGCCCCTCTTTCTTGGTCCTGGTAGCCCTCTCCTGGTTTGGTCTCGCTGTAAGGCTTTTGGCTGACCTGAAGGAGTCTGTGGAGACTTGGACCAGCCACCAGTCCAGCACCGCTAACCAGCTATGTGATGTCCGCACTCCCTTCTACCCCCGGGGCCTTCGTTTTCTTGACTTGAAAAAAACTAGGATTGGATTAAAAAATGTCTCTGGGACTGGTTCTGACACTTGAAGTTCCTTTCGGAAATTATGTTGGCCTGGAAATGACCTTTGGTGTGTTGGGCCCTTAGCTGGGCCCTGGAGATGCCTAAGAGGCCATCTGCCTTCTGAGGTCTCACAGTCTAGTGGGAAGGACAGACATAAGCAGAAGGCTAGTCGTGCTGCAGGGACCCAGTCTCTGGGCATCTCAAGACAAGGCCCAGCTGTCTCTAACTGGCTTTACCGAGGTGGTTTTCTGGGTGTGGTGGCATTTTGTGTGGGTCCCCAAAAGAAAAAAGAAATAGAAGTTGGCGACTCAGAAGGACGAGTATGAGGAGCATTCCAGGGCAAGGAAGAGTCTGTGTATTAATAAGTGCTTGGAAGCTTACAAAGACACGCTGTGTCCAGGAAGGAGGGCTTCTGTGGGTGGAGCTGGACCTGTGAAGAGCCCGGCAAAGCCGTGTGTAGCCAGGAGCAGAGTCCACCGAGCTTGTGAGCCTGCACCATTAGTGACCCAGTTAGGTCTGTTTGGAGGAAGGAAGAGGGGTGAGGGGAGGACTGGGGCAGACGCACCCCAGTGGAGGCTGGCACCAGTGCTCCAGGCTTGAGGATCGAGTCCAGCTGGACAGTGGGAAGATGCTCACTGGGGTGTATCGTATGGGAGCCAAGAAGTCCGGCTGGCCCATCGAGAGCTGGCGTGATTGGGAGGATTGCCCACACCTCCGTGACCCTCAGACATTTTCTTAATAATTTGGTGCCTTTGTGCCCAAGAGGGTGGGCTTACGGGTGATTATAAACAGCTTAGATTTCTGAGGGCATTTTTCAAAAGCCACCTCTATCCAAATTATCCAAAGAGGGAAAGCATGGTGGAGTCAGAGGCACCCTGGCCAGGTTCTGCACATGTTTATCTCCCACTGTGGGCCTTTGTTTCCCCTTCGGTGAAATAGAGGGGGTGGGGGAGACATGGGACCAATGCCTGAGGGGTGCCGGCCCGCCCCCATGACTACCGCCTTTGTTTCCTGGGGTTTGAGGATCACACAGGGCAGGGTGGCTCCATTCTTGGCAAGTGGAGTGGAAAATGCCAGTGTCTTAAATCGAGTCCCAGAGGGGGTGGGGATGGGTGTGTGTGTGTACTCTGCTGGGCGTGCCACCAAACATCTCCCTTGGACAGGGCATCTGTGATAGCACAGCTTGGAGCCTGCAGAGTCCCTTCCCTTCTAAAATATTGTCTTCCCTATTAAATATTAATAATAACTGACCACTGACCGTCAGTGGGACCGGACTCCCAGCACACTCTGGGTGGGTGGTGCCCATGTATGTTTGAGTCTCCACGGCTGTCTTTGACCCAGGACAGCACCTTAAACAGAGGGGTCTGTGTGTGTGTGTGTGTGTGTGTGTGTGTGTGTGTGTGTGTGTGTGTGTGTTTGCTTGCATGTTTTGTTTTTGCTGCTTTGGAGCCACTGCAGAATTTCTCACCACTGCCAAGTTATTTCCTTGGGATATATTTAGATAGACCAAGATGATGGAGAAGTAGGCAATGTGTATTTGCACAGGGATATTTACACACGTTGACCGTGGTGTTTTCGGCGCCGATGTCCAAGGAGCTGGCTCTTTCCTCAGCCCTCCTCACACACTTGTTAGGGAAGGACTGCAGGGCACCTCCTCTCAGAGGTGGGGGGAGGGTGGAGGAAAGGGTGGGTGGCAGGACAAGTCTTGTCTTCCAAAGGCGAAGAACAGCCATTTGGACACCAGACCACACCCCTCTGCCCTCTCCTTCCCATAGTGAATGAAGTGTAGGGATTGAAAGCTGCAAAAGGAATGGGGGGAGGCAGCTGTGAGTCCTCCACTTTGCTCAGAGGGCAGCTGTCTCCTGGTGTGTGGTGGACTTTATAATTGCACCCTGGTAAGGTACGAAATGAAATCACTTGGCAGTTTGTATTTATTGAAAGTCCTAGGGACACCTCTGGCTCCCCAGAGTGGGTCGGCAGATGGGTCCTGCACCCCTGCTCTAAACGCTTCCTGCAGTTCCTGCCTGCCTGCCCCCCTTGCAGTGTGCCCTCTTCTTTCAGTGTGAGTTTGTGCCATTCACATGGCAGCATGGCTTGGTATGGCAGAGGGGTCTGACTTGGGCCAGGGCGGTCCTCGCCATCCTCCCCAGACCTAATCAGCTTACAGTGGGGCAGGGCAGTGCTCGTCTGTTATTAAATTCAGAGCCTCAGTCTGCATGATGGAGGCAACTTTAATAAGATTAGAAAGCTTAACCGAGAGGCCAATTAAATCTGGGCCCGTACCTGTTTGGGCGGCTGTCTAAGTCCCGACCTGCATCTGGAGGCTTCCTGTAGGCCTCTTGGGAGCCTGGCTGGTGAGGGGGGTGGGCAGAAGAGGCCTACCCATCTGGCCAGCCATCCCTGGACCTGCGTTCAGTTTCCCCTAGTCAGGGCAGAAGCAGAACCCAGGAGGGATCTGCTGGAACATTGATCCCCGAGCTCGCAAAAGCTGGATGCCTGCAGCGTCCCCGCAGCCTGGGCAGGGCAGGCAGCTGGGTTGTTGCAGAGGCCCCAGGTGATTTCGATATGCAGCCAGGTTTGGGGACCAGGAATCAAATCGACCCCTTTGTTCTATAGGTGAAAGGAAAGGATTCATGAGGACAGTCAGCCAGGGCCTGATTCTGTCACCAGCATCCTCCTTTCTTCCCAGCCCCTTCGATTGTCCACGGGCAGGGCATGCTGTTGCCCTTCCATTCACACCCAGTGTTGTTTTTGTTTCTTCATTTGTGCTTCACACCTGTGTGAGGGAGGCCAGGCAGGGAATGGTGACTGCCCGTTTTACAAATGGACATGTTATGGTTGCGGAGACCTGCCCCAAACTGTGGCCAGACCAGAGGGTCTGATTGCAGGGCGTAAGGTCTTTCCATGACTGAAGTCTTTTTCCTGGTTCCCCTTGGAGGGGGATATGTGGATTTGTGATGACTGGACCCAGCCAGAAAGAACTGTGACCTTGTGGAGACACTAAACCATCTTGATCTTCACCGGCAAGATAAGTCAGATATGATACAAAGGAGCAGAGTTACCACCTTGAAGGTTGTTGGAAGGAGTAAGTGAGATCAACTTCCCTCAGTGGCCTATTTCCATTCCTGGGATGCAGGATGGGATCACCGTGAGGCTTGACAGGCGAGCACTGCCTGGCTTGTCCCCACAGGGCACGGGCCTGCCTTGGTGGAGCAAAGGCAGAAAGGCTGTCCATTCAACCAGTATGTACAGAGCACCTGATTGCTACAGGCCAGGCACTGGTCCGGGGGAAGCAGCAGAAACTTCACCTTCGTCACCTCTGCGAAGCAGGACTTACTATCCCAGTTGTCTAGATGACACCGCCAAGTCACGGGCATCTTGGGAGACCCAGGTCCCAGGCTTTTCCTGCCCTTGATCCAGGTCTGTGTGCCACAGGCTGCGTCTGTAACAGAGGGCCTGTGGGACTCCTCCTCTGCTAAGGTTCTAGATGCAAAGTTTCTGAAGGCCCGTGGGTTACCCAGATCGAATCCTAAACTCCTTGGAGAAGACCCAAGCCATGGCCTCAAATGGAATTAGACAAAATAGAAAAGAAACAGACTGCTTACAGTGGGATTTGCAGCAGAGCGGGAGCTTGGTTATTCATCGAGTGTAGTCCTGCCATGTCTGTGTGACCTGTAAGTTTCACGCTAGGAACAGAACCAAGATTCAAATTCAGGTTTTTCTCATGTGTCTGACCTTCAGCGATTGAGTGAATAGAGAAGCATAGAGCTCTTTGGAAGAGAAAGGCCTCTCTTTGCCCCTTTAACATTTGGGTTTATGAAAGTATGTTCTGTTCTTTAAAGTTACATGTTTATAAAAGAGAAAATAAGGAAGACATTTTCCAGAAGAGCCAGGCCTAGCTTCTTTGTCCAGAAAGCTCTTTTACAGTCCCCTGTCATCAATGGTATTGATTATTAGATATAGTAAATATTTGGAGTCTACTTTTTGGAACCAACAGCCCTACAGGGAGATAGCCTTTGTCCATATAATAAGGCCAAGTAGAAAATGCTGGAAGAGTCACAGGTAGAGTTTCACATAGACTTGGAAGATGAAGAAATCATCCTGCCCAGTGCCCAGGGTAGCCTGTGTGATGGATGGATGATGGATTGGGTTGGTAGAAACCAGGAGGGAGGTGGGCATTCTGGTGGAGGGGACGGCATATGCAAAAGCTGGAGACCAGCGAGTGTTCTCTACAGCTGAAAACAGAGAGGTTGGAATGGGAGGAAGAGGGAGGCTGAGAGGAAACCATAGCCCTTCCATTATCTTTGATTGCTTTAACTCTCCTGCTAACCCCAATAGAGGTATTTATTGTCTTGTATTGGGGTGGGGGCATCTTGAGTCAGAGTGAATTGGCTGCCTCTCTAAATTAGCTAAGCTGGGAGCTAAGCTAAAGCTCGTGCCCTCGAGCCAGTGCTCTGTCCACAACCATGGCAACCTTTGGTTAGTTCACTGATATTGAATATGTTATTGGGTGCTTTGTGAGAGGGTTGCAGGTGGAAACAGGTATCTTTTAATAGTTTTAGCTCATGAACCTACTCAGGGACTTTAGTGCTTGCTCTGGGCTAGGAAGCCGGGGCATTTGAGCAGGGCATTGATGGATGACTAGGAGTTCTATAGGTAAGTAAATGGAAGGTGATGGGGGAGCTTGTTGAGTAGAGAAAATAAAAGTACCACAGTGTCCCCCAGGAGTGGGGGGCCTGAGACCTGCTTGGTGAGGGGCTGAAGCTGTTCCAGGACATGGTAAGCACAGGGAATGGGCAGAGCACAGGTGTGCAGCCAGAAGACCCTGTGGGCTCCGAGAGCCTGGTCTCTGCCTCTTGCCCCTCTCTTCTCTCTGCCCCTCACAAGTTTCTCATTTCACATCAAGTGAAGGATAGAACCAGGGAGGAGGAGGAAGATAGCACATTCCTCCTGAGTGAGCTCAGGGCTTGCCCCGTGTCTTGTCTCTGATCCCAAGAACCACATCTGTTATAAACCTGTGGTTTGGATGATCTCGCTGTGAAGAGCAATCCTCAGATTGGCAGAAGATTTCTTTGTCTGCGGAACACATTTTCTGGGACATGGAGAAAGACGTCTCCGGGTGGGACCTCTGCCTCGCTGTCTGCGTGAGCTGCCATCCAGGCCGAGGAGTGGCCCCCTCCCACCTCCGCCTGTTCCCAAGCCCCTAAAGTAGTAAGCAGGTTCTCTCAGCCCTTTTAAGATTCCTTTGGGAAAAGTGTCTCCTTGGGCTGGTGGAGCAAACATCTGTCTTCAGGGAGGCCAAGAACCAGGGCATCCAACCTGTCGGAAGAAACAGAAGGCTTTGCTTTGGAGATGGAAAGGACGCTCGGCTGAGCCTGGGAGAGGCGGCTGGAGCTTAGCAACTCATAAAGACCACTCGGACCCCCTCACTGCGCCCAGCCTGACTTACTTCCAAAGTGGAAATGACAAGGTGACATTAGCTCCTTGAGGCCACCCCACTGATTCTCATAGCCTTTGTCCTTTTCAGAACTACCAGTGCTTTGCCCGGCATTAGCTCAAGCAGTCTTCACAGCTGTCCTTCAGGGAGGGGAGGCAGAACGATGATTCCATTTTAATGACCTGACCAGTGGCTCTAGGAGAAGTGGCCTGTCCATATCATTTGCCAGCAGCGGCTGAGCAGCACCCAGGGTTTCTGATTCCCCAAAGCTTGGGTTTTCCAGGCAGAGGGAACAGTGTGTCCTGACACATGCATGGGCATGCAGGGGTGTTTGCACACGCGTGGGTGTGTGTGGCGGTGATGGTGGTGGTGGTGGTATTTGGAGGGGAGGGCGTAGTTGTATGGATGTAGCCAAGTGGTAAGTTAGTAGTTGACTAAGTTAGTTAGACTTGGAATTTGACCCTGTAGATGTAGTCACTATTCTTGAAAAGCAGGATTTTTTTGCAAGAACTTTTATTCATCCAAAAAATATTTACTGAGCCAGCACCTCCTCTGTGCTGTGCACACCATTCCTGCTTCTATCCCTGGGCAGACAGCTGGCTAATTTAATAAGGAATTAACAGTCCAATGTGACAAGTGCTGTGATGAGGAACACATAGAGGACATAGAAGAGTTATCACCCAGGGGGAGAGAGCGGAGGAGAGTGTTCTAGAGACGGACCGGCCTGTGCGAAGGGCGGTTGGGCATATTCATGAAGTAAATATGGGTGAAATAAAGGCCTTTGTAAGTTGGAAAGTACTGAGTAAATGTAAGTAATAATAGGTCTTTTCTTTTTTCTACTGCCGGGATCTTCCTTTGTACTTTCAGTGCACAGGGATTGATGGAGGGAGGGGAGATGGACCCCTCCATGTGGAATCCCATGTCTGTTTCAGAAGCCAAGGTTTGGTCTAGTTCTCAGTAGATGAACTGCCCTGTCCCCTCAGAAGCCTTTGACCGGTTAGGTCATCTCTGGTCCTTCCAGGCCGGGCTCCTGGCCCCACCCCTTTAGCAGGTTTCTGTCCCAGGTCCTAAAGGATATATGTGTTCTAGGAGGCTCTGGACCCATTTTTTGGGGGATGCTAACAGGAAAGTCCTACCTTGTGTGCCTGGTTGACACCCAACAAATATGTGGACCTTTCGGTGGGGAGCTCTGAAGGGGCAGCCGCATTTTGCTCTGCCGCTCTCGCCAGACCTCTGCAGGCCGCAGACAGAGCTAGGAGACACCTGTTACTATCAGCTGTTGCTGTCCTGTCACACCTGTGACTAGTGTGGGGAGAGAGGGGGTATGTGGTCAAAGCATATCACCTTCGGAGGAGTAGAACCCTCACAGGGGGGCGGGGGGGTGAGTCTCCCTCACCTCCCTGGTGCCCTAGAGGGCTGAGACAGGCCCAGCCATTGCAATCCAGCACCCACCTGTGGGGCACCTGTGTCGGTTGATCTCCCCCACATACGTACTCAGCTGCTGGTGACTGGGCCTGGCAGGTGCCTGGGAGCCAGCTGCCAGGACCTTGGGACAGGTTCTTCTCCTTCTACCTCTTTGGCAGCACTGGCACCTGAGCGGGAGGCGGGTTGGCACCCGGATTTTAGGCAGGAGAGCCAGCTACGCTGGGTGTGGAGGGCTACCTGAGTGGCCAGTGGCAGAGTCTAAGTGCCCAGCTTCTCAGGGCGTTGTTTGGTCCAATTTCCTTTGCGTTGTGACCTGCATCGTTCTTTATTTGCTAAACCCTCTGAGCAGGCAGCAGTAATAAATCAATTAATGACTGCGATGAATCGTTTCACGGCTGACAAAATAACACTAAAGCCAACAGCTTGCATCTCTCCAGCAGTACCAAAGGATGCTGGTTGACTGGGGTGGGGAACGAAACAGAGACTGTTAGCTAAATGAGCACAATTAGTGAGTGCTTTAAAGGCTTAGGTGGCATCTGCTCAGCTCCGAGCCTGTGCGTCCGACCCCAGAAACCACAGCGGTGTGCTGCTTGTCGGCTTCTTCCCAGCCCATCGTGCGAGCTTTGGGACTCCCAGCCCCTTCTACACACCCCACCCTGGCCAAGTGTCAGCTTCTCAGGTCTGATACCAGGGGACCCTGGTGAACTTTCCAGACTGTGCACGTTCGTCCTGCCCCGACAGAGGATGAGGCGAGGGAGAGTGACTCTCTCCCCACTAAATTGGGTGTCAGCTGAGCAAGTGGACTCCCATTCTTGGAAGATGTTCTGAGGGCCATGCCTTTAACGATTTCTTTTAAACTTGAAAGAAAAAAGTTTCTAGAAGCAGGTGGTTTTTTGTTCTCCGCATACCTCAGTCCTGGCAGGATTAAGTTGTCATTGGAACTAAGTGTGCGTGCGGGTCCACGCCAGGGAATTTTCCACTTTCCAGAAGCCACTGCCAGTGTTCTTGTTAAGGAGCTGTCACTGGCCTACTATGACATGTTTGCAGTTGTAAGTTGCTGCTTTAAGACAGTGAGAGGGTGTGTGTGTGTGTTGCTAATGCTGTAAATCAGGGCCTAATGCTCATCTCTCTTCAAGAAGAAAACCAGTGTTGTACAAATAACGTGCCGTTGATCCACTCAGTACTGTTCATTTGCAGGGGGCACCTCTAGCCCTTAATCTCCCCTGTCTTGCGTGTACACGCCTAGGACCTGCACCCTGTGCCGTATGGCCCAGCTGGGGAGGTGTTTGCACATGGAGGAGGGCACCCTGGCTGGCATCCATGGTATAACCAGGTATTAATTACATGGGGCTCCACCTCTTACACAAATGGTACCCTTTGATCCAATTCCCAGAAGAAGCCGGGTGCTCCCTGGGATGGATGGGCAGGGCCCGGTGGGATTGTGGCCCTGGCCTTCTCAGCACTGGGAAGCCAGTTCTTTTTTTGGGGAAATGTTCTGGCTGGGGTGCCTTTTTTTTCATTTCTTAAAAAACAAAAGTGGTATTTTTCTATCATAGGGTTGACAGAGACCACTCCTCAGAAGAATGGCTTCTGTCGAGCAGAGGATGCTGTCCTCCGATAGCCCTGTCCCCTTGGCATTCCCCACCCTACTACACTACTCTGTGTTCATAGCATCATACAAAGTCAGCATGTGTGTCGGCTGCCTGGTCCTGTGTCGCTGGCTCAGGGCCTGCTTCTGTTTGCTGAGCTCCAATCACGCCTGAGCTCCTTACCTGAGAGTCATATTTAAGTTCCCCACATGCCAGCAGAGGGTAGGGGGCTCCCCTCCTCTACAGATGATGAAGAAGGGCTCAGAAAGGTAAAGTGCCGCGAACCCCAGCTCCAGGAGCATGGAAGCTGGGCCTTGAACCCAGACCTCTCTGCTGCCTTTAAGCATCAGTTTCAAAATGTAGGCTAGAGAATCAGAGACATGGCTAAGAGCTGGGCAGACCTATACTTGACTTCCAGTTCTGCCCATTTTGAGGGGTGTGACCTTTAACAAGTCCCTTGACATCTTGGAGCCTCCATTGTCTCATCTGTAGTTCCTACTGGGTTGTTGGGTGGATTGGGTAGGGACAGACACGGGACAAGCTACACTAAGATGAGCTGGGCAACCTGGGTCAGCAGCCAGAGCCTTCGCAGGTTGGGTGGGCGGCTCCGCTCCTACAGAAGAGCCCCCCCCCCCCGTGGGGGAGGGAATGTGAGTAAGCCCCCATGCCCAACCCATAAACCAAAGGTGGGATGAAGCTCTGGGGAGGGCAGAGGCCTAGTAGGATTTGTGCTGTGAAGGAGAGGCTGTCAGAAAGCCTAGTGTTCAGGGAGGGTTAAGATGACAGCAGTAATCTCTCACCTCCGTATCACCTCCTGCATCTTCATGTCCTGCCGTCCTTTAAGGCCCCGGCTTGAGTGCCACCTCTTCCCTAAAGCCTCCCTGATCCCCCTAATCCTCGCCTCTCAGGGCCTGCCCAGAGCGCCTTCCCACATCCCTCAGTTCTCTGTCACTGAGACTCATTTCATCCTCTAGACCTTGAGGGCAGAGCCCTGCCTCTGTTATCCCCCGTCCCTGCGGCCACAGTGCATCCTGGGCAGCCCCAGGAGCTAGTGTCTGCAAAATGTATTCGACGTGTATAATGCACTTGTAACCTGTGTGAGCTCCCACCTACCCGTTTCTCCTCTCCCCAGGCTAATTTGGCAGTTAGATCCAATAGTCTTCTGTGGGATCTTGTGTATGCACACAAACGTGCATGCACACACACCACACCACACCCCCTTGGTGAATGCCGACTCAGTAAAGTATTTGCCAAAAGGAGCCGAGGTAGGAGGTCAGTCTGCTTAGGGAAGAGCACGACATACAGTTGACGTCAAACACAAAGAATGCACTGTGCTTGCCTTCTGTTTGTAATGTCCCATCCGTTGTTTCTTTTCAGAAGCACCGAAGAGCACACAGAGCTCTTCTTGGGAACCGCAGGCGTTGGTTGGGGGTAGGGAAGACACCGTTAAGATACTGTAGTTCTCGGTGCCTCAGTTTCCTTACCAGTAAACAGAAATGACATCTTCCCACGGACGTTGAGGAGTAAACAGTACCCCCTTCCCTCTCTCCTGGCCTCCAAGATCAGTTGGTTTTTCTCTGCATTCCCTCTGCGTTCCTACATTCATCCCCTGATCCTAGGGGACAGAAGTGAGATGGGGACTTCCGGGAAGAAGCTCTGGTATCGGAATAGCCCTCAGTTGGGTCTGATAGCCTTGCTGTGGCAGGTTGGGGCTTCTTTTTGCCTACGCGTGGCCTGCCTGAGCGCTCAGGGTGACACCCACCATTTCATTGGTACAGCAGGGCCTCAGTCACCTGGTTTGGAGCTGAGCAGAGGCAAAGGGGCAGGAAAGTTTGTCCAAGTCACACAGTAGGTGGTTTGCAACCCGAGCTGGAACCCTGATCCCCCGGACCCTCAGTCTAGGGCGCTTCTCCAGGAAACCCCAGCCAGTACTAGGTATTGTGGCTCTCTCCTTTCACAGAGGGGAAACTGAGGCTGACACAATCAGCATGGCTCTGATGTGGCAGAGTGGAGATCAAGCCCACATATTCTGATGTATAGTGTGGTTTTGCCGTGTCCCGACGGTGGGCCACCCCAAATTAACACAGCCCACAGCTTCCCAAGGCAGCTTACTCTGGTATTCTGATCGGAAGAAGCTTTTTGTCGCTCAGAGCACCTAGTGCTGGACCCCGGGCCCTCCCTCGGCTCTGGGAGAGCACGTCCACTCCTCCTACCACGTGATGGCCCCCTGGCTATTTGGAGGCAGGGATCCTGTGTCACTCCTGTGTGTCATCTGAACCTATTTTTAACCTCAGCTGGTTCTGTCTCTTCACGTAGCAACAGCTCTGTTTTCTCCAAGCTGCAGCTAGAGAGCCCCTGGTCTTCAAAACTGATTCTTCGCTGTGGTTTTACTGTGGTCCGTGCATAAAACCAGGAGGCCTCTTCCTGTACCTTTCCCTCTTTTGACCCTACTTTCTCGGTCTTGGCCTTTCCATCTGGGTGATGCCATTCCCTTTTTTTCTCTCCATTCCCTTAGCTAAGTCTTTAGTTTGCCGATGCTGCTAAAATTCCCTCTAGGAACCTTGGCTCGGGGGGGACCCAGGTCACTGCAGTATTTTGCACAGAATGCTGAAGCCTCTGCTTGGTGACTCCAGCTTGATGACATCCCTCCTCCCCCAGACACGAGCATCGCTCCCAGGCCTTTGTTTCTCACTTGCCCTCTTCGTGTCATCCGTGCGGGAGTGTCCTCACTCCCTGCGTGACCTCCATTTCTGCACACAGCCGTACCCACGTACCCCTGGATGCTTGACCACGTGGCCTGTGTTGAGTTTCAGTTAAGGAAGGCTGCACTTGGTGGTTTCACATGTGGGCCCCGTGCTGCTACACGCCTGAGTATTGGGGTGGGGCGAGGAGGGAGGGGATTTGCAGAGCGGAGTTCCATTTTGCAGCCTTGTAAATCAGGCAGGAGGGGTTGGCCAATCTGGCAGGACTCCTGCGGTTCGCTCTGAGCATTTTTTTATTGTTCAGTTTTCCAGGAGCGTCATAGAACCATTTTAAAAAGGGAATAAAAATGGGTGGGTGGGTGGGGGGGTCCCATGCTAGTTCATGAGTCAGGATAACTGGGGTTCTCGGGGTGAAGCTGGAAGATGTCTTGTAGGGAACGACCCCAGACCCTCACTTCTTGAAGGAAACACGAACACTTGTCACCTACCACGAGATACTACGGTACTCGGTAGGAGGCTCCTGGGAGCTGGTCTCCTGCTTCCTCTGGGCCGACCCCACTGTTCCGGGAACCCCAGGGGACTTCTTTCACAGAGTGAGGACCCCACATCCGGGGCTCGCCAAGTCCGTTTGTTCTTGGAGCCTTTGGTTCTCTGGTGGTGGGGTGGTGTGTTCATCCGTGGCACATTGGGACGCTTCATACTGAGTAAGATGAGGTTCTCAGAGGCCAGACTTCTGTTTAGAATTCTGCCCTATTGCCTAGAGCAGAAGAAAAGTCCAAATTCCTTAGCACAGCTTTCAAGGCTCCTCCCAGTCGTTCAGCTTCCAAGGCTCCAGGTTTGAACCCTGCTTCTGTACTAGGCAGGAGCGGGGAGAGGAGAATAGACTTGTTCTGGGGTAGCAGAGGTGTTTGAATATCCCCTCCCTGTTGAAAGCAGATTTGGATAGTGAGGGATGCCTATAGTTAACAGCCATGCGTGTGAAACCAGCTGGCGTGTGTCTGGAGCACATGAAGGGGGCCCCAGGGTTGTGGAACCACCCGGGGATCAGAAAGAAACCTCCTCTTTAGGGAGAAAGTTATGGGATCAGTCCTCCTTGGAAGTCTCCCTGGCTGTGAACAAAAATAAAATACTTTGCAGGAGAACTTTGAGAGCTTCAGGCAGTTGTCTGAAGGTACCTCGGACTTTTCCAGTTGACTACTCAGCAGGCTTAGAGGAGGCAGCTGGCTAGAGTGGGCCACGCACCCTGCAAGGCCTGTCTTCTATTTAGAAAAGAATTTTAAGTTAGTTTTGTGAAAACGCACGACTTACCAAACTGCATGCCTGATTTGATTTCTGCTTTTTTTAGTCCATGTATGTATGCATATATGGATACATGTTGGTGAGGAGCACGTGGGGCGAGCGGTGGGGTGGGGGGAGCCCAAAAGTCATCGGCTGTTATCTGCAGGCTCCGATAACAAGTGGGTTTCTGGGTGGTTTTTAATCTTTCACCTCTAAATGGTCTATAATGAACAGAGAAGAGTTAAAATTCAGGATTCTCTGGAAAGAGGATCAACCTCCTGTACATGCAAGAGCTGCTGTTTCCGGTCCTTGCCCGCCCGACTGGGTGTGTGGACTGGGCTGAGCATTTGGAAGACGGGCCCTTGGGGTCATCTCTGACCCCTCCATCGGACACGTAGGGAAACTGAGGTCCAGAGCGAGAAAGGGCTCGTCCGTGGGCTCCCAGCTAGGACTGAGCCCACATGGAGGGGGTCTCTCTCTGGCTTCTGAGGCCAGCGCTCTTTCCTCTCCTCCTCCAGTGGGGGACTTCTGTTCTCTCACCTACTGCAGCCCCAGCCTGCTGTAGGCCTCAGTAAATGTCAGGGGGTTTCGGTTTGGGTTTTGTGTTTTTAGAGAAAACTCACATGAGACGCTTTGCTGAGTGCCTTAATGGAGCTCTAACTCAAAGTTGGAAACCGCAGGGAGAGACTGGTTCCTAGCAATCGGAAAGGCCTGGCTCCAGATGGCCAGGTTTGAGCAGGTCTTTGAATAATAAAAGTCATAATCATTTATTGAACACCTGCTGTATGCCTCACATTGTGCTGGGTATTGGATGTGGGTAAACTGGCCCCTGCTGTTGAGGTGTGGGGGTGGGGCAGTGTCATGCTGGTAGATGTCATGGGGTGGGAATCCCTTGGATTGGATTTGAGACAAACAATAATTTCTTAACCCTTTTGTTGCCCTGTAATACCAGTTGCTGCCTTTCGTTTTCTTCTTCCTGCTTTTCTGCCCTTTGGAAAGTTTTCGTTATTCACACGTTTTCACTTCATAATCAAAGACTAGCAATAACTGTCATAATTCAGGACACAGATTTTCTTTTTTTTTAATTGGGGAATATTGGGGAGCAGTGTGTTTTTCCAGGACCCATCAGCTCTAAGTTAAGCCGTTGTTTTCAGTCTAGTTGTGGAGGGCGCAGCTCACTGGCCCATGTGGGAATCAAACTGGCAACCTTGGTGTTAGGAGCCCTGCGTTCTAGCCAACTGAGCCAACCGGCTGCGCCCGGGACACAGATTTTTAAGCACTGCAGAACTACGGCCTCCTCAGTCACTGCCAACATGGCTTTCGTGTCATGGAAGGGTAGCAGAAGCCCTCCAGCCAGCTGTCAGAGAATCACAGTATTTGTGTACTAGAACCGTGGTTACCCCACCTGATGTCAAAGGACCATAGAGACCCCTTACGCCCTCCCCCCCCCACGCACACACACATAGACCCCAGTTTCTAGAACCATTGATTTATTCTTGATTTCGTAGAAAATAAGATATTGGCATGAGGGGACAAGTCATGTTCCCAGGTTCAAGTTTTCATTTAAAAGATTTTTTTAAAAATTGTAATATATCCTTATGTTATATCCATAATGTATAAAGAGCTCTTGTATATCACTAAGGGAAAAAGTCACATACCCAAATAGCAAAGGGCGTGAATGTTTTACCATAAAAGTAAATCTACAAAGGGCCTGTGTAAACCATTTCAAAAGGTAGTGATCTAAAAGGTAAGTCAGATACCAAAGAGCTATCCTTTTATAACTAGCAAGTCAGCAAACACTGATGTAATGCCTGTTAATTAAATTGGTTAAATAATGATACCTCTATTGAATATTAGGCTCATTTTAAAAATCATGTTTTCTTTGACCGTTTAATAGGGGGAGGGGGAGGTGCTTGTGACATTATGTAACAAAATACAGTGACCGATTTTTATTTTTTTAACTTTGCTGTGTTCTTTAATAAGGAAGTGGATTTATGCTCAGGGATAAACGCTAATTTAAAGAATTGAATTGGTGACTTTCAGGTCTTTCTTTAAAAACAAAGCATTGTTTCTGGGCTGTTAGCTGAGGAAGAGTAGGTCTTGATTCTGTTCCCTCCCACCCACCTTGAAGGCCCTGCTGGCTTCTAAGTTCAGCACCAATCTGAGGGTGGAATCCTGACCTGAAAACCGGGATGGCCACTTGGGGACAGGGTCTGGCCAAAGCTGGATCAGCCACCCCAGCTGGCTCCTCAGTGCAAAGCTCCCCCTGTTGCAGAGCTGCCCGCCCAGGCCGCGGCCAAGCAGGGGGAGACATGCATACGGGTGGAGCCTCGCACTTGAGCCTGCTCTCCAACCAGATGTTTGTTTCCTCATCTGTAAAGTGGGGGTGCTTGTATCTATCTCAGAAGGCCATCTGGGGGTTCGGGGAAGCATGGTGTGAAAGCACCCGCCCCATTTCTGAGCCGGATGGCCCTTGCCGTCCACACCACCCAGGGCTGGGCCTCCATTAGGTCGTCTCACATCATAGGAGGAGCTCCATTTTTCTCATCTTCATCCTAAGAACAAGTCACTGCCACATTTGTTGAATCAGACATTTATTCAGGGCGAGAGAGGGTTTTGGTTCCCCAAATTTATTGGCTACTCCCACCTGCCTTCTAATCGTGCTTTTTGGTCCACCCACCCTGCTTCACTCACGGCCTTGAATGAAGACGTGACTGATGGGAGAAAGACCTTGTCCTGGGAGAGCACCCCTGTTTTGGAAAGATGTTAGTTCTCTTCCAAATTTCTATACACATACACACATACATACACACACACACACACACACACACACACACAAGAACTTTTTTCTTTTGGTAGGGAGGCAACTTTTATAAGTGATCGGAAGTTTGGAAGGATGAGAGATAAAAATAAGCAAGAAAATTTTGCCATTGAAAAATTGGAGATAATAAAAACACATGCTAAAACTCTGATCTTTAGAATGGAGTGTGAGAGACATAGGACAGAATTAGAAAGCTCAGAAACAGACCCCAACCCTTTGTAAGAATTTGGTCTCTGATTTCAAATGAGTTGGGGGGAAATCGTGCTGAGGCTATTGACTGTTTGAGGAGTAAAATCCATATTCTTTACCAAAATGAGTTCCTGAAGGATTAGAGTTAAATGTAAAACTGTGTTCTCTGAAAGAACTTGAAGAAAATACAGGTGGATGTTTACCTCACCCCATTTTTTTTTTTTTTTTTAACTTTTCTGCTCCTACTGCTGAGGAGTAATTGTTGGCTGTAAATCAGGAAAAGCTGCATTTTCACAGAACCGCTAACCACATACAAACAGTGCAGCTAATGGATAACCTGGTGTATTCCCCCAGGCGGCCCTCATCCCAGATAACACTGGGGCGGTGGCTTCTCCTCCTTCTGAGTGGCTCTATGGCCTCAAACCTGGGGAGGTGGGAAGACCTCATCTATGATATTTTGGGGGTGCTTGTAACATTACAGGATGGTTGGCAGAATCTCTTTAGTGACAGACAGCGTTGCTTTTCTGTAGGCAGAATCATTGTGAAATGTTGGGCCAGAGCAGCCAGACTGACAGCATGCACCCCATTCTCTTTACCTGGGGTCTGTTGAAACATCCACTGCGTGCCTGCATTAAGCCTTTCTTGCTCCCAGATTACCGAGCTTTCTCGGTTTATAAAACACAGCTCATCCCCTCACTTAATACTCCACAACCCTGATGAGCAGGCGGGACAACAGCCATCCCCACTTTTTATAGGAAACGAATGGAAAAAGGCCCACTGGCTTGCTCACTGTCATCCCTCGCTAGTACAGGCACCAGCGTGTGAACCCAGATGCATTGTTCCCAGGGTGATCTGCTCATCTTGATGCATGCAGTGTGTTCGTGGGACTCCTATGTTGCCTCATTTCCTTCCTTCAGAGTTGGAAGTCAGGAGTTCTGGGTCCTATTTCCTAACTGAGGAAAGGGAAGGAGGAGCGACTTCTTCACGGTGGTGATGGCAGGCTCCATTCATAAGAAAAAAAGAGGTGTTTCTGACCCCGAGGGGCTCACACTTGTCTCCTAGAACCAGTCAGACCCCTGGGAGATGAATAGTGATGCCGTTTCAAATTCTCCGTCCTGGTGGGTTTTAGGAACCACTGAGGCTGGAGCTAAGCTTCCTGGAAGAGGAGCCCCTGGGAACTTTAGAATTGGTGGGGAAGAGCTGGGCATGGGCCCAGGTGGGGGGGTCAGGCCTGTGCCTTCCTGATCAGCGTCCCCCTGCCAGTGCGAGCACGGGGCCAGGCACAGACACGCCAACCACACGAACAGGTGGGACGCAGATTGTCTGGAAGGAGGCCAGACTGGGGCGAGCAACGTCTGTTCACCCCTGGGAGGCATTTGTTGAGGCAGATGTACCAGGAAAATGCCAGAATAGCAGTGTTTAAAAGGAAAGGTAACGACAGTCCCCCACGGTGTACAGCCCACCTCATGTCCTACGGCACCCGGGACACTGAGGGGGCCAAAAGCGCACCTGCCGTCCCTCTCCCTCTCCAGGGATGTTTCCCACGGGGGGCTGATTATTCCTTAAGTCATGGATATTTATGGGTCTTCTGTACAACATGCCACCCTCTTGGAGAGGGCACAGATATTTATGAAGCACCTCGCCTGCCCTGAAGGAGCTTCATAAAGCAGCTGCATGGGTAAGACAGAGCCTCCTTACATTAAGAACAGCTACTGCGTGTGGGCCACCCACTGCTGCTCTGCAGTGTGTGTGCTGAGTAGTGGACGTTGTTCTCCCATTTTAGAGATGAGGAAATGGAGCCTCAGAGCTCATCACTTGCCCAGGAAGTGACACCTGAGAAGGTGGTATTTGAGGAGGGTCTGCGGAGGATGTGGGTAGATGAGAGGTGGGGGCCGGGGGTTTGTGGGTGTGGCCTCTAACTCCCCTCCTTCCTGTCTCCACAGAGTGCAGCAGCCGCCCCGAGCCCCGTGCTTGGCAACATTCCCCCCAACGATGGGATGCCCGGAGGCCCCATCCCGCCGGGTTTCTTTCAGGTACGTGCTGGGCCCCCAGTGGGTCCTATGCTCCTTTCACTCCAGGCCAGGCTCGGGCAGTCAGGAGGGAGGGAGAGAGAGAGAGAGAAGTCAGTAGTAGCTCAGTTTGCCATGGTCTAAATACTGTTGCTCTGTGTTGGTTCAAGCCCTTCCCTTCCCATCCTTTTCTCCACCCCTTCCAAAAATCACGGAGGGGAGAAAAGAGATGGAGAGCAGACACCTCCTGCATGGACTGGAGTTTATTGTCTTCACACCCACTTCACTTCATAGCTGCCCCTGGTCAGGGAAGCTGCTTCTAAGTCTGTGTGGAGCTGTCTTTTAACAAAGGCTTTTTTTTTTTTTTTTAAACAAGTAAACTGTTCTTTGTTTCTGTTGTGTTGCTGCTGTTGTTGTCATTGTTTACTTTGCCTGTCCAAACTACAAACCTTAGGCGTAATCTAAAAAAACAAAAATCCCACCATCCTGGCAGGTCCCAGCATCCTTTCCCTCTGGTTAACCACTCGATTTTTTCCGTGTGTGATCACAGACGGCGTCCCACGAGCATCTGTAGCCGCACTCGGCTCCGCCAAATGCAAGAGCAGATCCCACGTGGGCCAAGAGCCTGGCCTTTTTCAAAAGACACCTTGTTGGGTTGTGGGGCACTTGCTGTGTTGTCTGTGTTGGGTGCGACTTCTGCCCTCTCAGTGCCGCCTCCTCCACCTCTGCCGTTCCCTCCCAGGGCGCTCATTCCGACCAGATTGAGACTGGAAGTGCCGTCTTAGAGAGGTGTCGGCATGCAGCGCGGGAAGGAACTTTTATGATGAAGCCCTTAACATGCCGTTCTTTCAGACCTGTCTGTGGCTGGGTTGGAGAATCTGAGTTCCCCATACCTTTTGAAAGGTTAGCACTTACAGATAAGACTATGGAAGGAGCAGTTGTGTGGAAAAGAAGGCAGAGATTTCTCTGTGAAGCCCAAGAATTCTAAACTGGGACCAATGAGGCAGAGTCCATGGGGACTTGAGCTGGGTAGAACCAGAATTTTACGTCATGTGCGTGCAGCAGTGGGTCACGGGGCTGCAGGAGGCAGGGGGCTCCCTGGCCCTGGAGCTATCTGAGCAACAACGGGACAGACACCTCTTAGAGATGTTAAGGGTGGGAGATGACCTAGAAGACACTTCTACTTTGTAAGATTCCACATTTCGGTGGATGTTAGCTCCCAGGAGAGGAGGGTTAGGACATACTATTCACCAGCCAGGAAGGGAATCAGTGACATAAAGGTGTTCCCTAAAAACAGAAACAGTGGGTGGCCCACCAAGATGGCGGTGAGGGGAGTGAGAGGGACAAGGCATTGGATGGCCACACATGTATCTGTATGGGTTCCTAGCATGCTGCCCAAACTGGGGCCTTGTTCCAGGGGTGGAAATGGGTGCAGCCTCAGAAATTGGTGTGTAGGCTCCAGGTTGGAACAGCCCAGGCATTGCCCAGGGCTCAGCTTGGGGTTAGGCCACGGGCATCGGGGCCAGACTTCAAAGGAAAGATGTTCAAATCCTTGGAAACCCATGGACCAAGGAAAGAGAATCCAGAAGGACTTCTGCCCTTGAAACCCAAGGGGCTACTGTCTGAGAGGGTCATCCAGGCCAAGAGGCAGCTGCCATCTGGCCACTGCAGATGGGCGTTGTGTAACCCAGCGGATGGTCTTTCCCACAGGTGTTCTACCTGGTTGGGCCTTCTTTCCCAGGCTCCTGTGTCCTCACCGATAGTGCCGTGGATGCCCTCGATACAGAGCAGATGGGGCTTTCCTGCCTGGCACACAGAGCGCATCGAGGTACCAGGCTCTACCTGTGTGCGTCTCCATTGAGGCTGCTTGCTGCTGTCTGGTGCCTAGTGCAAGCCACTGTGCTGGGAAGAGGTGGACAATAGCCAGCTGTGTTTTCTTAAATAGGCCATTAACTTCTATTTTGGCCTGAGTCTGGGGCAAGGCAAGGTCTGCCTGATATGTGGGCAGCTCCCAACTTCCTGCTTTGGTATAATTGTCCATGGTTAAGGCCTAATTCCAGACATACTTCTTGGGCCCTCCCCTGTGACGTTCAGGGGTGTGTGGTCAGAAAGCCCAGACCGATTCCTGTCCTTATTTAGCCGCCACCAGTCACCATCACACAGAGGTGACTCTTGGACCCTCTTGACTTGCAGTCTTTTCTGATCCCCTGTCAGGGTGAACCATCAAAAGCTGGCTGGGTCATTGAGCAGAGAGCTGTGTGCCCTGGCCTCTCTGCTTCCTGGGAGACTTGGGCTGAAATTCCCCCCTCTCCCCTCCCTGGAGCATCATTTCCCCATTAGTCAGATGGTGGGGTCCTTCCTGGCCGTGATGCTGAACCGCTCGGGCTGGATCGCTGCGAAAGGGAAAGGCTATCTCTCTGGCAGGAGGTAGTGGCTGCCCATTTCCGGAACAGGCTGGCTCACAACAGGAATACTTGCTATTGATTGCCGGCCCTGCCCCTCGCTCATCTTGCAGGCGGTCACTCTGATATTAGAAGGGAAGTAGAGATGGTATCGAGGGTTTTATCTGCTGCCAACAATTACACTTTTCCCCCTGCTTGGCCGCAGCCTGGGCGGGCAGCTCTGCAACAGGGGGATCTTTGCACTGAGGAGCCAGCTGGGGTGGCTGATCCAGCTTTGGCCAGACCCTGTCCCCAAGTGGCCGGCCCGGTTTTCAGGTCAGGACTCCACCCCCAGTTGGTGCTAAAGTTAGAAGCCAGAGGGGCCTTCAGGGTGGGTGGGAGGGAACAGCCGTCTACCCCCCATCCTGGCCCCTCAGGAAGCAACACAGGGGACTCCTTTCCTCAGGCCTCTGACGGCCTGGCTGTGAGGCTGCTCCTGGGGTCAGAAGGTCTGGCCATCCATGCGTTAGGTTCTGTCTGCTCTTTCTCACTCGGTGTTCAGGTTTCCGAGTTGGACAGTGCCTGTCTGGTCCTGTGACATGAGATGTATTTGTCTGGTAGCAGCAGGTTGAGGGCTGGTGGGGTGGTTTGGGACCCGACCTGACCATTCTCACTATTGGAGAATATATATTGCGGGTCATGGTAGAACGTAGCAAGTGCTTTCTAATTCTGTGTGTTCCTTGTGAAAAGACTGCCTTAAGTTTGGCATCCCCAGCACCTGGCATATACTAGGGCCCCAGGAAATGTATGAACTAAGTTTATTTGTCTTGCTCACGTTACCAGGAGTGGGGCCTAGCCAACCTCAAAGGTGTAGATCTGGCAATTCTGACCAGGCTTGGAGGGTCTGAGGTGGGGTTCTGGAGTGGGAGGGAAACAGAGACAGAGAATTAAAGCATGAGGACGCTTGTTCTAGTCCCCCACCTGCTCACTCACTTGCTGAGTGACCTTGGCAAGTTGTTCCCCACTTCTGGGCCCCCTTTCCTTACCAGTAGATGAAGGCTGGTGGACCAGATGGCCTCTGAAGGCCCTTCCAACTTGGATTTTCTGCTTTGGATCCAGATGGATTTTACATAATCAAGCAGTGGCATTTTTTTTCACGCAGCTTAAGTAAGTTGGGCTGCACATCTGGCAAACTCAGCTTGGTTTTGGCCAAGTCCACTGGTCTGGGTGGGTCCCCAGCTCCTTGGCCTAAGGTGGTTCTAAGGGAAGCACTGTCCAATGAGGATTTCTAGGTCCAGAACTGGGGAATTGCAGGAGGGCAGGGGTCACGGAGAAGGGAGCATTGGGTACAGGCTGTTTTTGTTCTTGTTTTTGTTTTAAATTCCAATAATTGTTTTCAGTTATGTAGTGTTTTTAGACATGCAACTTACTTTCATTTTGATCACAGTGTTTCTGCAGAGGCGGCCTGGCTGATTGGGAAAGGGAGACTCAGACAGGTGAGGGAGACTTGAGCCAGGGCTATAATGGGCGTCTGAAGTCAGGCTTCCTGGTTCCTGGTCCTAGTGTTCGTCCACAGCAATCAGAAAGCCCAACTGTAGACACAGGTCTGATTATCTACAGAAAGAAGAGAGACTAGAGAACAAGAGAAAAGGAAGGAAATAATGAAGGGAGAAGGAGAATCCCTAGCCATATTCTCTCGAAAGTAGCCAGTGTTTCTATTCAAATACCGGCAATTGCTTAGTGGTGGCTGCTTAGAACACGGTGTTAAGAATGATTCTGAAGCTGTATCTGGGCTTAACAAATACTGACCGGCCAGGTTTATCATGAACATGGGCATGTCAGTGGTAGTACGTGTCCTGTGTATGTGCCCTCCCAGATCTAGTACACGCTTCCCATTTATAGATAACGACTAGAGGCCCAGAGGCAGGTGCGACTGTGGTTCGTGACAGTCTTTGGCCACCTCTGATGTGAAGGCACAGGGCTTGGCTCTGGGCCAGAACTGAATTAACCCACATGAGCACCTGGCCTACCAGAGAGACTGGCAAATAAACTCATGCCCTGTAGCAGGAAGTGAGAGGCCTGCCTGCCCAGATGGGAGATTAAGAAGGGCTTCCTGGAGGCAGCACAGCCCTGGCTGGGGTGGCATTTAGAATGAGGTGGGAGACAAAGCTGGAAAGGTTGCCATCAATTGTTGATGGACCTTGTTGGAGAGTGCAGGTTCTATTCAGGGGACAGTGGGAAGCCACTCGAGTACCTGGCTTGGATAATGCCTTGCCAGGTCTGCGTTCCAGAACAGTTACTCTGCAACAGCTCCATCGGCTCCATGGAGGCAAGGGCTTGGGTGTGGAACACATTGATGATGGACGCTGGCATTGCAGAGACTCAGCAGAGGTCATAGGGCTAAAGACTGTGCCTTCTCTGGAAAAACAGCCCTGGGGGCGGGGGTCCAGCTCCCTTTGCCCAAACCTCAGCCCATCTTTCTCTGAATATCCCCAGATACTTTCTGCTGTGATGGGACACATAGGGGTTGACATGTCCCCTATTCCAGTGAGTCCTCATTCTGGCCAGCTAAGCCTATCCACCATGGAAAGAGATCGAAGTCTGCCCCCAGAAAACCCTCCCGGTCAGTTACAGGGGGCGAGGAGGAGCAAGGGATACGTCTAGCCCAGGAACTAGAGAAATGATGCAGAAAATGGAAGGGAGAGAGACGCACACACGACCTCGGACATCTCCTGTTGAGATTATAGGGAACTCGTCTCTCCTCACCTCCTGCAGAAGTAGCTGGATTTTCTTTGGGAGAGAAGCAGCCTCAGGAGGGCTCTGATGACTGACTGGAAATACCTAAGTTCTGCCATGTAGAAGATACTGCGCCCTGCCTCCGTGAGGCTTTAGCCCTTAGATCTCAGATCCTTGAGAGAAAAGAAGAGGGAGGTTAATTTTAGTCTTTGTAGAAAAGACTCAACACCCATCAATTGAACAACGAAGTAGTGAGCTCCTTGGCACCGGTGGTAACCAAGCAGAGACTAGATGCCCAGCAGAGAGCCTTGGGGTGGGGTGCTGCGTTTCCAGGGAGGGTCAAAGCGCAGTAAATGAGAACATGCCAGCGGCAGCGCTTGGGCAGTCCCCAAGAGCTGGGCTGAATACTGTCCGTTTCCTGCCTCCCTCTCCGGCGGGAAGCGCACAGCAGCCGCTGAGTGAGCTGACATTCCTCCTGCCAGAAAGCCTTTGCAACAGGAAAGACTCCTCTGTGCTGACCACTGCACGTCTGGGACTCGGGAGGCTTGGGAAGAATTAAACCACCTTGTTTTTGTGGTTTTCAAAGCCTGCAACTGGAGGGATTTGATGATTGGGGACCCGGATCCCCATCTGACAGATGGTGAGTCTGAGGCTGGAACCTAAACCATGTGAGACCTGGCCAGGCTGCTTGATTATCCCTTAGCCCAAGGGCCGAACGTGGTCTTTTAAGGGCACAGTGACCTCCCCGTCTCCCAGCCCTAGTGAGCACTGCGGACTAAGGAGGCAGCCACGGACCTCAGGGAGTGATGACCTGGAGGGGTGAGTGCCACGAGCAGCCAAAGGAGCAGCCAGCCTGGCCTGGGGGCCGCCTGGGAAAGCTGCCCCCAGGGGCTGACATTTGAGCTGAGGCCTGGGCAGGAGGCATTTGCCAGTGGGGGGAGGGGGAGCAAGTTTAGGATGGCAGGAGGCCTGGATGGCTGGGCCAAGGTGTGTGGGGGTGGGGAGGGGGGTGGGATCGGGGGCAGATCCAGGTGAACCATGAATTAGACACACAAGACTTCAACCTGAAGACAAAGGGAGCTGTGGAAGGTTACTAAGCAGGGGAGTGACATGGTCCCAGGGAAGGGCCCGCAGCAGGCTGGCCAATGGAAGGTTTGGAATCTGGGCTGTGGTCCCTTTGGGAGGTGGCCAGGGCCTGAGCTGGGGTGGTGACAGGGTGCAGTGGCCGGTGCTTCCCTGCCAGAGCCTGTTGGCCCCTCACTGGATGTTGGAGCTGGGTAGGAAGCAGAGCCAGGAGGAGACCTTGGGTTCTGGCTGGCATTGGACCATTGCCAGGTAGGGGCTGTGGTGGTGAGAGGCTGTTTAAGCTGCATGTCGGGCCCCTGTGTGGTCCTGTGGCCGCCCAGCCTAGCTCTCCCTGCAGCCCCAGCCAGTGCTTTCAGACCCTAAAGTGGAACTATCTTGACCCCCTCTTAGAGTTGCTGGTGGAAATTAGAAAAGGCATTCCCCCTTCTGTGATTTCATTTGACCCTGTAAGGCGGGCCTGAGAACTAACAGCATTCTCGTCATATGGGTGAGAAAGCGATGTTCAAATTGGCAGGAGTCACTCAGGGACAGCGTTGTAGGATCCAGAGCTTCTTGGGGAACCCCCTGTGTGTTGGGGAGCAAGTCCCCTCCCTTTCTGGGCCCCACTGTCTGACTCCAGCCCTTTGCCCTGTCTGCTTCCCTAAGGGCAGAGGGCGTCTGGTAGATGGGCTGGATTGTATGTGTGAGGGATAGACAGAGGTGCTGTGTCGGGGTGATTGGGGACTGAAGCACCCCCCTTCACTACCCTTGCCCTGCTGTCTACCTCCAGACTGACAGAAGGCAGGGTCAGCCCTGCTGAGAAGGATTAGAGAGGAAGGGGCACCCCAACTGCTGTTCATCCCCAGCCCCCACCTGTTCCAAGC